>NC_046335.1:12567500-12906666 GCF_000738735.6 Corvus cornix cornix
CCATCTCCTGACCATGTTTTAAGACATGTATTCTAACAAAGGGTATAAAGCAATACTGAGATCTGTACTACTGCTGAAGTGGTTAACAATAGGATGGTTGCCAACTAACTCTGCTGTTCTCTTTTGACTGCCATGTCAGGAGGTAAAAGCAGAACTGCCAAAGTGATTCACTTCTCTCACACACTTAAAACTATTTGAAATTAAGATATTTTTAAAGACAATTTAATTTTTGTTCATTTTAATGTCAATTGTGCTGTCCAGTTATTAAACTTGCATATTTCCTCTAAAACACAATGGTTTCTGTGCAGGGAAACAAAGGTTTTTCACAGAGTCTTTCTAGCGAGAGATAACATCCAGAATAATAACTGCACATCAACCAACTTCTGCAAAGCTTCTTAGTATGGTGACAGACAGCAAGAACTTTTGTTTGCTTTTATTTGAACATGTGGGTGGAATAGCTGTTCCTGTCCTTGGCTCAGCCATGTCCTTCACAGATACTTGAATGAGTTAATTATAGATTGTTACCTAATGACATAACTGTGCTTTCTGAATCCTACAGAATGACAATTTCTGATCAAAATACTTCTTATTTCTGTATTTGCTCATCAGCATGAAAACCGCTATGTGTGTGCGCATGCACACATTTTCTTTCTTTCTTTCTTTTTCTTTCTTTCTTTATTTCTTTTTCTTTCTTTCTTTCTTTCTTTCTTTCTTTCTTTCTTTCTTTCTTTCTTTCTTTCTTTCTTTCTTTCTTTCTTTCTTTTTTCTTTCTTTCTTTCTTTCTTTTTTCTTTCTTTCTTTCTTTCTTTCTCTTTCTCTCTGTCTCTTTCTTTCTCCCATGTCCATCTTTTACACCAGCTGTTATATTTTCCTTTGTTTCATAAACAAATATTAGCCCAATCTTTTGAGTTACTCTTTCTTGTTGAGGACTAAGTCAGATCTGTGTGTAACCTGTGGGGGGAAAAAAGACCTCAGCCCAGAGGAAAGATGTAATCAGAAACTAAAGGTAACAGGAAACAGAAGCTGAATAAAAAGCACATGACATCCATTCATAATAGTGAAGATATCACTTTCTTTTGCCACATTTTAAAAGAATTTAAGACTAAATCGAAAGTTACATAAACTAAAATGTTACTCTGATAAATGGGAAGACAACCTGGGGCACAGCCTTATGCTTCTTCAGAGACCAAAGGTGCTGCCACACGCATTTCCACTTTAGATGTCATTGTTTAATGTTTGTACTGCAAACCTGTTATTACTCCCATGTAGTCATTACACTAAGGAAAAAACCTTGCAGCATCATATTCCTGTTCAGTTATTTACAGGTCAGAGTCCAGCAGAAGCAAAAACCAGCTGCTAGTCACTAGTCATATTAATAGTCACCTCATAACACAAACAGCAAAAGAAAGCTGATTCTCATATATTGGGAAGCTTCAGTTCGTTTAGTAGTCATGTTTATACTCGCTTTTCAAGTGCTTTGATTTGGTCAGTTTTGGACAAGCAGTTCCACTCCATTCTCTCCTCATGCATGGACTATGTGACCCCACCACCTTAAGCATCTGAACTGAGAACTTAATATCCCTCTTCCGTCACCCCAGACTCCCCCTCCACAGTAGAAACTAATTTCAGCTAAGTGCTGACCACACTTTCCATAGATGTGAAGCCATTTCTGTGCTGAAAGTATAAACCTAAGGACTCTTGGTCTTGTGTAAGTGATCAATCAGATTAGTCCCTTCTTTTCCACAAAATAGCTGGCTGCTCACAAGGGAGGTGGACCACTAGGCATCCAGGGTTGTTCTGAAGTACTTTCTAAAGCATGCTAGAATTTATTCAGTTTCTGCATAGGGAATCCCCACCCCTGTATGCGTAGTCAGTGACAGGAATATTTGCAGATCGCATCCAGCTTAAATTCTACTCACCTTTTGCCAGTCTTAAATGCACAGATTTGGACTTGTTCTGCAAAAGAGTGGAATTTACTCTTACAGTTAGACATAAGACATTCTTTTTTCTAGTACGAGATCAGACATATTTCAAGCTCTTCCATTTAACTCACCAAAACTACTCAGAAGTGTTTACTTCTGCAATTAGCTTAGCAAGTGTGTTCAAAAATATCTATTCCTAAATGATGATCACAATCATAGCTAAAAGCTATTATATAGACTACTCCTGTTTTCAAACTGGTGATGTGTCTTTTCCTCTTTCAGCTGCAGCTTTACAACTGTGATCTAGCATGTGGTTGTTTTTCTAGGCTAAAAGGGGCACATGTGATGCTGCAGGATCGGAGCTTTCCAGCAGGTTTTCAGAGTTGCACCTGCACCACATCTGTCTTTTTTCCCACACCACTTTTTTTTAAAGAAAGGAAAAACAATATAAATCTAGAAATGAGACAAAAAATGGAATTTTCTTCTCCTTGCTTCTAGAAGTTTCTGCCACTATATAGTTTTCAATTGTGAAATGGCTACACCTAATCTGAAATAGTAGCAGAGTATTGTATACAATTATTTGTTTAGAGGCAGTTTTGAGATATTAAAAGCCATCTTTACCATTACTGGCTTTTGCCCAGATGTATCCATTAGCCTTTCAGGCAAAAAGTCTTTGAACTTGTTAAGGGAACAATGTAGTTCCAGGTTGTTCCAGTTTCAGACAAAAGCCCTAGGCAAGAGTGTTGTGATAGTCTTTGTTCTGATATAGTGATCCTTGATGAACAGAAAATTCTGTGGGAGATCATAGTGAAAACTCAGAAACTATAGCAATTAGGCAGATTAAATTTATCCAGCAGACTTTAATACTTATTTCCAATTTCTCCTCTTATTACCTCTCAAGATTGTGTTTCAGTGTCCTAGAGAAAGGCTCATATTACTGATGTGATACTAATGTAAACACTGTGATTGCAAAGTACTGCATTTGTGGGTTTTCTTGGCTTGGAGAGTCTCAGTCAAGGAGGACATTTTCTTAAATATTTTTAAAATTAATTCAGCCATTATCAAGAAATCTATATGAATGCACTAACCACGGAAGTTTAACATTTTATGATAATGTTTTCCATTTGTGTAACTAAATAAGTCATAAATTAGGTTCCAATCCAGTGTTGTTTACTCCACAACTGCACAGGTTCTTCCAAAAATCATTCACAAAAAGCTAGATGGTAAAAATAGATGAAGACATTTTTCTGTTCTGAGTATAAATATTATGATATAATTACACTAGTATATTTGTGTAAATCATGAGGTACTTCTCAGTTCAAAAGGATGTTTTCGTGAGAAGGGAATAACCTTCCAAAATTTTCGAAAGGATGTAAAAATACAATTTTAAAAACCAATGAATGTGTCAAGTAAATTTAATTTATTCTGCATATACTGAGGTATATTTAGAATATTTTAAGATAGATTACATGTGTACATGTCCTACCTGCATACACCCACAGTCACGCACGCAAGCATCACCCTATAGCAGTGACTTGTTACTCAGAAGAAGAGTTACCATTCTGAATCTTAGAACTATACGAACAATACAAATATTCAAGACCACCTATGAGTTTCTTAATTTCACCAAACCTTCTCCACAACTTCCTCCACAATCATAGAATCATAGAACTATAGAATTACTAAGGTTGGAAAAGACCTTTAAGATCATCAAATTCAACTGTCAACCCAGCACCACCACCAAGTTCCCCTTTAAACCATGGCCTCAAGTGCCATGTCCACATGTTTTTTGAATACTTCAAGGGATGGTGAACCCACCACTTCCCTGGGCAGCCCATTCCAATGCTTGACAACCCTTCCATGAAGAAATTTTTCTTGATGTTCAACGTGAACCTCCCCTGGCACAACTTGAGGCCATTTCCTGTTGTCCTGTCACTTGGGAGAAGAGTGGCATCCATCTCATCACAATCTCCTTTCAGGTAGTTGTAGAGAGCAATAACATCTCCCCTGAGCCTCTGTTTCTCCAGAATAAACATCCCCAGCTCCCTCGACCACTCCTCAAAAGAATTGTGCTCCAGACCATTCACCAGCTCCATTGCCCTTCTCTGGACATGTTCCAGCAACTCAACATCCTTCTTGTCATGAGGGTCTCAGAACCTGACACAGGATTTGTGGTGTGGCCTCATCAGCGCTGAGTACAGGGGGACAATCACTGCCCTTGTCCTGCTGGCCACACTCTTCCTGATACAGGCCAGGTGCCATTGGCCTGCTTGGACACTTGGGCTCACGCTGGCTCATGTTCAGCTGCTGTCAACCAGCAGCCCCAGGTCCTTTTCTGCTGGGGAGATTTCCAGCCACTCTGCCCCCAGTCTGCAGAACTGGCTGGGATTGTTGTGACCCAAAAGCAGGACTCAGCACTTGGCTTTGTTTAACCTCACACCATTGGCCTTGGCCCATCAATCCAGCCTGTCCATATCCCTCTACAGAGCCTTCCTACCCTCCAGCAGATCAACACTCCCACTCAATTTGGTGTCATCTGCAAACTGACTAAGGATGCCCACGATCCCCTCATCCAGGTCGTCAATGAGAATGTTAAACAGGAGTGGCCCCAATACTGAGTCCCAAGGAACACCACACATGACCAGACACCAGCCAGGTTTAATTCCATCCAGCACCACACTCTGAGCCCAGCCATGCAGCCAGTTTTTGCCCAGTGAAGAGTCCATTTATCCACGCCATGGGAAGCCAGTTTCTCCAGAAGAATGATGAGGGAAACAGTGTCAAAGACTTTACTAAAATCTAAGTAGACAACATCCACAGCCTTTCCCTCATCCACTAAGTTGGTCATTTTGCTGTAGAAGGAGATCAATTTGGTCAAGCAAGACCTGTCTTTCCTAAACCCATGCCAGCTGGGCCTGGTCCCCTGGTTGTGCTGTACATGTTGCATGATGGCACTCAGGTTGATCTGCTCCATGACCTTCCCCAGAACTGAGGTCAGGCTGACAGGCCTGTAATTTCCCTAATCCTCCTTCTGACTCTCCTTATAGAGGGAGCATCACATATGCCAACTTTCAGTCACCTGGAACCTCCCCAGCTGATCAGGACTGAGGATAAATAATGTGAAGTGGCTTGATGAGATCTTCCACCAGCTCCCTCAGTACTCTTGGGTAAATGTAATATGGCCCCAGGGACTTGTGAAGGTCTAAGTTGCATAACAGGTGACTGGATTAAGCTGGTTTCAATCTGTTCCCTGTCTCTGTCTTCCAGCTCAGGGGCCTGGGTAGCTTGATGACAACTGGTCTTGTTATTAAAGACTGAGGCAAAGAACGCATTAAGCACCTGAACTTTTTCCTCATTTGTTGTTGCTTTGTTTCCCACCACATCCAACAAACACTGGAGATCCTCCTTGGCTTCCTCTCTTTGCTGGTATATTTGTAGAAACAGATTTTGTTGTCTTTTACAGCAGTATCAAGATTAAATTCTAGGTGTGCTTTGGCCCTTCTTTTTCAACATGGATGTGTGTTCAAACATATGTCTCTACACTTGTTCACTTTTACAGCATGACTTGATCTTTAATAAAAAAAAGGAATAGTTAACAATTATGGTTATAAGCTTGGTGAATACAGAGGTGGAAAAGTAACCTGTCATATAGAATGACTTAACATTTTCCATTGTAAGTATTTGCTTTGAGCATTTGTATTTTAAAAGTCCAAAGAAATATGCCTTTCCCCCTCCTTCTATATGGGCATATTTTTTTCACACACAAGCAATACTGTCTCTTTGAGGTTTCAGGTATAACCTTGTCCCTAGTATTCATATTTCCCTAGTATCCCTAGTATTCATCTGATGTGTGGTGGCCTGAGCAAGATCTGTTTGGAAGTTAGGGATGATACATAATGCATATTGAAGAGGAGGAGAGGGCAAAAGTTCTCATGATATGAGTTTTAAAGAGTTGTGTGGAAAGGGTTAAAATGTTTCAAACTAGCCATGCGTTGCTCTCGAGTGATTAGGTGTAACTCCCAATTAAAGATCAATAAAGCCTTTAAAGTGATTTATAAAAATGGATTAGTAAGAAATGTCCATTTAGAAACTACTGTGAGTAAAATCACTATACTCTCTGTCATATTGATCGGGCCTTTATGTCTAAACACGCATTAACTGGGGCAGACAATAAAAATTAATCCTCTTCTTTCGTAAAATGGAAGGTCATTTTCCCAACTGTCCCTAGGGGGAATGATGTCATTAAACATGCTACTAAGACATTTTATTAAATCTGGCTAGGCTGTTTGCATAAAAGTAAATTAGAGCAGTCAATATTAGAAAGAAAGGGATTTTAAGGAGCAATAACTAGAGGTATTTATTGTAAGTGTATTATACAACAGATGCATAATTAAATTCAAAACATCTCCATTAAAATAATGTTAAGGGCCTGGCTCAATGACAAAAGGCACGATTTTCAGAGCCCTAAGAATGCCCTGTTGTACCTAAGCATTTCAGGGGTCTCCAAGCAGTAGGGGACTTGACATACCATATGTGCTGATATTCTCTGCTCTTTCCCCTCCAGGATAATTCATAAATAAAACCACTGAGCAAAGGGGTGAAACTGTAACTAGCGCCAATCCGACCGAGACGGTGCCCTCTATAAAACACCTGCAGTTTCAGTTCCAGCATGCATCTCTTTACACGCATGTTCCCTCGGATAAGAAGCATCTTTCAATACTGTAAGAAAAACAGAAAAGGGGAAAGAGGAGAAGTCATTTAAGATTATGTTCTGCTTAAGGTGTGTGGCCTCCAAGCTGCTGCTGCCCACAGGATCCATTTGCCCGCACCCCAGCAAAGCAGAGTTTACACCTAAACATAACATCTCTATGATGGCACCCTGTGGAAGCCTTTGTGTCTGAATGCACCCTGGGGTCACTCCTGGGCCAGCTAGTGTATAAGAAACAATTTTTTTGAAGGTTAAAGTCAGAATTTCAAGTTGCATTTTTATGTCTCCTTGTGTGGTGCAGACCTCACTGCTTTACCTCTGGGTAGGTGACCCCCTTCCCATCATCTGTCTGTGATTGACCTCCCCCCTTCTACAAAAAATTCAGCAGTGGTTAAGTCACTGAGCTGCTGCATATTGCACTGTCCACATAGAAGTGTGTTATCTTCACGATCTCCAGTCAGCTTTACACATCAATTGTTTGTCTGCTATCTCTAAGTAACATTGTAGATAACTTGACATATGGGACATCTTTGTTTTAGCACTTTAGCAGAGTGGAGGAGTGGAGGTCTTGACCATGGACAGAGGACTGGACTCCCATGTTAATTCCAGTAATATGCACCCTAATGCTACTTTTATGATTAGAAATGTTTTTAGAGTAGCACCACTGAATTGTTTCTAATTTTGCCAAGGATATTATATATAAGACAAAAAAAAGACATTTTCTCCTTTTTACCCGCAAATATCTTACATTAGATCAGGTCAGTAGATGAATCTCCAGCTTGAAAACTGCATCAGGTATGTGGTGACCCTGTGATTGTGAAACACAGACTTGAGTCTGGGTTTCATGCTTGGTTGGGGCATAGAGGGTCTGTGCCACCGAGTAATCACGTTGGGTCAGACCCCACAAAAGGTCTGTGTGCCTTGTATGGCAGCTGTGTAAGTGCTTTAGAAGGAAATTGGTGGAGCAAGCATAATCTGTAACCAGATGAAAGGGACAGAAAGAGGGAATGGATGCCAGGGGCGTGAGCAAGTTGATTGGACGTGAACGCATGGATGTAGAACTGGCTAAAAAATATCATAGTGTCTCTGCTTCATGCCTACTAAGATATTATTTTTTTCATTTCTACACTTTGACCAAAGAATGAAAAACTGAGGAATTCCATATTTTGGAAGACAGTTGGCAGGAATAAAAAGACTAGTTAAAAATGCCATTTTGATAATTTAAAATCCCCTCCCTAATCTCCTTGCAACAAAATTATTATAAAAAACTTTAGACATTATTGATTAAAAAGAATAAAAAAAAATAACTCTGTAATATTGATCGGTTTTCTGAACTGTTTATTGGGGGATTTGGACATATATAGAAATTCTGGTAATATTTACATCTGATTCATGGCCTGAATCTCTGAAATTCATAGTCAATAAATGCATTAAATAATACAACAATAAAACTTTGACATGAAAAGAAATACAAGAAATTAATAAATTATTTTCTTGGTAAATAAGTTCAGGCCATGTATCTCTTCAAGGAAAATGTTTAAGCCATTCTTGTACATGGTATAGAGTAAGCAATATATACAGAGCTAGTTCTGCAGAGAATACAGGTAGTGAGTGTCCAATTTGAACATGTTAATCCAACCTACGTCTGTTTTTTTTTTTTTTTTCTTCCACCAAAGCTTCAATATGCATCTGATCTCAGGATATTGGATTTTTCTTTGAGGAAAGAAATAAATGATTTATCTGGGGAATAAACCCAGTCTTCTCTCTTTGTACTGCTCACCATATATATTATGCTAAAATAAGGTTCACTGATTCTAATGTAAATCTCTAAAGCTGAACCATGATAATATAAGTTTCTGCATTTTATGTGGTAGGTAAGTATGTTGCATCTTTGAAAAAAAGTAGTGGAAGAGATTAGTGATTATACCTAAGGAGAAAGGGAATAGGCTGAAATACCTTTAGGGTCTGAAACTCCTTGACAAACTAGGAAAAACCGTTCAAACACATTAGTTTTCTTCTAAAATAAAGATGCATCTTGCAATATGACTGTTTCCCCCCCATCTTGCTTTTTACACACACATTTTGTGACATCAAGATTTGTCTATATGGGCAATTCATACCAGTACAAACAAGCTTGCATCACTATTAAAAGATCTGCATCTATAAGACCCTATCCTTTGTAAGGATGTCATTGTCAACATTTCTGGGGGATTTTCACTCTTGCAGAAACAGGAATTAATTTCTCTTCCAAAGAAGTTACACTGAAGCTCTTTGCTGATATGATGCTTTCCCACATGGCTTTGCTGCTAACCCCAAATGTCCAATCTGCTTATTGAAATACCTTTTCCTAGCCTGAAGTCAAGGTAATGGTTGATAACTCTGTGCTAGCACAGACAGGTTCAGCTTCTTTTGAAGTCCAGAGTGTCTATCAAACATACCCCCCACTTCTCACCGTGCAGCACACTTCTTCAGTGTCCCAAGTGGGCTATGGATCACTTCTGTCCCTGGGATACTTCGACTTGACAAGAGCACTGACTATAGCAATGCCTAGTAGAGTGATTGCACAGGATCTGTCTTCAAGGATGGCTTATAAAAACAGAAAGGAGAAAGGTGGAGCTCTCATATTGGTGTGAATATTTTGCCTTGTTACAGCAATTCTGACAGGATTCCTGTCTGGGAATACCATCACAGATCTGATGGCAGTGCAAAGCCACTTGGCAAGAGTATTCCAGTAAATGAGCAAACAGAAAAACACCTTTTTTTTTTTTTTTTTCCAAGCAGATATGCTTGTCAGACAAGAAGTTGTTTGACGTTTAACAATCCACCTGTAGCTCTGTAGATTGATCCAGTCACCCAGGCTGCCATTCCCACTGTCACCAATCTTTTGGTTCCTGGAAGTTCTCAAGATGCCGCAAGCATGGTATGAAAGACTAATAAGTGATATATGACTTAGAGTGGTACTGTGCTCTGTCATACAGACTGCATATTTATTGCCATTGATGGGTATGGACATACTGCACAGGGGTGAGATACTGTAAGTTCTGAATACGACTATTTCTCTTTCCAAATCATGCTTTTCCTGAGAATCTTGAGAAGGAGCAATTGCAACTGGTAAGCATGCCCACTGTGGAAGGGGCTGCTCCAAAATCTCTAGTTACTCTTCGCTGATATCTTCTCCTATCTGTCTTATGAAGCCATGTCCCAGCTTCTGGATCAGAGCAGCTCTACAAAACAGTATACTTAACCTATCTGTTCTGTGCTGGCCTCATTTCCTTCTCTATGCCAGATGGGCCAGATTTAAGAAAGTGTACTACATAATTTGGCTGTTGAGAGCCATCATTCTGTAGCTGTATTATTAAGTACCTATCATGCTTTGATCATCCAGGAAATTAATCCAATTAATCAGTGCATAATTACTATCAGCACAAATCTTTAGTGAGTATTTTTTAAAAACAAAAATCTTATCAGGGTACTTTTTCCAGAAGAACCTTACCAAGATTTTTTTATTGATGCAAATCTGAGAAAAGCACAACATAAGTACAGCTTCAACTTTTTTTTAAAGCTAGTAAAGAAGTTCATTACAGTAACTGTCAAAAGGATAGGCAAAATATCATATAGCACTAGTAAGTCAGAAGTGCCTCAATGCCACAAAATACTTTGAAAATTACTGCAGCTATATCAAGTGACATCTGAAACACGGAAAGAAGGCTTTAGCACTTGCATAGTGAACCTACACTCTCCTTCACCCTTTAAGTAGTGAAAAGGCCCTTCCTCTCATGCAGGTGTGTAGGAATTATGTCTGGGTTGAATAACAAGAAGTTATCCAGGAACTTGAACAGAACAGGCTTTTAGGGAACAGGAAAAAAAAGGGTTACCTTTGCGTAAGCCTATCTGGTCTACCAGAGAGACTAGGGAAAGAGACAGGAAGACAAATAGGCAGTTAATGGTGTTAAAGGATGGAAGGCATTATTCTCAGAAAACATACTCTGTCAGACTAGGCATCCCTCTTCTTTCTCTTTCCCCTTAGGCACACTGTTGCACATCCTGATTTTAGGGAACTTGTCATGTTAAGAACAATTTTGGTTTGTTCTGCTATCACACTTTCCTGGCCTGGCAGGGAAAACAAGCGGTGGATGGCAGCTACATTTCTCTGATCCCTCTATCTCTCTATCTCAGATAGTGGGATTGAGGCCAATCACATCAATCCCTTAAACTCCTGACCAGCCTCCAAAAGCAAAGCATAACATACTGCCTAGGAGCCCTTTCTTACCTTTTCTCAAGTGAAATCCTAATTCCAAGTTTTGTGAATTGAAATTTCATTTGTTCTTTATTTAAAATTTAGAATTACTTGATCTTCTTGCATAGTGGGCAGGCTACAGATGGAAAAAAAATTCTGGAAGATTTTGATTTTTACTTTTGTTGGAAGGGTTCTGCCTAGGTAGCAACATGGTACAGAGAAAGACTTAATTCATAATGAAATCACTACTTTTAGAAAGCAAACCCAAGAATTTTGAAGAGGCAATGCATACGGCATAGTAAGAGAGGAAATATGTAATTTTCAGAGTTCTTCGTACAGATACAGTGTGACTGTACTTCTGTGTATGTCTCAGTGTGCATGAAGTGCAGAATCTCACACTCCATAAGGGCTTTAAGTAATAGAAAGGAGTGCTGGATACTTAAGGAATGCTGAATACACGTTGGATGACAATCCTTTTGTAATAGCAGGGTTTCACAACGATGTTATCTTTACTTAAATTCAGGTACCTGTTTATAGGAACCATTGAATGATTTTCCTGAAATGAAATCTTTCTTGAGGAGATAAAATCCACATACAGGTAGTTCAAAAAATGGTTCTACAACCCAATATATTACTCACCAATGTGGCCAATGTATTTACAGACCAACTTCCATTAGGGTTGTCATGGTTTCACTAAAGGAATCCTGGTTATCAATTTTGATCTTGTTCATCTGATTCTCCTGAGCCTTTATCAAAGACTAATAAATATTGACTAAAGAATATACAATTCTCAATAAAAATGACATAGAACAAAATGATGGAGATCTTTCTTTGGGTCTGATTCAGCAGGTGGGAGGATTCAAGCAGCGTGTCCTGTGCTAGCAAATCTGAGGGTAGGTTGGATTTTTCTGCCAGGGAAAAAGAGGACAAAAGGACAGATATGTTGGAGGGTGAATAGCTGTGTGCTTAGAGGGTACTCTGGCATTAGAAATATTGTCCCACACAATTCCTAGAAACTCCTAAGCAATTCTTAGAAAATCTTTGGTGTCCTGGGTGTTCTGATGAGCTTATTTGCCTAGTCTTAAAGATTCTGAGTAAAACTAAGGAATTTATAACATTAAGCATTACTATCCAAACACAGTTATTCGTTACTATGAATAAGAGATCAACTAAAGAAATTCTGGTTTTATAAAGGTTTCCATCATCTCACAGGTGCTCTCTGTTCTTCTTTTCTTGTTCGCTCTCTTTTTACTCTCAACATGCTCATTCCTCTCTAGACCAATACCCCACTGTTTCTGTGATAGGCCCTTTTGTGACATTCAATGGGATGATGATGCCCTCTCTGCACTGCACAACTCTTCTAATTTATCTCTCAGTCTTTCCTCAAGAAAAGCTCCACTGAAAGCCCAGAATTAGCAGAAGATAAGGAAAGAACCTCCCTGGAGTTTATTTTTCATGTGTCAAATCTTATTATTTGCATTTTCTTAGCTGAAAGCAAACTTCAGATGCTAGTTATTGCATTGGTGAGAACTGCACTCAGGAATAAATATTCCTGAAACTTCAGAAATATAGTCATGGCAGTCATGGTAGCATAATAGTGGAAGTAAGTGGTGTTCATAAGTGCTGCTTCATTTACACTGAATTTTCTTAGTGTATCTTGTTAATGATGGTCAGTATTCCCTGACAGTTGTTTTTAATGGATTCTCCTACTAGCTCAGGGATTTAACTCTCCCTTTTGTTTAAATTGAAATTGTTGCAGCCCCAATTTCCCCCTGGTGCATCCCATAGCCTGGAATATTGTGTACTCAGTTCCTGCAACTGGAACTTGCAGTAGCTGAATTCAGAAGGGTCCACGTGTCATTAACTCCTCACACCTTCGTCAATCAAGTACTGTCAATATATGCCCAGTTGAAGCAAGGTCAAGTGACGTGGGAAGAACAGAAATGCTGCTTGCCACTGTAGGGAGAAAATTTGTGTAGCCAAAGCTCAACTGGAGTTGAAGCTGCCAGAAACAGGGGGGACAATTAAAAGAGATTTTTCAAATATATATAATGGCAATAGCCAACATTAAAAGAACATCGTCCCTTTACAGGATGAAGATTGTCACCTCACAAACAGGGACAGGGACAAGGCAGAGGTGTTTAACTTATTCTTTGCCTCTGTCTTTAACACAAATGATGGACCAAGGCAGTCTCAGTGCCCTCAGCTGGAGGACGATGACTGTGAGAATGATCAACTCCCAGCTGACCATGAACTTGTGTGGGATCTACTGCTCTAGTCAGATCCCTACAAATCTATGGGGCATGATGGGATTCATCCTAGAATCCTCAAAGAGCTGGCTGATGTAATTACAAAGTCAATCGATGATTTTTGAGTGGTCTTGGGAATCCAGAGAGATCCCAGATGACTGGAAGATTGCAAGCATTGTCCCAATTTTCAAGAAGGGCAGGAAGAAGGACCCTAGAAACTGAAGGCCTGTCAGTCTCACTTCAGTGCCTGGTAAAGTTATGGAGAACATTATCTGCAAGGTATTGAAAAATGCCTGAAAGACAATGCAGTCATTGGTCACTGCAGAACAGCTTCATGAGAGGAAAATCCTGCTTATCAAACCTGATTTCCTTTTATGACAATGTAAACCCCCCAGTTGATGGAGGAAAGCCAGTTGATGTAATCTTTTTGGATTTCAGTAAAGATTTTGATACTGTCTCTCAGTGTATCCTTCTGGACAAAATGTCCAGCCCCCACCTGGATAAACACATCATGGGATGGGTGAGCAACTGCCTCACAGGTCGGGCACAAAGGGTTACAGTGGATAGGGTGGCATCAGACTGCTGACCTGTCACTAGTGGGGTTCTGCAGGGCTCCATCCTTGGCCCTGTGCCCTTCAATACCTTCATTAATGACTTGGATGCAGGACTGGAAGGGATATTATGCAACTTCACAGATGATACAAAACTGGGAGGAATTGTTGACTCTCTCAAAGGCAGGGAAGCCTTGTAGAGAGACCTCAACAAATTAGAGAACTGAGCAATCACCAACCATATGAAGTTCAGTAAGTGACAGGACCAGAGAGAATAGCCTGAAGTTGTGTCAGGTGATCTTTATACTGGATATTAGAAAAAGATTCTTCACCCAGAGGGTGGTTGGACACCGGAACAGGAGGCCCAGGAAGTGGTCACAGCCTGACAGAGTTCAAGAAGTGTTTGGACAATACTCTACAGGCACATGGTGTGACTCTTGGGGATGGTCTTGTACAGGGCCAGGAGTTGGACTCAATGATCCTTGTGGGTCCCCTCTAACTCAGCATATTCTGTGATTCTGCACAGAAAGGGAGGGAGATAAACCTGGAGTGTTGCTAGTATCTGGGTGTTATCCATGGCCTGGATTTTGCTACACAATGAGTGTGTGATCTTACATAGCAGATCACTGAAATACCTAAGCATGCAGCACCTGTCAGACCCAAGGCAACTGCCAGCAATACTGAAATTTGGGATTAGTCTTATATTGTGAATGCAATTCAACTCCCCTTGATGTACCATGACAACATCTAATCCAAGAATTCAAATAATGAGCTTTAATTTTTTTATCCTTGAGTTTTTTACTCATCTAGTTACAGCATTCTTTCCATAAGGTAATCAATGTCAATCTGAAACAATATAATTTTATTTTTGGCTGGAAGTCTGTTTGTCTGGAAGACTGGTTTGTCTGAACACTGTTAAGCATTTGGAGACTTAGAAATATACCCAATTTTTGTCTATATTTTTTTTTGTGATTGATTTTGATCTTTTGATCTCATGGTGATATTTCACCTTAGATAGTTCCCTGCCACCAAATAGATTCACACAAGCTCATGGTCTCCTACCATGTTGCTGTTCCTACCTGTCCAATGCTCTTAGCAATCACTGCCACATTTAAAAGGCAGCTGTGGCAGGTTAGTGCTTTATGAATGTGACTGGTGAGTTTGATGCTAGACCTGAGGTTTCACAAGGACAAGTGGTTCCCTGGGAAGAGGGGCATAAGGGTGACCCAGGCTGTCTGGAGGCTCTTCTGATTGTTTCTTCTGGAACTGAGCTATAAGGACAAGAAGAGACAGACAGGTCAAGGCAGCAGTACGACACATTTACCATGGTCTTCATTCCACCTTCTGTGTTGTGTTTACTTGAGTAAAGGAAAGATGGTGGGAGCAGATTGGGGCATAGATAATATTGCTACTGGGGGTGCAGCAAGCACCATGGCAGCCATGCAGCACTGTAGCTGCCAGAGGGAGGTCACCGCATATATAAAGTGGAATACACAGAATGTGTGTTTTGCATTGTAAAATGAGAACATTTTTCAGAATCACTTTGTTTTGGAGCTAATTTTTGTTTGTGGTTGGGGCTAGATGGAGGTATGGTGGTGAAGATAAAATTTATTCGTGTTGTGGAAAAATTCAGAGGATTCCCTGATCTTTATTATGAGAATAGATTTACTTCAGGAGTGCTTTAACTTGATTCTAAGAAAAAGGTACTAACAGCCATAACCTGTCCCCTGGGCAGGCTTTCATTTAACTCCAAATGTCCTCCCAGTGACAGTCCTTGTACCACTTTCGCTTTGTGGAGATTCCCTGTAAGCAGGCTATTATCAGATACTCTCTGGCAGTTTCTTTCTATTGCCAGAATGACTGAAAGGCTTTCAATACAAACAAAAATCAAGTGGCAGTCAAGGCTTAGAGTCACCCCTGTATGGGCCACCAGGTTCTTCTCAGTTCTCCGCCATGGAGAAACAGAAAGTCCGAGAATCAGGTCTTCCACTCCTTGTACACACTCTTAATAATATTTAAATAGCACATATACCTCACGTGCTTTATTTAGTACAACGGATTTTTTTTTAAAAGCTGTGAAGGAAAAGGCACAATTTTGAACGCATTTTAAGAAGAAGAGAATGTCTCTCTCTGAGCTACTGCATGCCTGTCCCTTTTTGTTCCCAAAGCCATGCCCCTGGCGTGTAAATGCGAGTCTCACATGAGGTGAAGAAGTTATGGTGTGGAGTTGTGAGAATATGGCCTTTATCTGCATTCTGGGAATGGTTTTGTTCTCCACTCTCTGCTACGTGATGAGGAAGGACTAAAAAGCCTGGACACCCAGACAAAAAGAGGGCCATTTAGCCTTTTCTCTGAAGCCTAGGATCCTTGCTGGGGGATTATTTTAGGCGGGGCTGTGTTTGGGCTGAGGGGTCTGGTTTGTACTCAAAGCCAGGCAGCAGATGTCAGGCCTCAGAATTGTTCACAAAATGATGACCTTGCTGGGTCAAGGCCCATACAACCTGCTTCGCCTCAAGCTGTGTCAAACACAAGCAGCAGAAAGACTTTCCCCAGGCACGCCTGTCTGGGCGACCAGCTATTCCCAAGTCTCCCTGTAGATTGAATTCCTTGTGAAATTCTACAGCTCTGAGAAAAAAACCTCCTGACAGTTAACTTGCCTTTTTCTTTTTATTTAAGTAATGAATAAGGCAGTGAAGGTTTTTCAGGGGGTAGAGGTCTAATGCATTATTATGCTTTTTTTGTTGTAACAATTTATATTGTTGGGAAAGTTTGTTTGGGGTTTCCATGTGTGACTAAAATGTGTTAGTACAGATAGTGTCAAATACAGAGATGATATGCTTGAAGAAACAAATGTGAAAAAGAGGCCTGTGTATGAAATGCAATCCATGGCAAATTCACATTGTGTATTGGATGTAAATATCTCCAATGTGATGATCTTTAGAGGGGGAAGAACATCTACTGTGATTAAGAACATCAAATTATATTTGCTATAGTTATTGTCTTATTGGGAAATATTCACAGTCAAGGGTTTAAAAATGTAATAAAAAGTGGATCAATATGTGTTTGAGGATTTCATCAATTGCATATTAACAGTACTAGTCCTCATGACCTCTTTTCTTTGAGCTATTCCCTTGATCAGAGCAAAAATGATCTAATAAATTAAGGGTTTAGTCATCCATGTGCTGAATTTTGTTTCATGTTTCTATTTTCTTGCATACACAATTGAAAAAACAGTGCATGATTCCTGAACATGATTTGATTCTTATAACAATGGATGAACCTTGCATTTCTTATAAGCAAAAATTTCAACCAAATTTCTGCAGAATGAAAATCGAAGAATTTTGAGGGATATCATAGGATATTTAACACTACAGTTAATACCAGTATAGCTTGGCAAATCAACAATGGCTGGCAGTTTTCACATTGAATTTACCCTTTCTGCATAGGCTGAATTTCTGCAAGTTTTGGAAAAGTTTTGTGGTTTTTTTTCCTTTTTTTCCTTTTGTCCATCTTTCAGTTACTTGAAGTGTAATTCACTGGACATTGCAAAGCTGATCTGCCTTCTGTATTTATGGTAACCTGCATGTGTCCCTTGCTTTGGGCTCTGTATACCAAGTGAATTGTCAGAATGGTGTTTCTGAAAATAAAATGTTTTGAAGCATAGGAAAGCACCAAACTGACTTTTTAGGATTTAGTCAAAATGAGGAAGAACAGATATGAAAGATATTTCCATTGCATTTTTGATTCCCCCCAGAAGAAATCAGACAAAATTCACTTTATGTGAATGACGTAATACTTGCTAGAGAGTCATCTACAGCGATCCAATTTTTTTTATAGACAGAAGCACAGACAGACACAGATCGTAGCATCTTTTGTTTTCCAATAATTCATGTTCTGTGTAGAGAATAATTAGCTGGATGTAAAACTGTACATGTATAACTATAATAGTAGTGATTCAGTGGTGAATTGTGCCTTATTTTTTTGTTCACATTTGGACAGGTGAGCTAAACATTAATGAACTTTTACTGAGGAACGTTCTGGGTTGCATAAGTACAAGGAATGCTGCTCACTAATAATGACAACAGGAGTTTTTCCTTTGATTTACATGGAGCCAGGATTTCAGGCCATTATATTACATTCCATGTCTTATATTACATGTCTTTTCAGTACGGAATAAAACATTTCTGGCTAGGGATACTGAAAATAGGGATACTGAATAACATACATAATTTTTCTTAATTTTCTTGAGTGTGTATGTGAAAATGTGTATTAAAATGTATTTATTTATAACTCCTAACTAAAGAATTTTTAAAATATGTCATCTTTGCTCTGTGTCTATGCTTTAAGATATAGTGCTTCTCATGGAACATGATGCTGAATTCTCTGCAGTGTTTGCAAATGCTTAGCTGTCCTAAGTCACACTCACCTTTTACTTCATTTGATTGTGGACTCTGTTACAAACCTGAAGGCACTTGATGCTTTCTCCTAGTATCAAACCTATTATAGAGAAAATAGAATTATGAAGGGAAGCATTTGCTTAGGAAAATGTTTTCTTCTTGAAAAGGGTTTCTGTACCACACAAACTTCAGGAATACCTGCATTTTCTGTGTAATAACATTTTCTGCTTCTGCTGTTTAGGAGCTACTATCCCCAAACTCCATAGGTACTGTGTCAGTTCCTGGACAGGGCTACTGATATGCAACTGCCTCTACCACAAAACTTTGTCCAGAGCTATTAAAAAGGGAAAAAAGAGCTTGTCCAGATGCTCAGGGAAAAGTACCGTATCTGTTAATTCAAAATCACATAAGTCATACTAAGTTCAATATAAAATTCTGATATTTAGTAATTAGAACTTGACTTGTACTGCTCTCTTCTCCCGGAAAAGAGATGCAGTCTCTTAAAAAAAAAATTATCCCTTTTTCTCTCTCTGAAGATGGATATCATAAAAAGAAATTTAAATTTTAAAAAGGGAAGAAAGAATATATCTGTAGTAAAGCAAAATGGTTATTCCCCTCAATATCATCCAGCCTGAAGCATTATAAGAGATATTCAAAAGGTCTAGAACTAAATGATTTTCTAGGTCAGTGCTGGAAACTAGTCATTTTTAGAACTAGACTTACCTTTTTTTTGTCCATATTTCACTCTCAGGTTCCTCTTCAGTACTACTGTCAAATAGTCCTGAGAAAGACTTTTCAAATTTAATTCCTTCCATGTCATTATAAGACTTTCAAAGGTGTACCTTATGGAAATTAAGGAAATGTTCCCAGACTTTCTAGTCACATGTTTTGTTGATAGATTTATTCCAAAGAAGGTGTCAGTGAAATAAGGATGTTAAAGCAAATACAAACCAATTTCCTTCAGAATATAAGAGACACTTTTCTTTTTTTTTTTTTTCCCCACAGTTTATTGAATAGACAGGAAAATAATGCATACCTTTATTTATCCTGACATTTCCTGACAGTTTGCAGTGCAAATCCTAATCTATATTAGAAATAATCATCTCTCTAACTATTGTGAAAACATGTAGCTGAAGGTCAGGCTCATATGTGTTTATTCTGTTTTAATATCATCTGCTTCAACAAACAACCCTATTGATTTCATGAAAATGGTTCCATTAGATAAAGCAGAACTTCGGCACTGTAAGCAGAAGGAAGGTAAAAAGCTATTTTTTAAAAAATCCCAACAGAGAGTCAAGATGAAAACCAGTGTGGAGTCCTGTAACTGTGAGAATAGCATGACACTGTTTGCCTTGAGTTAAATGAGTGCTAGACTTGTCCATTCTTGGGGAATATTACAAATACATTTCGGTACCAAGGTAATATGAAATGCTCAGCTTGAAAATAGATATTCTTTGTTCATGGGAACTGAAGAGCTAATCTTAGGGTTTTGTCATGTGAGTAGGAGCATTGCCATTTGAAATTAAATGAGGCTTTTGAGCACTGAAGTTTTAATGCTTCTTTGATGCACAGATACAAGTGAAACTGTCTTAAACAAGTAAAAACTATCACCAAGTTATTTTAGTTGCATCTTCCTTCAGTCAGAATTCAGTATCTCAGAGCAGATCCAACAGTAAGACTGCTATATAATATCTCAAGAGATTTATTAGAAGCAACCTGCCCTTTTTTGGTAGCATTTGGGAGATCAGCATTGTTTCAACCCTGAACATATTTAGTTTTGTATGTCATACTTTAAAAAAACTTTGTAAATGGTAGCTCCTAGATCTAGACTGATTACACGTATTCTGGGTGCTTAATGATATGCAACACATGGAGAGATACAGCATACAATTATAAAGATGTCATTCATGTACGCACATGCCTGATTATACAATAGAAGTTGTGGTTTTGCATCTACTAACCTCAGAGACTGTGACATTCAGATTAATTTTGTGCAATTCCTGGTCATCTCTTCTTTAAATAAGGCTATCTTTGCTTAGCAAGGTTTTAAGCTAATTGGCAGAGTCTTCCATACCTGACAATCCAGAACTGCCCTTGAGTCAAAGTCCTAGCTTTCTCCATATGCATTCGTATTGGTCTCCTAATTTCCCATCTAACAGCACATCAGATGTTGGCATGAAGGCTAATGTCCACTTTAAGGAAAGAGGTAACAATTTTTGAATTTTCTTTTCTGCTTGGTTTCTGGTCATAGTGAATATGTCGTGCATGAACAGTGCTCCCTGTAAGCTGGGATCTTTTGTTGAAACAGAATACAGATGTCCTAAATTCCAGTCCCATTAAAAAAGACAATTTCCCCTTGTGGTAGGTCCAATTGTACCTCAATATCCATTCAAGTCCTGGGAGCTAAGAGATGAATTTGGCCCTGTATCTCTATCTTCCTTCAAAAGCCAGAAGCACCGTGAGGAAGTTAGTCATCTAAGAGTGCCAAAATTTGCTGCTCCAGGAATGAATGCTGCCACAGAGGAACAGATAAAAATGAAAACAACTTGAAAAAATTCAATTAGATTAACAGAGACAAGTGAGTGCTTGCCCAGCCATTCCTGAGCAACAATTTATTCCTATGGTGGTGTGAGAGACTCAAGCCAGCGGTCAGCAAGCTGACAAATCTGTCAGCTTTGCTGGGTGGCTGTCACTCAAACCAGGTGCCTGCTGTGTGTTGTGGCGCTCCTTGTATTAACACCCTGCTGAGATAATTCTTTTTTATCCTTTTTTTTTGCCACCAAGAGGGTCTGCCACCACACTGCTGTTTTTCATCTTGTTAATTGAGTCATTTATTTCATTAAAAGGTGAAACTTTATCAGGGTTTATGTGCAAAATGTGAGAAGGCATATTTAATGATACATCAAATGTTAGAAGCATGCAGGTGCCTCTGTGTATGCTCTTTAAAATGCTGAGAGGCGAGGTAGTTCTTGTAAATTAAAATCACCTGATATTAACTAAAAATAGGCATTTTGTTCCCAGGCAACAATGCAAATACACTGTACATATGTGTGTATGTGTTTGTTACTAAATATATAAAGCACATAGATATTTATATTTAATTTTCAATCAGCAGATTCATCCATATTCGAAAGCAGATAACTGCAGGGATAAACAATACTAGAGCAGAATTCAAAATTATGTAAAAAAAGTCAGGAATTTCTAGGGTGGCTGCTAAAAATAATGTTTGAAACAAACTTTCAAGCTTCTCCAAAGATTTTCCTATCACTGATTACCACCACTCTTCCCGGGGTAATTTGTTCATTTCCATTTTCTAGGTATTTCTGAAGCAGTTAGTTAGGGGTTTTTTGTAGCCTTGTTAGGAAGGCCATTTAGTTGTTTAATTAGAGTCTGGGCAAGCCTCCAACGAAATTGATGAGAATCTCTCCACTGCCCTCAATGGCTGTTGACTCATCCCTCCAGGTCTGATTTTATGAGGAAATAAGTCTGGAGTCAAAGAAACGTAAGCTCTGCAGAAAGCAAAGAGGATCTGGGCCCCTATCCTCCTCAGATATCCAAGAAATCACCATGGGCTCCTCACCAGGTACTTGGATTTCACAAGATCAAACCCATCCTCCCAGAATCAAAAGGACAGAATGTGTCCAGGAAAGGGAACTATTGAATTATCAGGAAGGTTGGTTGGTGCAACTACCGATTTCTAAGGAGCAGCCAAATTGGTAGTCGACGCTACTTCAAACTGGGTTCTGGCTTCTTCATGACTTCTACCTCTTAGCAGAACTAGGGGAGATTGACAATACCAGCAGACTGTGACTTTCTCTTTAAAAGAGCTGTGTCATTTGAAAAAAGAAGTGTTGATTCAGTAAATTTTTTAAACAATCCAAACTACTTAATCCCAAAACCAAGCAAAAATTGCAGATAATCTGTCTTCAGTAACTGGGTTTCTTTCTCCTGGAATCCACTGCTGAGTGCTGTCTCTCTGTTTGGGGTTAGCCACGACTCCTCCAGTTCCTGTCCCCCTCGTGATTGCCAAGCTCTCATTAGTTTAGGAGGACTAATACCATCTGTGTCTCAATGACATACTCCCACATGGTTTACTTAGTCAGCAGCTACCAAATTTGCCCTGCCTTCCAAGGCTGGGAGTAGGTGAGTGGATCTGAGATCAGACCACTGAGATCAGGCTGGTGTTTCTGAACCCAACTAAATGTGTGGGTAGGGTGTGTAAGTAAGAGATGCCTCACTTTGATTTCAGCATCAGTCACTGTGCTCATTTATTGCTTGAAAATGTTCTAGTACAGGTGAGTAGTTTCATTCATGACACAGAATTAGTTTGAAAAAATGTACCACCTTTTATAAATGTTTTCACCTGTCTCACCTGACATCCTTGTTCTTTCCTCACTTCATCCCACAGATACCGGAATGTGTATGATCATTTAGATAAATCTTCAGTTTTGTTGCAATAGCCATCAAGCACATTCACTATGAAGAAAAGCACTGTGTCATCTGCTTGTGTTTCTCCAAAATAGTTGAACCACAGTTCAACTTTTGAATGGCAACTTCTTTCTCAATAAACCCACTCTTGTGTGAGTTCACAGTCCTAGCTCCTCTGTGAGTGACAAAAATAAATGTTCACTGGTTTTTATACCCAAACAAGCTCCAGGAGAATAAACCAAAGTCTAGGAAGGGATGTTACAGAACCAGGACTTCTAAGAGGTGATAATTTTAAGGACAGAAAATCAATCAGTGACTTTGTTGACCTCTTTCCTACTTCTAGTAGGAAAGTTTCAAATAGCAGAACAAAGTTTTCCCAGCTTCAGCACTCCACATTTGATTCCCTGCAGCTGATGTGCTAACAGCCCTCTGGTGATCTGGGATCACCAGTCCACTTGCTGGAAAAGGCCTGTTTACAGACCTGCCTGTATTCCTACACGTGAACATGATGCCATTAGGTGTCATTCTGGCAAGGAACGGACTTTGGATTATGCTTGTTGCCCCAGTGTCCATTGCCTGTTTCCTTCTGACAACTGGCTGGGTGGAAGCTTTTTTAGTGGGTCTGGGCTGTTGAAGGTGTCTCTTTTTTGAGAGTTTTGAACAATATACTGCACCCAAACATGGACAAAGTTCACATGAACAATACCATTGAGGTTTGCCAAGTCAGAAATCTTTTTAACTATCTGTCATTGCAAACATATTTAAATAAAAATAGTACAATTTCACAAAAAAGGGACAAAACGACACATCTTCTGCCTCGTGATGATCAGGATTACTTTTCTACTCGAAAGACATCAATAAATATCTCAGCCTGGATATACTAATGAAATAGCTTTGTCTTTTCTTTACCAATGTTGTTGTTCTTGTTGTACCTGGAGGAAAACTATAGATCAGATTATTATTCTGTAGAAACAGAGAACAAAATGAATATCTTGGCCCCCCAAATTTACAATTTAATAAGAAGTTATTGAAACAGTGGGAATGAGACAAAGCAAGCACAAAGAAGTGAGTAAAGAAAACAACTTGTTGAGATTGGGAAATACAAGGAGACTATAATACTTGGTTTGATAAGCACTGCATAGATCAGCCTAGGTATGTAAGGAGAAAATCCCTGTTGAATATCTACCTTTTGGTGTCAGTAGTAATTTGTACTTATGTTGTCTTATAGTCCTGGGTGACATGACACTTCACAAATGTTAATTCTTACAGTTCTGAGATATTAGGTAGATAGAGTTGAATTTTCTTTACAGCTGAAGAAACCAAATCACAGAAAAAATGTGTGCATGAGATCAGTGACAACGACTGCACCTCATTCCCACAAGCCCACACCTTCCATCCTCTCTCTCTACTTACCAGTAACCCTGGCCTGTATTTTTTTAGTAGAAAAGCATACAACATAATCACCCCCTTTGTTGTACTAGCATTGTTTAGACACCATTTCCCATGAGGTCCCATCACTCTTTTCTTTGTCTATTATCCTTTTACTTACATGCATCATCTGGGAGTCAGCTTCCCCCCCAGCATCACTCTTTCCAGTAGTCAATCTGTCCCTCCACCCAAACCCTGGAACTTTCAAAGAGAAGTGTTAGTAAAACTGAGATTTTTTTCAGCTTAGCAGAAACATGAACAGCTAAAAGGGAGGTTGTAATAAGCAAACTGGTGCTATTTGGAAACAAGCTATGAACACCTCTAAAACCTGATGTTTTTCTTTTCTATGAAGGGCAGAAACAATTTTCTAATGGCTCATGCTCTGTCATGTTACTTTTTTAAAAATTAGAGATGGTTGGGAAGTCAGTTTCTATCTTGCAATGCCTTATAACATACAAAAAATACTGATTTTGCTTTAATTGAAATTATTCAGCATTAAAATTTTCCCACTGTCTCAATTGAGAAATTATTTCTTGGTCTCTTGTAATTGAAAAGCAACAGGCAAATGAAAGCAAGGTGTCATTTTTTCTCCTTAGATGCTTGCACATTATGCAGTCATGAGCTGAAAATTTAAAAATCATCCCAGAAGTAATGACTGGAACTTTTTTTATTTAGAGGAGTTTGTCTTCTCTGTAAACTTCCTAAAAGCACACTATGAGTAAAGTATATAAACTAGTGTTCAGCTTGGAAACTTATTTTCAAAATAGAAATCCTTTGTCTTATTCAGTGTTTGACAATTTCCAAATGAATATGAAAAGGCAAAATTGGATTCAAGTCTTAGTTCATCATGTAATGACCAGCAGGAATGGCACTGATTTGTACCCCAGATCCTTTCTCCCAACCTTTTGCCTGTGATTAATACCCTGCTAAAGTTGTGTTGATTTCTTTTCTTCCATCCTGCCTGTATCAAGCTTACCATAGCTTACACATTGTAATAAGATAAAACCAGCTTAGGTAAGTAAAGCCATAATCTGACAAAAAGCTGGGCCTCGAGGCCTTTTTCTTAGATTTGGGTCATGATCATGGTCCCACTTACTACTGGCCCATCAAGCAAAAACTAATGATTGTAAAATTGCCATTAGTTACCAGGGTGGCCTCAGGCCATAAGATCTCAAGCTAATTTTGAACTCTGCTGATAGATTCCTGGGCTTTGTGTCTAAAGATCAGCAGTTAGCTTTCTGTTAAAGGCAAAATTCACAGCGGAGCCACTGACAGAGTATTATTAATTTATCCTTGCTATCCAGTATGTAAAGCTTGGATGACAATGAAGTATAAAGTTAAAAGGGGAACACTTGAACTAAAAAAGTGACAAAGACCTTGTCCATTGTACCTACACCAATTGCCATGTTGACTAGTTATGAAGAAATGAACTTAATTTCCACTCTGGAGTCCTTTAAGCATATGCTCTACATTTGACCCTAGAGATGGAGGGACATACAACAGAAAAAAGTGTTTCCCTGGATCTAGCTGCTTTACGCAGTGAAAAAAAAAAGTGAGATCAATGCCAGTACCTTCACACAGCCAGAAAACACATCTTGCTACTGTTTGAAAATGGAAGAGCATTCAGAGCACACTGAAATCAGCATACAGACATTTATTTAATAGACCTGGGATCATATAATATGGCGATAGAACAAATCCTGTTTTCTAGATGCAAGAAATTAGGATTGTAATCACTGCAAATGTTAGTTTTCTTTTACCTCAGCTAGGCATGTGATCTCCCCAGCTCACTTTCCCCTCATCATTATAAAATTCAGTGGTCTCTTTCAAAAGGTCCACATTTGTACATGTTCTCACATGCAGAAATGCTCCTCCAGGCTAGTGTTCACTGCTCAGTGCCATGCTATGCAGAAAGACTCAGCTAATTTGAAATGAGTTAACTGGGTTAACCTCTGTGACCACAGCAACACTATGGCTAAATTACAACCAGTAGCAGAGACTCGCTGCAAGAACATCACACATCTGTAACAGCTGTCATCTCCTTCTGTAGGCCTTGGAAGAAAATTTGGTGTCTCAGACACCACATTAATATAACTGTGGGTAAATTGATGATCACTTTTCTTGAGTAACATGTTTCATTGTCTTTCTTCCACTAATTGCTCCTTCTTCTCTTCATTCTTTTCCCCTTCTTCTGTGTTACAGTAAGTCTTTGACATCACAGTGAGGATCCAAGGACACAAAAGCTGTATAAACAGACAATAAATAATTAAACAGGTCTTTTCCCAAAGGACAGAAGAGAGGAAAAGTGCTCTCAGACAAAACTCTTATTTCTTTGCATTGTACTGTAGTTCCTAACCTATAAAGAGGAAGCACACAGTGTGTCTGGTTCAGGACTGGGGTTCATCTCCCTTGATGGTTATTTGCAAAATTCATTTATCAATAAAGTCCTTGTACTGGAGTTAGGCATTTGGCAAGGAATGAGTTACGGTTCCTCTAGCATGGATGACTAGCACCATAACCAAAACTCTTTGTTAGGCAAGGAAATATTAAAGCAATAATTTTTCAATGAGATGTCAACATGGTTTCTACAGGAGTATTCTACAACAATAAAGCAGAAACACAAAGGTGCTAAGTATGCATTATAAGGATTTTCTTATTTATTTACTCCTTTATATTTTTGGTGCAATATCCTCAGGTATTGTATTTTTGCTGGAAAAAAACACGACAGATTTAAAAACCATTTTTCATTGCAATAGTTTATTCCTCCCTGCTACACTTTTTCTTTATTTCTTTCTACAACTTTTACCTCAAGAAAGAGAAACAAACAAACAAACAAACAAAAAGATAAGCAAAATGGAAGAGAAGGACAAATCCTCAATCCCCCAAAATAGTAAAACTAATCGAAGGAAAATGTCTTTCCTTTTTCATTTTATATTCCTTCAATATTTGAAAAAAAAAAAAGATGGAAAAAAAGAAATATAAAGCCTTTCCTTAAATTTTTTCTTTTTTTTAAAGGCCCTTTTAATTTTTAAAAACTTGTAACGAAACATTTATAACACTGTGTTTGCAAACAGAATATTAAACAGATATGTTTTGTTCTGATCATAATTCCAGTTCTTGATTTAAAAGCACATTTTTTACTTGGGAATAAGTAGTGAGCAATATAACTTCCTTGTTTCCATAAAGCTACTTTTAAAATGTTTGGGCAGAAACTTCAGGAAGTTCTAAGTACCATTTCCTGTTCCACTTATGATGTCTTGGCATGAGGTTCTTCAAAATGATTTTGGAAATGCATAAAACATATCACAGCTTCTTCATTTGCTTTACTGTAACAGTGTTTCCAATATTTTATATTAATTTCTTCCAAGGAATTTTGTGAAGTTTTAAGATAGAGATGCTACACAAACTCCTACACTGCTCTCTGCTTTGTGTAGGCAGTGGGTGCATTCAGTGAAAGTGGTATGGGGCACACTGTGATGAGTTTGTATTGACAGCCTAACACCTCTAGGAGTTTATCTAAAATGGAACGAGGAGGTGAGACCCTGAACGGTTTGGTGCCCACCCTTCCCTCTGCCTACACCCAGCACATTGCTTGCATTGTGCTCCCTGCGCTGAGGAGCACAGGTAAGGCAAACACAACTTCACATCCCTCTGCAAGCACAGCTGCAACAGCAGTTCTGTGAAGCTGCTCACATGTACAGCTAATATTATTCGATTGTGTTCTTCTTTTAATAGAATTTAAACAGTTTCTGAAAGCTTCACAGATACCACATGAACACCATGGCAGACACTGCCTTGGTCAATTTATTGTTCTTTTATGTGTTACCTTTGATCCTGTTTTGAAAACCAGCATTTACATCAATGTATCTTCACAGTTAGCAAATGACAGATTAGAAAAAAACACAATGATATTAATATATCAGGTTTGCAAGGATGACAGTTATCTCCATTTATTCCTTATGGTAAGTTCTACACAAAAATGCATTCTTTCCAAAAGACTTCAGCTTTTCTTCAGCTTTTTCAATGAATTTTATATCCTAGCATTTTGTTCTGTATTAAGACTGGTCATTTTGAACTCTACAAGAATTGTGAATGGAACCATGTGAGGCATTCAAAGAGAGAAAGAAGCAGAGAGTCTGTTAAGGTATTATAGAGTTTAGCTTAAAAGTTTTTTGCATTTAATAATTTCACTTAGCTACATACCTGCATTATATGCACACATACACACACACACAAAGTGTATACATTAAAGACAGGTAGATAGGGAAAAGGAAATATATATGGTATAAATATTGTATATCTTTGTTTAGAAGCTACCCTCATTTAGTAGCTGCACCTTAACCATGCACCTTTACTATGCAAGCCGCAGGGGAAAGTAATTAAATTTAATAGCTGCTGCCCTCGTTTTGAAGTCGCCCTCAATATAAAGCTGCACAGGGAAGTAATTAAATTTAATAGAAGCTGTGGATTCTAAACAAAGATATACGGTATAAAGTCCATATAGTTCTTGGAAAGTTAATTTCCAGCAGTAGCAGACCTGTCGCTTGAAATATTCATGGTTTTGTAATTGTTTGAATCAAATCTCCAGCTCCAAAGGAACTTTCTCTGTATGTGAAATGATGGAATGATGAAGGATCTGAGCATGTACTTGGATACCACCATAACAAGACTAACAACAACAATAATAAAAGAATGACGAACAAAATAAGATTATAAAAGAAGCCCCCCAAAAGTCACACGTTAATATTCCACTCTCATTTTCATCAATCATTGAAGCAATACCCCCTAGATCAGTGCATTAACTTGTTTATCTTTTACAATGAGGAAAAACTTCATAGCTTCATCATTCATTCCAGAGTGAGGGGAGAAAAAACAAAAGGCAGCCACCGAAATTTGCATGGTGCTCAATTATACATTAGTGAACATCACTTGGCAATCTGTTCATATCAATTTAATTGGATTTTAATACTGCCTCTGATCTTGTTTTCTAATTAACAGCAGTGCCTGGCAATAAAGCAGAACCATGCACCCAGCAACACCTTTGATCTCAACCATATGGAGCTCCTCCGTGCTCTTGAAAAATTTTTTTTTTCCTTCCCTCCAATGCAGGCCGAGCGAAACTGGGGCCCCCAGATGGCCAAATACCACTCATGAGTGCGACTTCATTGATTATTTTCCTTCCTGATTGATCCTGATTGAAAATAAATAAAACATGCACATGGAACTGGATGCAAATTGGTGTCACAAGCTTTTGGTTATGTTGATGGTTTTCTCTGCTCCTGCTTTAGATGACAAGTACTTAAGTAAACATTAATTAACTCAGTGGTCTGTATGTAGGAGCATAACTTTATCACAAGGACCTTTTGTTTTGTGTCCTGTGGTTACTGTCCTACCACAGCCACTTTTAAAACTGGGATTAAAGGAAGTTAACTATTCATTCTTTATCTTTCTGATATTATCATCATAGACAAACTACTTAGGCATGAGTTCAGCTCACCAGTTTGATTTGTATCTACTTTTTGTTGATTTGTTCTTGACAGCTGATTATTTTTCCTTCTTTCTTTTTGCAGGACCCCTAGGTAAAAAGGCAGACAGAACAGAGCTCTGATTTTTGTTTCCTGCACAGGTCTGGCTCCAGGTACAGTATGCTCAAACAGAACAAATGCTGACACACCACTTTTCACAGAATCACAGAATCACAAAATCACAGAATCACCAGGTTGGAAGAGACCTTCAAGATCACCAAGTCCAACCCATGTCCTAACACTACCTCAGCTAAACCACGGCACTGAGTGCCATGTCCAATCTTTTTTTTAAACACATTCAGGGATGGTGACAAACACATCCAGGGATGGTGACATGTTTTTCCCATGTTCTCCAGACAGACCTCGCAGTAATTCTCTGAGATGCAAGAAACTGACTTGGTAGATTTCTTCCTTGGGTTCACAGTAGAAATAAAAAAATGTTCCAGGATGTTAGTTTATGAAATGGACTTCTAAAAGTGGACTTTTAAAAACATTTAAAAGTGATATAGAAACTAAATAAATAAATGTATTTTACTTGGTTTTGCAGAGAAGTGAACAACTAGACAGAAAATCAGTGCTGTCTTCTTGTAACTTTAGTATTACATAATGATGGCACAAAGAAAAACTTTGATTTCTGGCTTTGGGATAAACACAAAGAAGTCATGCTTTTCTTCGTTCTCCTTTCACTTTCTGTTCTGAACATGCCATCTTAGCCCATGCTTTGATTTGGGTATGACCCATAAGCAAGGTCAGGTCACTCTTCTCTTGAAGAAAAGACTTCCAGCAAACACCCTGATGTGCTTCTGCAGAAGCAGGTGCTGCTGACTTTGCAGGTGACACCTCTCCCTTTGTGTTAACAAGATCCACCATAATGTTAAGGACATTGGCTCCAGGGCAGTGGCTTTTCATCCGAGATGCAATACCCTGACCACTTGTGTTCATTACAGAACTAGCAGAGCTCTCCAGCCTCGCTTGTAAACCATGTGCTATTTATACGGCTTATGAGCATTACGGAGTGCCATCTCCTCCTTTGGTTTCAGCTGGGTGCTCTCCTTTGCATGGCTAAGAGCTATCATGCAGCACTGTTTGTGTGGTAATAACCACTGCTGCACACTGACACGTACCGGCGGAACTGCACTGAGCCATGAGTCTCCTCAGGTGCAGAAAGCATGTTAATTCTCTTGACTTAGTTGAAGTAGTTTATATTTTCTGTTTCAACTTCAGTGTCCATCTGATTAAATGCCTTTACTTTTAAACTTTCACAATTTCATCCGATGAACTTGATGAGATGGTGTGTGGTTTCCACTTTTGTGGAGGTGTGGTAATATGTACTTGCCCAAGGTCAGAGCCAGCAATCCAGTAAGTAAAACAGACTGATAGTTGGGATAGAGGCCATGAATCCATGAACACACCAGGTTCCCTTCTCTGCAGATCCAGAGCCCAGTTCTTGCTGGCTTTGGTTTACATTTCATATGATCTATTTTCCACATATGCTGCATTTCACTTCTGCAAGTGAGAACTTCTGAGGGGAGAAACCACCCTGTCTGCTCTGAAAACAACTTTCTTTTACTGCATGAATAAAAGGTAATTTGGAGACTGGGTTCCAGGGAGATGCCAGAAAGGTCCCCAACTCTGACTGTGGTGAGCAGATCTCCAGGCAGATGAGAGGACTTTACAGGTCAGATTGATTGTAGAAACAGGGCTTATACTCGTACCAAACATGAGTTCCATCTGGATTTATCTTTTTTTTCATTTGTTTTCCAGAATTTCAAGTTACAAATATTTTCATTTCATCAAGAAGGTTAAAAAAATAAAGGAGTGAAGGAAAGAAATGGCTCAAAAGAAAACAGAAGTTGCATTTTTATTCTGTTTCTGATTTGCTGATAAATTAACACAGTTCTAGTTTCTATGGAGTGCAGTGACATACACTGATGAGGGAGCAGAGCTGATAAATGTGAGGGTTTCCTGTTGCACCCTGCTAGTAAACTGCTGCTGATTGGATGTGTTTCACCAAGATTACTGCTGTGGTCTTTTTGAGCACTGGGACTTAGAGACATTGTCAACATTAGTATGCTGGGACAGCATTTTGATCTTTGTTGCCGATTTCCTTGCTCTGATAACATGCTAGATGCTGTCTTGTTTGCTTCCTGAACTGCTTGCTCCCAGTTTGGATGAAAATTGGGGTTATTTTTGTTGCTGTTGTTGTTTTTTTCTTTTTTTTTTAATCTTTAAATTGTATATTCAACTCATTTTTTTGACTAACCACTCTACTGCTTGCACTTTACCTTTAAAAGTTAGAAAAGGGTTCAGGTGCTCCCCCCCCATCCTTTATTTAAAATAAAGGGTTGAGGGACCAGGCCTTGTTAACAGAGCACAGTTTCAGGCATTTATGTTTAACAACCACCCCATAGCCTACTTGTTTGGAAATGTTGCCTACTGCTGAATGTACAGAATAAGTGTTTTAGTTTCTCCATATCTCTGTGTCTGTGTTCCTGTTAAGTATCAGATACATTTTTAATACGATTTTTAAAAAATGAACATAAGCTTTTTTTTTACAATACTTGGGAAGATTATCACAATTGCCCTACATAGCAGGAGGAGGTTATTCAGCTCCTTTATTGACTTTAAACTTTTGGTGATGTTACTGCTTCCTATATTTAATGTCAGACACACCTCAGAAGTGTCTAGGATGGCAAGAGTGAGCCACATAGCTGAGGTTCACAGCATCGGAAACAGTCTAATTTCTGTCTTTTCCCATTCTCAAAATATGAATATACTAGTTAATTGTACTCAGACCAAAATGATGAATTTGCACAACAACCACTGCTGACCACTAATATTTGATATATTTCTTCCTGGTTCTTTTAATTTTTAAATACTGTTTCCTGCATTTATTTGGAACTGATTGTTAAAGCATATGGTGTTTTGTGATGTTTTATTCCATTACATGCATTTTATTTTGCCCTTTTCCTTTTGTCTGGGGCAAATGTAATGATTTGCTTATTATTATTTCACACATTCATTTAATTTGCTCTATTGTTCATGGGAAAAATTAATGAATGATGGGTGGTTTCTTCCCCAAAGTCTTTTTCCCCTCTTGGGTTTAAGCATAAAAGGCTTCCCCAGCAGTGAAACTTAAACATACATGCAGATAATGACATGGTATCCTGTGAATGTACCATTGTGAAATGGGCTATATTCTCCTTCAAGGACCTGTCATCACACTAAAGCCACTTGTAAAGAACAGCAGCTCTGGCAGCTGGCATTAAGCATATGGGATACCCTCTGCAGTTGTGCCTTATTTTGCTGATCTAGGCTGTGGCTCATGGGTCATACTGAGTTTTCAAAGTCCTTTTCTTGTCTATTGATAATTGAGGAAGACTCATGCAGTATCTACAGAGCTAAGAGAACCTGCACCTTCAGAAGTGTACTGCCCTATTTCCTCATCTTTATACTTACTAGATAAGGTGACCCTGGAGGCTACGCAAAAGATTGAACAGTTAAATGTTGTTGATGCTGCTACTTTATGAAGGTTATCTGTATGGTGAGTTACAGCCTTATCTGATAAAAAGATACAGTTAAGGGATCTGTAACTACAGCAAACAAACATACCAAATTAGTGCAATGGCTTTGAGACTCTATCCTCAGCTTCTCAAAGTCCTGAAATATAATTACCTTCAATCTGCTTGCCTTGTCTCAGACATTCAGGTTAGTACTTTAGATCTACCATCCGTGGCAGAGAATTCCTCTCCCACCTTCCTGCTGTTGTCCTCGGTTTGCAGTCAGCAGGATTTCTGGGCCTGGCAGATTCCCATGTGTCTTTGCAATTCTCACTCCTCCCCTCTTTTTTTAATTTAAACTTGCAAGACTTCATCAGAATAATACCTTCACAACCCAGTAAATGTGAAGTTGTGACTTTTCTCTCTCTTCCAGACACTGTATATTGGCTTTAATATTTCAGAGATGCTTTTGTTCTCATTCCTCTGTGAAGGAGACTACGACATGGGTAAGACTCAGACTCTCAAAGAAACTTTCACTCCAAGACTGGAACTCAGCTGGTTTAGCTCCAAGTAGGTCTGGGTGGTATGGGCAGCTTCTGCAATGATGGCTGAGAAGGTTCCTTTTCTGACAAATAGCGAATGAACCACTTCCACCTCGCGGTGTCATCTTTCCAGGGAATGATGCTACTAGCCAGGCTTTGTAATACAGGTGTGTAGAATGACACACATACCCTGGAGACAGGATTTGTGTTCTTCTAAGACTAGAAGCAAGTATTTTGTGTTTCTTTGGTTTTGTCTTATGATTTATTTAATTTCTTCTGTTCATCAATTGTGCTGTTTGCCAAGGGGAAAGAATCATCATTCTGCAACATTTCCTCCTTCCAGCCAGGAAACATACAGTTGAGCACACAGGGCTTCTTCAAAGCTGCTGTGCTTTGTTATCCTGTTCTCCTTCTTTCACTTTCCTTTCATCCCCAACATAGACACAGGACTCCCTATGTGTCAGCAAATCCCCTGGACTTTCTGGTGTTTCTTGGGGGGAATTTTTTTCCAGCTTAATGCAGTAAAACCCTGGACACTCTCTCTGCTCTCCCTCATGCTCTTTTTCCCACAACTGGACATGCCTTTCTGCAGGTGGAAGTGGTTGTCTCTTAGCTGCTGCATGTGCAAAAGGACTCAGATAGGGAGCACTGATTTTTCCATTTCCCATTTCCTGCTCTGCTCAGATTTGGGACATCTTGACTCAGTTTGTGCTACTGTTTTTCTTACTGACAGAGCAAGCCAGCCATGACCCATTAGGCTGACCAGGAAAACAAAAGTTTTTGTGACTGTAATACCAGTGTGACTCCAGAAGGGGAATATCTAGAATGTTATCTATTGTATATCTATCATATGTTCAAGGCATCTATTGTTACTTAACTGACAAGCCTTCCAGCCCCTCACAGAACTGCAGAACAGTCTGAGGTGAAAGGGACCCAGAAGGATCATCAAGTCCAACTCTTAAGTGAATGGCTCACTTGGGGATCAAACCTGCAGCCTTGTTGTTGTTAGCACCAGGCTCTGACCAACCGAGCCAATCTCAGGGGACGGTTCCTCATGTCTGCAGCATGCATAGCTACTGGAGTGACATTCTGAGTTGATGGGTTAAGATTTCAGTGCTGTGTATACAGTGAAATGGAAGCTAATATGCCTGTATAATTCCTCTATGTCACCCCCGGTTTATAAAGAATAAAGGTAATGTGACTATCTTTTAATTTAAAATATGATAATGTACCATTACCTTCCTCTGCTGTACAGTGAAAGATGGGTCAAAATTTTGTCTGAGTGCTCAGATGCGTGCTGTTGAAAGGCAGGATACAAAAAAGTAGGAATAAAAGCTTGTACTAAAATGATATGTCTACAAGAAGAAAAAGGGTTTTTTTTAAAAATTGGACTACTCCTATAATACAGTGGCTGCGGTTATGCTATAATTAGAACTTAATTACATTGTCTTTATAATTCTGGTTACTTGTAATTAACATTAATGCATATGAGGAAGTAAACTACATATCTGAATTGCTTATTAGTACCCTGTTAGGACTGGATCCTACAAACATATATGGAAGTTTACTCACCAAATATTTTCATTGGCTGTCACTGAATGACTCATGTGACTAACGCTATGAATGGGTGTTTGTAGGCAGCAACCCTTAGATTCTAACTGAAATTAACATGAAGTCAACTGCACTAACCACTTTGGATTTACCTGCTGCAATTACCCTGAAGTTATACTTTGATTTTTTTTTTTAAATTTTATTTATGGTAGGCATGAAAAGAATTGGTTCTGCTAAAGTGTTAGTGCTCCAACTATGTGGAAAACAGTAACCACAATGCAAGTAAAGTGGAATTCCAACTAGTTCAAACTGTGCCATAGAGTGGATCAAGCATTTTTTTGGTAGATACACTGGTTTGTAACTGAAATTTGGCCCAGAGCTTCCTAGTTCCAGAAGCTAACTATTTTTAAAATAGCTACTAGCAATAACAAGAGCTGTGCATCCTCCATACAAGGCAAGATGCAGCATTTTCAACCTTTCTGTAGGAAGTGGTAGGTAGCAGGGCCCCTTTCTATCCTGACATTCCTAAAGGGAATGTAAGTAGATGAGCATATTTGTAATAAGATGTCTTTCACAGATAGCTGGAGCTTTTAAAGAGCTCAGGAGGGAAAAAAAATACTGCTCTCTAAAAACAAGACTACTGTTTTCCTTCTCCTTAAAATCTTAAATGTTATTATACTGAGAAAGAAGAGGGCTTGATCTTGTATGACACATGGAGAAGGAGGAAGTTTGTGCAGAAGTATGTATCATCTGAGTTTAAAAGATTCATATCCAAATGCCATCCATTTCCAGCCTTTCTGCTTGTCCCCAATATATGTATAATAACCTCATGATGAATGAATATCAGAAATAGGTTTTTATAGATTAGATGCATGATAGACTGCAGTGCTTCTGAGAGTCTATTGTGGCAATGACCATTGAACTAAAGAGAATTTACATGACCAACCATTAGAATCGATCCAGTCTGTATTACAGATAGTCCCTAAATACATATCAATGTGACAAATGGAAATAGCTGTACTGTACAGGCCAATAAGTTGTGATTCAAGGAGATCATAAATACTTATTGACATATAGACTGCTCAAAATGAACCTTGATTTAATGAACTAGAAGTGGGATTCTCGATGCTGTTAGAAATACTGTATTCTGCTAATTAGAGATCCCATTAGGTAACTCGCAAAGTTATTTTGTAGGCAGAAAAGGCTTCTTAATGAGTAAAGTCCTGTCACACATATGGCCAGTATTGTGGTTATATACACAGAATGGTTAGGCAGAAGTGAAGCTAAAGGAAGCCTTTACAGTAACTTCTTCCCTACAGGAGGAGGGTTTATCAGCTGTGACATCTATCGTGTCTTTGTCTCCTCTATGGAAAAATGCTGAGAATAGAGAGCATCACTAACAGAGAAGCACGATGTGAAATTTGTGGTGTAAGTAAGAGGTAATCAGCATCCCACAGAGCTCCTGAGTTTTGCCTCCCAGTTTTCTCAGGGGAATTCCCTTTTTATTTTAAGGGTGGAGGGTGGGGAGGGCAGGGAGATATTATGAACTTGTTTACAGCAGCCCTATTTGGTGGACTGAGCAGAGGAATGGAGATTTTGGCACTGGTTATACTCACTAAATCAGGTTGCCCTAGATGTCAAGAGTCCTCTGCTCTCTTAGTGTTATTTTTATCTCAAGGCATTTATCGTACAGATGTTATGCTACCAGAAGATACTGATTATTGATATTGATTACAATTAGTGTTATCTATTACCAGTGACACAGAAATTTACACTAGATATGGTGGTAACTTCTTGGGTCCGTGGGAGATATTTAGTCACTTAAATCTTGGTACATGTTAGCATTTCAGATCCCTTGGGTATCTAAGACACCTTCCTGGGACTAGCAGGACCTTCATGAGACCTTTTCCTTCTCGAGTGGCAGCTGCAAGGCAGCAGGGAAACTCTCAGCCATTTTAGCTGCTTTATAGGCATCAGCCTTTGGCAAATGAATCCCATCTTACATTTCAGGTTCTCCTACCGCTGTCCATAGCCCTGAGGGGGTGGCAGGAATTGTCGAAGTGACTTCCAAAATACTTTTACTGTGAAGCAACAGCTGACTACCTTTCTTTCCCAGCAGTTGCTCAGTAATTACAGCCAGTGCTCTTCATTCCTTTGCACTGAAAGAACCAAGGAGTTTCCTGCAATGAAAAGCAGCACCCTGCTCAGTTACTATCCCAAGCATTTGTCTCCACATGAGAAGGAGAAGGTTGCAGCCAGGGTTTATTAAACCAAGACAGGTGAACCTACAGGAAGGGTGAAATTTGAGGATCTCATTCTCCCTTGTGTCATCATCATTTTTACAGCTACGAAGGAAATATCAGATGGTGAATCCCAATGAGTCTGGTAGCATTTTGTCTCCACTATGCATAGATGCAGAGCAAGACAGAAATGGTCCCAAAGTCTGAATTTTTAGCTTGCTTGATTTGTCACAGTTTTAATTCCCTAACACAAGCCATGTTTTGTTTGGTGAAAAGAGATCTCAGGTTTAAAAGTAAATTTAAAATTCAAAGAGTTTTTATTTTTTTAAGTCAGAAAACAAAGAGTATTTGTGGAGAGAATTTTTTGTTTGTCCAAGCTTTCCACCATAACTGAATAGACGGGGTACTTCCTCTTCTTTCCTAAAATCAATAGGCTTTAGCAAGCAGTTCTTCCTGCAAAGAGTTAATTGAAGCAAATAAAGTTCTTACATTGTTAATAATCCTCCCAATTTGATCTTGTTCTTTTTCCCCCTCAAGCAGTAAGAGGATAAGTGCAAGTGATAGCCAGATTTATAAATTATTTCTTGCGAGCCGAATGCTTTAAAAGGGAATATAAAAACCTGCTATGTGTCAGGCGATCCATGGAGGCATTAGCAAGCGTGGCTGATTCTCAGTCCCCTGAAAGCAGGAGTGATAATTTGTAAATCTAGGAACTGTATGTGGAGAATGGTAATTTGTCATTAGTAAGATTAACATGATCAAGGGAATAGAATAGATTATTTACATATAAAATACAGAAGATCATTGATGCAGCAGTGATGAATAAATACATTTTGAAAAAATTAAGTCAATATTTTTGGGAATCAATACATAAGTTTTTGGCTGTCATATAATATTGCAGCTTATGTTTTATGCTGTATAAAATGTATGGTCTATTTGAGAATGGTTACATAGATGAAGTTTTTTGCCTGGGCTTCTTTGTTTAATCTACCTGTAGAGCTATCCTTTTGAAACACTGTGCATTTAGCTACAAATTAGTTTTCATAGTTCCTTTGGAATGAAATACCACTTAAAATGTAGAATAGCTATGCACTCAAACACAATTTAAAGGGACATGACATTTTTATTATTGCAGTTTCATATTCCAGTTAATTTTTTTTTTGTTCAAGTAGATTTTCCTTCTTGCAGAGAGAAACTATCACAAATAATTTAATACATTTTGATCATGTTTTCAATGCAGAGTGAATTACAGTTGCTGACATGGTTCATTTACTTACACAAACTGTTCTTGCGCTCACACTGTTGCTCAAAAATTCAACACTATCAGGTAAAAAAAAATTGAATGAAGATAGGAAGCCATTATCCTGACCACTAAGTAATGGAGAATGAGATATCAATTGGCAAGTTGTTAACTTGGATTTTCAAATACACCATTTGCAATGACTTGTAACTACCTACAATAAGTGGATATAACCTCTTTTTTATTTTAATTTTCTGAAAGCTTCAGCAAACTATGCCATCATCGTGTTTAAAGAATTTAAAGCAAATTACTTAAGGAATATTGCTCAAAGCAAATGCTATGCAAGGCAGTAAGTGACTTTTGTGGGTGACTGAGCACTGAAGCAAAGCTATGAGGTTTGCTAATGTAGACACTGTTTATTTGCAGGAAGATTCCTCTGCCACAGATGTTCTCAACAAAACCAGTTCTTGATCTTGCCGTTGTGAATATGTGCAATGCTACACGTGTGTAGAACCAGGGAGTTCAGTGGGATTGCTCATGTGCATAAAATTACTTCTGCGCCTGCATGTACAAGGCTCAGGGCATTGGAGAGATTTAATCATTAAAAGGTGAAACAGAGGCATTTTTGTTATACTTTGTTATACCGTGAAAAATCACAAGTCAATCTTAGTTACAGAATTGCTTTTCTCACAGAACAGGATATCCAAAAAAATAAAACAAATCAGAAGACAACATTGTTTTATGGCAATATAAGCTTTGAACATTCTCTGCCGTAGGTTGCTCAGACTTCCATTGACATCATGAGGGGGCTGTGTTTAGATGAATAATGTTTTTGGCAAGGGCAAACAAATGAATAAATGCTCAAGGGAGAGCTAAGCTAAAAGAGGAGGAGGCCAGAAATTCAGGACTCATACATGTAAGGTTACTATGACTTTACATATACTGTAAAACACAGTACTTCACTCAGTTACACAGCTTTCCTTGTAATTAGAACAGCCAATCTGCAAATGCAAACCTGCAATAAGCACTCATTTGCCACCCCAACTGCTGGCCATAGAGAGCCCAAAATGGCTCCTTTTGCATGAATGCAGAGAAATAAATTGAAAGGAAATGGATGGATGGATGGACGGACGGATGGATGGATGGATGGATGGATGGATAGATGCATGCATGCATGGACAGGAAAACATAAATAATACCAAGTGTCTGAACAACCGCCCCATAGAACACAGCTTAGTACAAGAGTATGAAAGAAAAAGAGGTAATTTTCTATTATCAACTTTCAGTAGGGGAGGCTTGACAACAAGGGGATTTCTCCTGTCCTTGTCCAAAGTGAGCCTTAAAGTCTTTAGTGGTCAGATTGACAAGTAACTCCATAGAGGTTGCAGATACCTGTGAGCTTCAGATTTATGACTTAAAATAATTCTGGATTGCAAAGGCCGCATATTTCCTTAACAGGAAAAAATGAATGGATTTATACTCCTGTTATTTCCTCCGCATTTTGAAACCTAGATGAAGGCTAGAATTTTCAGAGAAAACAATGGTTTGTGAAAGATGTTTGACATCTGAGGTCTGTATTTGTTGCATCTAAGCTTAGACATTTATCCAGGGAGAGAATTTAGAAGCACTGTTACCCCAAATTGACCATATAATCAACATGGAAATTGAGATCTCTCCATTAATTGTTTATACAATTAATCATAGGGCAACTGTTTGTACCAACTACATACCTAGCAGAGGGACCTACTTTTACTTGGATTAAATTTAAGTGCCTTTGAAATATACAAGCATGGTTTTCACCCTGAAATTAATGTCGTATAAAATTTCTAACTAGATCTACTGCAACCTAGCTTACAGAGATAAGGATCTGTAGATACCCTTCAAACAAAACATCTCAAACAAATAATTACTTTCCTAAACTAAAGAGTTAGTTTAATAGGATGTTTATTATGTGCTAAGATTATTAAAACAATATTTTGGGAGGAGCTTAATAGCTATATAAGAATGATAGTATGATACACAAAAGATACCGATCTTATATTTTCTTACTAAACCAGTAAATATTGGTAATCATTTAATACATCCTTCAAAGCTTTACTTTATATTATTTGAGTTTCTACACTGGAGAAGCAAATAGCTAAAACAGTGCAATTTTCACTTTAGCCACTCTCATTACTTAAAATTATGCCATCATGCATGACAACTGGCCATGCCCTCCTAAATGGGGTAAGAATTTCAACATAAAAATTAGAGACAAAATAGAAGAGAAAAACGCTAATTTCTAATACAAGTTTTGGGCATTAAAACTCTATACAAGAAAAGTGATGGCAGCAATTGTTTCTTGAGTAGCTCCATGGACTGTTATAGGCAACCACTTCCATGAATCACTTCACAAAACAGTTTTAAAATATGTCTTTAACTTATCAATGAAGAAACCTATAAAATATTTCTAAATCAGATTGACAGTGGCTTTGTATTGGATGGTTAAAAAGTATACTGTTTTACTTTGATATTGGAGTAGTTGGTCTTAGCAGGCTGGACCTGAACTTTTTGGAATTGTCACTTCAGGAAGAGTTTCACATGTTCAACCTTTACCTGAACAAGGAATGCAAAGTTGTTCAAATTCTAGAAAATTATTTGAAAGGTATTCCATTTGCTCTGCCTCTGTTAGCTGGGATGGAAAGAAAAAGGGAGCCTCTCAGCACCATGGAGGACACACTGTAGATGTACTCTGTGCAGAGCTACACAAGTCTACCATGTCTTTAAGAAACCTGAGCCTGAGGCTCTAGCAAATCACGTGGTGAGGACTAACTGGTGCTCTGCCTTCTTGGGAGAGGTAAATACTCTCTCTGCAGCAAAGCACATCTACACCCTTCCCTCTACTGTGCTTCCAGGGCTCCTGGCTTTCCCTGTAGGCCCTGAGCTAGGACCCCATAGAGCCCTCACTGCAGAGTTATGCAAACATGGACTCTGTGAGTCTCAAGAGCTCTGCAGGAAGTGAATTTGGCATACAGTGGATCATATGAAACTTTCCTCTGGCTTCAGAGGAAGACGGAATTCTGCTTTCTGTTTTGTATTTAAACAGACTAAAAATCTCAAATCAAAACAATGTTGGACCTACTGAGTTCCACCTGGCTCATGTCAAATCCATGTAATACCCCAAGTTTTATATGGTTTAGGAGAAAAACCCCATAAATCGAATCAGAATGACTTGAAAGGTTGAACTTCAGTGAACTTTAGGACAAACTGGAGCTGAACTACAAGCTTCTATGAAATCTGAAACCAAGCAGATTTTGCCTGGCTTCTTTTGAGGTTCATGAATTTTGAAAAGACCTATAGCATTGCCAGTATTTATCATGAAACTTGCCCTAACTGGTGTTTTCATTAAGGCCTCTCTTCCTGAAATGAAGTGACCACGTGAAAATCTGATCTTTCATTTAAAAGAGAGCAGAAGTTTTCAATCCCTGTGGTTGTGGCAAGAATCTTGAACGTGTGCCCAAGCGTACCAACAGCTCAAAACCAAAGGTGACTCCAGAGACTCCAGCATGCATGGTATTATTTTAAAATCACAGTTTTAGGATCTAAACTAATAGTTTTTGAGCATGAAATCTAGCCCACTATCTAGAGTAACTCTGCATTCTATCCAGAGGACATTAAGGGTTTTTATTCCTTTTCTTATTGTTATGGTGTTTTAGAAGACAACTTCAAAGCATTTAGGCATTGGCAAGTCTGGCTCCAGATCTGACAGCTGGGGCAATGTCTCTCTGTTGAAACCCTGCATCCCTGTGTACCTGGATTTTGCGTAACCAGCGAGACAAAATCCAGAGAGATGCTTAAGTTCTAACTCAGCCCCATGTTTAGTAACCTAATTCCTTCCAACCCCCAAGTTTATTTTAACAGCACCATTTTCCTTTGAAGGCTGTAGGTAATTCACTCCTCTTTAACAATGTACAGATGGTTTCTGGAAAAGCCCCTTTGTTCCTTCAAATACATAACACAAAAAGGCTTACTGATTATGCCCACGTAGGGCACTGTGTTGTGCTTTTCATTTATTGGTTGATTCTGCCATTTATTTTGGCTTGTGCTTCTTTTGGATGCATGAAAGAATTTTCTTGCTCATGCTCAGAGAAAGAGTTTGTTTGATGTCGAAGCCGGGGAATTTCCTTGGTATCAGAGAGTCTTAAAATTTTACATTAAATACATTTCATGGACCAAAAATCCACCTAAATGGACCACACATCTTTCCTGAATTTAGCTCAAAGACATTATAAAATGTCTTCTGAAAATTCAATCTCATAAAATGTTTAAGACAACAAAAACGATAGTCACCAATACAGAATATTTTCGTATGGCATTAGCATAAAAATGTTTTGGTTGGGAATTTTAGTCATGTTTTCATGTTATTTATTTTGGGAGAAAGGATAATGCTTATAGTCGGGAATTAGCTTCCTTTTCTGAATTAAGCTAAAGTAGTTATCAGAAAGGCTAACAGAACTAAAGGCCCAGTGACCTGATGTTTTGTTGTAAAATAGCAGTCCAATTATTTAGGAACTGTAAAGCTCTGATAGCATTATGGAACAAGATCTCCTTGTGCTATCAAAGGTGGCAAAGTTATAGTTTCAGATGTGGTATTTGCTAAAGGTAATAGCCATTCTTATTAATTTCATATTGTATAAAATTTTATCTTTTCTGGAAGCTTGTTTTAAGAGCTTAATAGGGCTATCTAGTCTGCAATTCAGATGTAAAAATATCAGGTGTGTTTGCCATGTAACAATGACACTGCAGATGTCCAGCAAAGGTACACTTTGGTTAACAATCATGCGAAACGGATGCTTCAGCTGGCAACTAGTTTGTGAAGAAACCTCTCAAAGCCTAGCATACAAATAAAATCATGTAAATCTATATATACCTAAATTGAAGCTTTTTCAGATAAAATATAATTTCTCTTTCCATTTTCTCCTGCTATATGGCTATAGCTGGAAGTAGTTGGGCAGTCAAGCTGGAAATATGGACTTCAAATTACTAGGGTTTATAAACAGTGACTTAGAGGGCAGTGATACACATTAATTTTCAGAGAAGCATTTCAAGTTCCATTAGTTTCAATGAGAAATGTGGATAATCTGCACTTTGGAAAATCAGGTCAATACAGTATCGTAAAGACTACTTTGCACATAACACCTCTTGTATTCAGAAGCTTCATAATACCACAAGTTCTTCATCAGAAATGGCAAGAGTGATCTTTTCTGTAAGTATTTACTTTCTTTCTATTTAATGTCTCTGAAAAAGCCTCAGGATGTTAAAACACACAAAGAAATAAATGTCTGTGTGGTATACACAGTTAAAATTGATCTCTTTATCTCTGTAAATCAGATATGTGGAGTAATATAAGAAAGATTGTGCAAATGATTAAATTACAAACCTTTTCATTGTCAAATATTTAATCATAAAGTGTGATATAGACTTAAATGAAAACAAATTTTGCTAGGGTTATTGGGTATATGCTTTAGGTAATGTTCCTATACTATTTTTCCTCCAGAATACGACATAGGAGGTTGAAATACTGTATCATGTGCAGATTAAAGACAAATTACATATAGATGAGGTTACATTTAATTACCTGAAATAGCTTTGTATGTTGAGTGGAAACCGCAGTTTTCATCAACACCATATTAATTATTGCTGCTGAAAGCTGTAATTGACTACTGTGTTTTTCGGCTCATGAGTCAATGGTGACTAAATGTTTACTTTACTGCTCCTAATTGCCTAAAATGCAGCACTTGTTTTTCCCTAGAAAATCTGTGGTCTAAGTTTTGCTCTTGTTTTCATGCATCTAACCCCACAATCATTTGCGTGTATAGCTGAAAGCACAGTTGGCTTCAAAATTCCTGGCAAAAATGGTTAAGTGAGGGGCTTTAAGTCTCTTAGCATCCAACACACAGAAAAAGGAAATGCTGTGTCAATACTGTCCCACTTCTGGCTTCATTCTTCCATATGGCCCTGTAGAAGATCTGAACTTGCATTTAGAACAGGGTGTCTACACACTCATTTGACAGCTGAATTCAAGATCCCTATGGTAAAAGCACAAGCTCATCTTCTCAGTTGTACCAAGCATGTAAGGGAATATGGTATACATGAAGGTGATTGGGATTACCATCAGGATTTTCTGCCACAGGAATTGCTTTGGAGACAAAAAGAACAGTGAAAAAGAACCAGACATGAAACCAGATGCTACAAACTCTCAAAGATTAGACTTTTCTCCACCTTTACAGATCTCAAGACCAAGCAGAAGCAGTGTGGTTCCCAGGAGAAGGTGTACAGAAGTAAGATGCATTTCTGCTACAGGGAATTTGAGAAATCGTGGCATTACTACCCTTGAAATTGCATCTCTCCATTCAGAATCACACTTCATCCTGTGGAGAGGATAGAAATAATGCAGAAGAAGGAGTAGAAAATAAGAGGAAAGAAGTGGCCAACCTACTCTGGAAAATCAAAGATTAGCTGTAGGGTAACAGAACAGAAGGAATTATCTTTTTCAAAAAGGAGAAAAAATAGGTGGGGAGAAAAAAGAAAGGAGAGAGTAGTCCAAAGAGCTGGAGATCACTGCCCCTCTCCCTCCATTCCGTCTTTTGCTGACAGTGACAGTGACAGTGACAACTGTCCTGGTAGGAAATGCTCTCCTGTAGGAATGCCACCATCAGAGTCCAGTTGCTCTGAGCTTCACATGATTTGGGAAAACACTGCTGATTTTAAGAAGCTTTGGCATTTCTGCCAAGAGAATGACAACTGATTTTTCTTTTCTATTATTCCATTTCACAAGCCTTCCCAAAAACCTGGTAGGATTCTTTACATGTCTGGAATGAGTATTTTGAATTTGGAGGGAATCAATCCTAGACTTCAGCAAAATTATATCCCTGTTACAGCCAATGAAAAGATTTTCACCACAGGGTCACTTGGATCATTGGGTAATCTGATGAATACTACTAGTCCTTTCAATGGTACCAGTAGTCACTGAGTTATGTGGACTAAGATGCTCCTCAGGCATAAGGCCTGGGACAAATGGGCATTATGGTCATATTCCTTCTATTTCCTCTGTATTGACTACCAGTCTGTCAAAAATGTCATGCATTCGCAAGAGAAGCCCACCTGCCCATGGCTAACAAAGCATGTGAGACATAGGTTTTCTATCCATACTTAAAAACACATTGAAAGGTGTAGCTGAATGGACAAAGAGTTTTGGGGCATCTAGGAAACTGCTGCAATGCTGAACCACAATACAAAGACTTGACAAACAACTCAGGTTTAAAGGAAACAAACCTGTTAAATGAAGTGAGTGTCACTAAACCTCTCTGGAGTTTAAATAAATCACTTTTACTGGGCTTTTGTCAAATGTGTGTGTATCTGTGGTACATAAAAATAATTGTATTGCTGTACATGTTTTTAAAAATTATTTTTAGGTGATCTTACCAGTCAGACTATGTTTTCAGTAACGAATGCTTTCCACAGCCTTGCAAACTTAAACCTCTGACATAGATTTCATTCATATTACCAAGTTCTCATTCTTTTTACTCACTATTTTTAAAGTGCCTTGTATCATCAGGTTTTTTCTCCCACTAATGGCAATGATGTTTCTTTTCTGGGATCTGTGTACAGCCACCGTGTTCATTTTTTTTGTTGCAGAAACCAGTCTGTATTCAGACACGATTTTTGTTCTTGCTTCAGATCTCTATACATTTTCATAATGATCCTTAACATCCTTTTGACACTTCTTTCTTTGCCTTTCTGGCTCTATATTTTGACAGTTATTCCACAGGAAAATAAAAGATCTTTATTTTGTAGTGGTGAGTTTATGATACACCTGCACAGTTCCACCTTGGAGCTGGAATGTAATGTCAACAAAGCCTGTCTGGCAGTACATGAATTCTCCACGGGGTTTCTTTTCATTGGAGGCTCTACTAGAAGAGGATGGATATACATGGAGATGTTGCTGTCCAAAATTTGTACACACAGAGACACATACACAGACATTTGTTGCTGTTGTCACCTCCAGATGGGGACTATTGATTCACTGATTTTCAGTACTTGCAGAACATTCTTTATTAATATACTAGGTTAGCTTGAGAAAAATGGAGACATGAAAATTTATTTCTATTTATATAGTTGCTGCCATCTTACACACACACACATGCAAGCACCCATGCCTATACTGGATCATCTGTTTTTTAGAAGTCTACACTAAAAGAAAAGAGCAGATTCAAAATAAGGATATCACAGGAAAAAATTTAGACATGAACTCAAACCAAGTAAAGAAGACTGGGTGAAGAATATTGTGTGTTTTGGTGTCAAAAAATTCCCAGAATTTTGATGAAATATGTAGGAAATAGATCCCAAAATACCGGAGAGACCTAAATGCCAGTTCCCTTAGCTTTCAGTTTCTTTCTCTAGTTGGCTCAATAAAAATTTAGATGATTGCTTATGAGCATCCATGTTTTGAAACAAGGCTCTGCTTTTTGGGGAAAGGAGAAGCTGTACTGTATTAGATCAAGCATTTTAAACAGAATCACTATGATGTGACTCTTCATCAGTTCACAATGAGATCAGCTGGCCTTCTCACCTTCCTTCAACTTCATTAGAATGGCAATATATGACTTACCACATGAAAGCTGCATTCTCTGCCAAGTAAATTAAATTCTTATAATAAGAAGCAGAATGGTCCAGTGGTCGAAAAGTAGGGCTGGCAGCCAGCAACTCCTAAATTTTAATCCCAGTGCAACTTAGTGAATAACTTCAGGCCAGTTACTTAACCTCCTAGTTTCCACCTCATAAAATTGTAATAATAAAAGTGTTTTTCTGAAGACCAATTAGTTAATGCTTATTCTCCATCTGAAGAGACAAATGCAAAGTACCATGGAGGTACTGAGCCTAATTAAGTCTTAAACTCTAATCATATCAAAGCCTCATCATGATTATCCCAGTTAAGTAAACTGGTAAGATTATCAAAAGTATAGAGCCGAAACATCCAACACTTTTGAGTCACAGGATCTATAAGGGACCTATCATCCATGTTGACCCAAGGGCAATGTGCGAGAGGTTGAAAAGCCAGCCCATGGCTCCCCATGGGGTGTGCTGGTGTCTGACAGCTCCAGCTCTGCTCCCACCCCTTTGCACAGGCTGCAACATCATGGTGTGAACATTTTGAGAGCAAAAGCGTGCTGCTGCAAATCAAACATCCAGATGGCACTGAAGTGTGAGGCTGCTGTTTAGATCTCACATTTTGTTTAGGTTGGATTGCTGTTTGAGGAGGATAAAAAGCAAAAGCTATTCTTTCCAAGGCTCCAAACTCAACTGATGCCCACTTAAATAGTTCCAGATCTGCTTTGTATAGACAGAAACATAGGAGTAATTTAAGTGTTTTGAGAGAAATATCCACTTCTTCCCAAGCCTCCTCTCTGTTGGAGACCTGCCATCACAAACATGGAGGACATGCAGATCTGAAGATCCATAATTTATGGAAGAGCGTGGAATACCAGGCAGATCAAACGTCTGGTGGAGTGGCTGTTGTCAAGCCCTCAAATGTTTAACTGATTGCACTTGTCAAAGAGCTGTAGGATAGATCTGACGGGAGAGTTTGGCCCTTAGTGTTGCTGGTTTTCATCCCATAATTTCCAGAGTGTTCTTTGTGCCTTGTTTACTGCAGAATATGATTAGATTTTAATTTAACAGGCGAGGAATGTGTCTTTCATGTGGCAAGTCAGAAAGGCCTCGGAGCTTTATAGTGGGGATGGGGGGATGGGGCTGGCGCTCATTGTGAAGCAGTGGAGAGTCCTGCTATATTGCTCATCTTAAGATGCTGTTTATAAATAGGTCCCACTTGTCTGGGGCATAATGATTTCAATCATTTGTGCTGTATAAATAAACAGGGCATTGTGAGCTTACTTGTTCAGGAATTGTCCCTGGCTTTAGTTTTGGCCACAGACTCCCAGAGGCCTGCAATCAATCTAAGCTGGAGGATTGAAAGAAACAGTCCTTTTGTGATCCGAAGCCACCAGGGGAGAAGGGAGGGCCAGTGGGTCTGCAGGGGGAAGCAGGAGAGTGGGAAAGGGGGATCTTCCATGGGGTCCTGGGGAAGGACAGCCTGTGAGAGCCTCTGGCCAGCCTGCCATGAACACGAGGCTGGCCAAGGCTGATGGGATGCAAAATGGGCTCTTCATGGTCTGGTGGGACACGGGCAATCTGCAGGGAAGGAGACTGCTCCCACCCAATGTAGTGTGAGGCACTGGAGGGCAAGCAAGGACTGTGGCATTTGTCAGGGAGGCACTGAGTATGCCAACCAAGAGGTAGATTGGAAAGGGCAGCACTGACTCACTGCAGGCTGTGCCTACCCACTCTGTGCGCTGTTTGCTTCCATGGGTTCCTCCACATGCACAAACTACTCGGCCAAGCTCCTCTCTCAGTCCCTTGGCCTTGCAGCCTGGTTTTTGTCCCTTCTTGTTTTGGACCCGTAGACTTCTATTAGAAGTAACGTTTGACTTGGGAAACATAGGAATTAAAAAATTAGAGTTTTCCTTGGTGATAATAAATTCTTTTCAGGTTTCTGCTGATGGACAATGTGCTTTTATTTTCTTACACAGCACTGAAGATGTGCAATTCATTTAGTAGACCTGTCAGCAAATCCTGCCCCTCCTGTGTAAGCACTGCTTATTTGGTGAGGAGCTATGGTAGTCCCATGTTCAGAGCTGCTTATGAGGAGAGAGACAGGAGGTTCTCCTGAATTTACCAGTTCTTTCCTAAAGTTTGGGCTTTTTGTACCTCCAGTCATTGAGTCTCAACTTCCCACAGCCTTTGGTATTTGCCAGTTTGCCCGACACCTTGACTATCACTTTCCTGTCTTATTTAAACATCCTTTGCAGCATGATGGAGAAGGAACGGACAGGACCCAGTAGAGCATGGAACTCCAGTCCTCACACATCCTCCCATCCTCATTCCTCAAAGTCCTACATGGGCTTTCTGGGTGGATACCAGAGCCAAAATCAGTGAGATGAACCTACCAATTAAGAAAAGCAGAAAAATAACTTTTTTTTGACAATATAAGTAAAAATTGTTCAAGGACTAGCCAGGAAACTGGAATTGATGCCATCTGGTCTATATAGTTATCATGTCTAGCAGACAAAGTTTAATAGCTGATTAAGAACTCATTAGAAAATGTTACTTCATCTTCCTGATATAAAAATAAAAATCCTCACAACCAAGTGAAGTTTTCTTAGCAGTTTCCCCACATTGTTTTCAGTTTTGCTAAGTACTTGGAAACTTGAAGAAAAGCACATAATAGGTAGAAACAAAACCTTTTTTTTTAATATTCCAGGTATATCAATCTTCAATTTACCTTCCAAATTCTGTGTACCTTATAATGAGAATAAGATCTTCTCTCTTTTCTCTTTTAACTCAGTTCAGAAAATATTAAATTTGAATTCCTGTCTTGTCAAGGATGAACTTCTAAATACATCATTTGTATTGGTATGTCTTAAGATTTGTTTTTGTCCCGATTAGTATTGCTTGGAAGGTTAATGAATTATACCTAAAAGGTTGTCATTTGGAAAATTTTGTTTTAAATTATCAAAATTAAAGAAATGGTTCCTTTTTTATGTGTATATATAATTATTTCACTTTCCATTTAACAATCTAGCTTTCATTTTCATTATCAGAATCATAAAAAATGATTGAAGTGATGGTTTCTTTTCAACATGCAAACTGTTTAGTGCCAGAAGTTCTGAGAAATTAGATTTGCTTTTTCTATTTGCAGGTATAAAAGGAACTATGTCTGCTTATTTTACTTTGGTTTTTTTCCCCCGTTTTTTCCAACTCCATTTTATTCTACTTTTCAAATGTTTCCTCTGCTGTTTACAAGTGAAGAAGAAAATCACTACAATTATTTTTAGTGAAACAAATAGAGGGAGTGAAGAAATTCAGATGAAAAGTTATATTTGTAAAGGCAGAATAGAAAAGCAATTCACATTAATTCAAAGCAGAGTCTCTTTATTGGATTATAGGCTGATTGTGTTTACAAATACACTGCCAAGAGGGTTTTAATTTTGGGGCAATTTCATTGTTCATAGATATATATCTATATATAGATATATATCTATGAAATTATGTGGTTATGTGTTTTAAATGAGATACAGCTCCTTACTGCTTAATGTAATATATGCTTCCACTTTATGACATAGCGCAAAAGCAGAGCAATTTCAGAACAACTTAGTTGGAATATCATCATAAATGAAAGATGTAAACAATGTTACGTTTATAGACACAGTTTAAATTCGAATTCATTGGAACTTGGTGATCTCTTTATTTAACAAGGATGGACTTTATTATGGAAGTACGATCAAGCCATAATACTACCCCTTTGATTTCAGGCTTTTCAGCATTTACTACAGCAAGGTAAACACAAGAGTTTACATCCTCAGGCAGACCACAGCTCCATCTAGTTCAATATTCTTTCTCAAAGAGGAGTCAATAGTACATGTCCAGAGGAAAATATAAGAAAACTAGTAAATATAGAATGAATTTTCTCCCAGTCTCTACATTCCCATGTAGTTATTTTCTCTCAGTCTACCCTCTGTCACAAATGAGTGTTTTAATACCCTCCCATATGGGTACTACATATATTAAAATGTGGCATTACCCCCATTTTATAGATTGATGATTTGATGTAAGGATTGGTATCTGCAACCTTCAAGCTTTAGTGTTGCAATAGAAACACCTGACCTGGCTTTAAAGAAATCTGTGTGGTTGCTGGAAAAGTCTATGCTACTGTTCCTTCCTACACAGTATTTGGTGGGTTTTACCCAGTCTTGCAAAAACAAGCTTGTTTTGCTTAAATGCCCATGATTACCTTGAGCCAAGTTGCCCTTGATCAGCAAGTAGATTTCAGAGGAGGGTATGTATCCTTGCAGGAATCAGATCAACTATGGAGAACATTAAAAGCATCCCTTGTAACTTAGTAAATTTTATCAAATGATAAGAGAATAGACGTGTATGAATAATCTCGGCCTGCAGGAGAAATGAATTTGTTGAGAACTTTTACAGACAGCACCCAAAGGCATTTAATGTGTTCACGGACAAGAGTAAAAGCCCTGCATGTAAATATATTATTGGGATTGTTTAAAACCACATAGGGACAAACCCATTCTCTAAACAAAGTTGAACTGAAATCTCGGGTCTGAATGCCTGTAGTCCTATGATAGGGAAAAACATAAAATCCACACCTATGTTTTTCATGTGTATATCCATTACTCTCATTAGTTCAAGTTGCACTGTTGATAAAGTTAATTTTTAAAAAAGTTTCTACATAGGCTATGATAAAATTGAATTATTATATAGAGGTCTTTTTTGTTTGGTTGTGCTATGGTCTTTGCCATTATTTTTGATATAATAACAATAATAATAATAATAATAGTGGTTGACACTACAGTAAAGCTTCATTGATGAGGTAAGTTAAAAAATTGTTGCAATTACTCTGAGTCTGTTTTCCACTCCTTTTTGAATACTAAGTTTGAAAAGTGTTCAGATGACACTGCAGTTTCAGCATCTTTCCTACTTCTTCGTTCAAATCTAACTTGGGCACTTTTTGACCTAATAATCTGGTCATGCATGACATCACAATCTGTTGCCATAGAAAGGACTATACTATCAAACAAGTAAGATGGCCAAAGGTTGCCTTACAACCTTTGAAGAGAGATAGAGATTTCATAGGAAACAATCCATTAATACTTAAATATAGTGCAGTGGGAAGTATCATACTATCTTCACCCGAATCAATTGCATAATTTTAAAAGGAACTACTCAAGTTGGCTGAGCTCCTATCTCCTCTCAGAAACCTCCATTTTCAGAGGTAATTTAAGTTTTATAGATATGTTTATATATATAAACAAACCACAAACTGTGCATGCTATGCTATCCACTGCAATTCAGTGAGTCTTTCTCTTTGCATTCAGACTGAAATGTGAGAATTTGATACTTTTGTAACAATCCTAAATCAACCATCGATTTCCTGAGTGATCTAAGTGCTCTGTAAAATGGTAGGCTTGCTCATAGAAAAGACTAAAGTAAGTTGGTGCTTAAGAATATCTGTAGTGTACAGAGCTGGGTTTAGGCTTCTAGCACAGTACCCCTTCAGAGGAAGTTGTGGGACATGACCAAAAATAGGTCAGCTCTACAGAGAAGAAAAAGAGAGAAATGAGGCACCAAGAAGAGTCACACAAGGTCAGATTCACTGCTCCTTCTGCTTCCAGGGGATCAGATGGCTTGGGGCAATGATTTGTGCCTCTGGGAGAGCTCCCACCTGCCCCCCTCACCTGTGTACCATGAACCTTGAAGCAGCTGCAGCAGTGTGTCTGGTTTTCTGAGGCTGTGGTATAAACAAAATAGGTATCAGAGCCATGGCTGGATTTCCTTTCTGGAAATTTGCTGTCCAAGTTAGTTGCTTGTTTTGGTTATGCCTAGAGCTGATCCTATATGCATAGCAATTACCCTTTATTATGCCTTTGAAATTAGGTAATGGTAGGATACAGCAGAAGTAACGCTGCTTTAATGGTTGAAAAGCTTTTATGGACCATAGGTGTGGCTGTTTGTTTGTGTTTATGTTCCTAATTTGTAGTTTGCAACCTCACTGAGGTAGTAGACCTCAATGAGCACTGAGCCATAAAGAAAGGTTTTCTTTTCCATTTCTTGAAGTTCTATAACAAAAAAAAAAAGTGAAAATTCTTTAAAGAGAAAAAATACTTTCTCTTTGATTTTATCACACTCAGAATGGTTATCTTTGAACACTATCAAACAACATGCATCAGGCCTGCAAATGGCTGACAGGATTTTCTTCAGATTTTCAGAGAATTCTTCCTCATAGAGCATAAGAATGAGAAGATTTCAGCATCAAAGACTCAAAAAAATTAGGGCTGTGTGAAAGCAGAATATTGTTACTGACTTTTTTTTTCCCCAGTAGCATTATGGAAGCCTAGTTTATCAAGATTTGGACACTCTGTTAGGCAACTGCCCCTTACATACTAAATTAGCAATCCCCTGTATTTTCTTCATGTAATCATTTGTGCAGTTGGTGTAACTAGACCCTGTCTGCTGTTGGCAAGGATGAAAAATACATCACTGCTTCTATCTCCAAGGTAAATTATTCTTCAGGGAAGTGTGCCTCTGGGGAATATTTTCTTAGGAGACCCATGAACAATGAGAGATTTTCCACAGGGAATGCCTACAGGGTAAAGTGTACTTCAAAGGGAGAGATCCAAGATGAAATGAGACTCTTCAAAGGCCAGCTCCACTTCCCCTCTCAACAAGACAAATGACTTCAAAGGGGAACCCACCAAGGTTGTAAATAACTTTTCCCCATAATACAAAAACTTTATTGAAGGCAAGTTCTCTCAGTAATGTGATATTTTTACAGAAATCACCCAAAGCCAGGTGAGGTCTAAATGCATCCAGTGACCATAAGTATAAAACATTTCTATTCTTCAAGTAAATGTATGACCATCTAGAGATCTTAGGGAATTGAAATGTGCACTGTTTGTTTCCTTTGCACTTATATAAAGTTATAGCAGGATTTAAAGCTTACAGGTCTGATGGCCTAAGGAACCATGAAAATCTATCAACAGCTTTATGGACCATTTCTATCCCGTGTAGTTTTTCAAGTTAGCGACAGTTACCAAAAGTCAGTGAGGGACTAAGGATACCCTATTTTCACATAGGACATCGCATTTCACAGGAACTATCTGACTGAAGTGTCTCAGATTCAAAACAATATTAAAGCAATATCAATTAAAGGTAAATTTTCTTCTTTGATCTTTCACTAGATCGATATCTTACACCAATGCAGTGTCTTCAGGTGTTTGTACAGAAAGTGAATGTAAGAGGTAATCAGAATCATAACGTGATTGAATAATTCTAACTGGAAGGAGGTCTCTAGTCCAATGTCCTACTCAAAGGAGGGACATTGAACTCAGACCAGGTTTCTCAGGACTTTGTCTAACTTGTTCATGAAAACCTTGAGGGATGGAGCTGTGTTTCAATCTCTTTGTTGACTCTTTTTCATTCTGCTATGCCCTGCTGTGAAAAGTCTGGATTTATCTTCCAACAACCTTCACAGTGGGATTAGTTCCCTCTTACATCATCATTTCTCCAGGCTACACAGCAGCACTGGTAGAAGAAGAAAAGAGAAAACAGCAGCAACAGAGACCCAAAATAACCCTTGTCATTAGCATTACAGAGAGTCCTAAGAGAAGAAAACAGCTACTGAACCTGAAGCCAGTGAGACAAATGGTAGAGGAGGTCCAGCTAAAGAATCTCTCAGGGTAAAATCCAGTTAAATGTCATAATAAACCTGGAAATAATCCTCTGATCAAGCCACAGAAAGATAAATAAAATCCTACTGATGTTTGTCTACCCCTAGAGATCTACAGTACAAGAAGTTAATGCTGACTTCACCAGAAATATCACGGAGAAACAATCCCTTATTACTCACTACTCACAGCCACACACATATATGCACTCTAATGGAAAGGAGCCATACACAGTGGCACCAGACTATTGATATTTCTACCCTATTGTTTAAGTAATGCACAACATTTAATATGTCAAATGGCATGACCGTTAAAAAACAACTAATTACTAGGTACTCTTCTCACAAATCAATGATGTCATTTAGAATTGGCCTGGACAAAACAATGAGTGTTGTATACATTAAGATGCAATGCTGCACTTAATGCTGGAGGTCTGGAAGAGTCTCAGAGGCTCTCCTTCTGTGGGCTTTAGCCTGGTTTGCTGAGGAAGAGAAATAATCATGATTGCACCATGTGCATGTGTGATCAGTACATCAGTATGTTTAGAACACGTTGGCTAAACTCAAGCAAGTGTAGGAGACAAAGGTCTCCAATATAGCAAGTTCTTTCAGGTTTTATGAAAACTGATAGCTGGGCAGAGTGGAAAGAAGTTAGTAACATTCTCGACCTCCCCTGAGGAAAGAGCCACTGTGTGGATCAACCATTGGCTGAGCTCAGAGACTCCTCTCTGGATCTCCAGATCTAGCTACAGATTTGGAGGTATGTGTTCTGTGGATCCCAAGAAAGAATTGATTGACTCCAATCTGCATACTCGTTCAGCTGAAAAAGTTCTGGCTGGAAAGACAATGCATTGTGATGCAGTAAATATCTGTCACAAATATTTGAATCCAAATATTGTCTATTTTTACAAAAGCTCATCAGTTCTCTGACACAATTAGCTTTTAATCCTTTGTGTGGCTCTTTATGAAACCGTCCATAAAAATACCACTCCAGAGCCAAACTTCAAGTCCCCTCCTCCCTTCCCTAAATAGGAGGCTTGACTTTTGGAAGGAAAAGCTTCAGTGCAGCTTAATCATGAAGTTCTCCTAGTCTTGCTCTTAAATGCAACTGAACCGTCAAACTGAAGTTTTCCCATAAATTGTCTGTGCCCACAAACTTGATAACACAAACAGGTAAATTGAAGCAATATTATGACAGAATACAAAACAGTTCTCATCGTGGGCTCCACGCTGATTTTATTGAGGTGTGTGTGGTGTGTGCCCAATACCAGAGGACAGTCCACCATGCAAGACTGCAAGGTGGACATGGCTCTCCCTACATGTGCCTTTTGTGATACAATTTAATCAGAGAGGATGATAAGCAAATATTAATCAGAAATAAGGAGACAGAACAAAAAAACCCATTGGGAATATGGCTGTACATCTTTAGTCATGTAACCCCTGCTGGATTTTGCTGTGTGTCTGGTACAAAGTGTGGTCCCCAGGAAAAGGCATAATGGCTTCCTTCACCAAATCCAAAATGTAAGACTTACTTGAGTTTTGGATTTGGTCATTAGGTCATAGTTCAAAAGGGAAATTTCACTTTTAATAACTGTGAGCTCTCCTAGCACACCTCTGAATGATAAGTCAGCAATAACCTTAGCTGAACTTTCTGAAGTTCACCAATCAATAAATTCTGTGCATGTATAAAATATGTTTCATTTAAATATCATGCTGTCAAATCTTTGAGAAAACTCTTCCCTGAATTATGAAGAAAGGGCTGGGTTTTTTTATTTTTTGTCCAGCACAAGATTTTATTTAGATAACCAGGTTAAAACTGCTTTTTTTTCAGCATGGCTTGAATGACTATCACAAATCTTAATTTAGAAAGCACTTACCACTTACTGTTGTAAAGAAACTAAATAATCACAAGAACCAAAATTGATAATAATGGGTCAAAATACATGAATTAGAATATGAGTAGCTTTATTGCTTATGGATTTCACTAAAATTGCATCTGCTGTTTACGGACATTAAATGGAACTATTGTTAATAAATAGAATGCTAAAACCTGAAAGCTTCACCTGAATTTTCTTTATGGCATGCATTCTAAAAATTGAAAAATATTCACAGTAATAATAAGTAATAAATCTATGAGGAAACTTTGATGATTATGTTTTCATCATTACTCTCTCTCCTTTGAAGTTTTATACCCAAAAGGTATCTAACTAATCATCAGGTATTATTTTTCACTTTCAGACACTTATGAAAGAGAGAAAATAAATGAAATGAGCTCGAAAATGGAAATAACTACTGTTGCAATACCAGCAGTGAATTACCATTACAATTTATCCAGCAAGTTGAGAGCTGTGAAGTTACCTCCAAAAAATTTGTGGGTTTGCTGCAAAGGCCCCTGGCAAAAAAACGTATTTTGTGTAGTTTAGTACAATATTGACCACATCCGGGTAGGCTTCATCTACTTGTGCACCTGCAATCAGCTGCAGCATGTCAGCACCAGCTTAGAGCACACACGGTTCACCCTCCATGGGGCACCTCAGCGCAAGTTCACACTCTCTGCTGCTGGCATGTAGTACTCAGCTGGTCAGTTTGTAGCCTGACTGATGGATACAGGACCTGGGGCTGTATTTCTGTCTGAGAGCATCCCTGTCGGAAATCTCTAAGATTTTCCTTCCTGATTAAAGCCCTGTAGAAAGTTTCAAAGTGATAAAGAGGTTTTGCTATATGTTACTGGAACACAGAACACTCTGTCAGTGTTACAGCAGTTTTCTCTTGCAGAGCTCTGTGTGTGCTGTGCCCAGCACAGGCAGTCTACACAATCACAGGTGAGTATGTGTGGAACAGCAAGATATCAGATTCTGGGCTTAAAGAATTTAGGCTGAGCGGGTTCTGAGCTGGTAACAACCTGGGTACCAAGAAAAGAAAAGAATTTATGCTAGAATCCAATTTTTTTTTTTTTTTTTGTTACAGCAGCAGAGTGACTGTCATGTGGCTGAACAGAGGACATATACATTACGTACATACTGTTTAAAAATTATGTTTATTCCCTGCTGGTGCTCACTTCTTTTTCCTCAGAATAAATCCCTTGAAAATCAAACCTCCAAACTGGTTTCAAAAATAACAAGAGTGAATATTAATTAATACATTTACTTATTTATGCACTATTTTGTGTTTATTTATTTTTAATTTCTTACCTTGTTTCTTCTGAATCTTGCACAGTAAGTTGGTCATATTTTCAAGTTTTCAAAATAATGGAAACAGATTCTCACCTAATATCTTGACTAAACACAGCAAACTCCCAAGGAAAACATATAAAAATCTGATATTGCAGAACTTGTGATTGCTTGAGTGTGTGGAGGAAGCAAAAGGGGATTCAGAAGGGCTGTGGGAATTATTGTGCACTTCACAGTTTTAGTGTGCATACTACTTCTTTGGTACTGAAGTACTATAAAATGACCTTTACCACATGCAGGGGGAACAAAAGAAAAGCGTTTGTTTCTGAGAATTCACGTTGGGGCCAACTGTAAGCAAAAAAGCATACACGTAATATTTATAATGAAAAGCACATTTTAGTGACAAATAATATTTAGTGATGCCTAAGATAGACTAACATAAAACTGTGCCTATTGCTGAGGTGCAGGTGAACCTACATGAGCATGGTAGCCTCTGAGTAACAAATTCCTGCATTAAGTTCAGGAAGATGTGAAGGATACACCCAGATTAAATAAAAGCATCTTTGTTCCCTCATTTCCCATCCTCATTTGGCTGCAAGGCCGGGTGGGGTGAGAAAGCTACAAAATGTAAACCAGCAATGAAGAATCTCCAATGCCCCGCCGTGGTCAGGATGGAGGAACCACAGATCATGGACACATTGCCAGGGCCCTCTGAGAAACATCTTGCCCATCTCAGCATGAAGGTATAAACCACCATGGACTGAAAGGCAGCCAAACATTTTGCAGTGCTTTGGCTTATCCCTGGATTCTCCTCTCCACTTACAGGCCAAGCCCTATCCTATTTAGTTTCCAAAACCTCACATTATCAAAGCCTGAGGCTGTAGGGCTGCAGTGAATCCTGGGAAACTTGTTTCAGCAAATCTTAAGTCAAAAGCTGACCACATCTTGGACAGGACAGAACATTGCCTGGCTAACAGATGTAGTCCATGAATGTTGGCTGAGGTTTTGGTATAGCCATGTGTAATATCTGACATGTTCCTGTTTTCTGTTTCACAGAATGTCTTTGAAACTGGAATACTTTTTGTGAAAGATTTTGCCATGTTTCCTTTTGTTTGTGTGTCTGAAAAATGTTTAGATCAATTTGAGTGTTTATAGGAGTTGGTTTGTCTGTTCTAGAAGCAGCAAGGGAGATGAGAATTCCTAAGTTCTTGTGTCTAACTGGGATTTTTGTACCAGGTAAATCAGGTGACAGTGTTTTACTTACACAGCTGAATTAAATGGAAGATGTTTGGTTTTTGCATAGATGTGCATGCAAATATACCAAAGTATATCTGTATCAAGTGTCTTGTACATACAAGTAAAAAAGATATCTCCTTCCATTTTTGATTCCTCTATTAATTTGCCTCAGTATAGCTTTCATTGTTTTGCAAAAATTATGTTTTAACAAAGCATTTTAACAGATGCTTAACTTGAAGGATATAGGACCTGGTCACTGAATCAAAGCTGTAGCATTCATATGTTTCACTGAACTGGTGAGTGAAGAAGGAGATTTGAGCGGGTCTGGCTCAGTTCTACAAGTTTTTGTTTCCTAGAGATGAGTGTGGAGATGGTGATCAAAGAGAAATAGTCTGTTTTTATTTATATAAAAAAATCCAGACCTAACCTACAGGAGGTCTTGAGTGAAATGTGCCAATATCGCAATAGATAGAATTATGTAAGGTCCCAATCAACTCACCTAAAGGGCTTACAGTGGTTCCTGGATTCTGGGTTAAATGCACTGTAGTAATACTGACCAGATATCCTCTAGAGGTCAAAAGAGGACAAAAGTTTACTGGCAAACTTTATAAAAATCAGGGAACTTTGGCAAAAGATTTAGTAAAACATACAATCAACATAAAACACTTCTCCCAGCATTAACTTGGTTCAATTAAGTTAGTAAACTTTAAACTCATTTGATCTTAAGTTACTCAAAATGTTCCAAGAAGAGGGAATTAGAAGAAGAAGAAAGACAGAAAAGATATAGAAAAACACAAATATAGTTACCAGCTCCTGGGTTCCAGCAGTGTCCAGACACACACTCCAAGTGGAAGTGTAAAGGCAGGGTTAAAAAGCATACTGGTTTCCTGCTCAGCCTTAAATACCCCTTGGCCTCCACAGGCCCTCCTCCCAGGTGGGACTTCCAGTCATTTGGCCACTCAGGAGCTGGATTAGGGACTCCAGGGATGGAGTGTGGGGCATTTCCTGAGGTTTGCCAATGATTGGCCCTCTAGGGGGGTATGGGGCAGGTCGCTGCCTTGACAGGGCAAGGCATGACCGCAACACCCTCCCACGTGTATCCCAAAATTTCTCAAGACATTAATCCTTCCAGACTTTGACAATGCATTTATACAAGGCATACCATTGAATGTCAACTGTGTGAGAGATTGTTTCTATTCTTACTCCCAGCAAAAAAGGACAGGTATTGCTCTCAGTAATATCATACAATATATGGTAAGCAAAGTCTGGATGCTAAACATTCAAAAATGCCCTGCCTCATAGTTTGTCAAACAATTCCTTGTGGTTTTTGAACACACTGCCTTGAAATCCAACAAAGGCATGATTTTCAGGGCACTACTGGAGTTACATGCGTAACTCTAGGTAAATTCCTTTGAGAACTAAATAGATCAGAGAAAATACGGTTTACCTAAAAATTACATTTGCACTCTTCCTTTTGTGCTGGGATAGACCATGTTTTCCATAGAATAATGTTGTGGCCCCACATAAAAGTCATGAAGGACTTCAGGTTACGAGAGGGCAGCAAGGGTGCTTGGTAGTGTAACTAACTTGCTGGTGAGTGAGCAGAGGATAACAAAGATGATTAAGGGACTGGAGCATCTCTCTTATGAGGAAAAGCTGAGGGTGCTGTGCCTGTTCAGCCTGGCTGAGAGGGGACCTCATCAATATCTAGAAGTACTTGAAGGGAGGGTGCCAAGAAGACAGAGCCAGGCTCTTCTTGGTGGCGCCAAGCAGTAGGACAAGAGGAAATGGGCAGGAGCTGGTGCGCAGGAAATTCTACCTGAATATAAGGAAGAACTTCTTTATTGTGCAATGATCACACACTGGAACAGATTGTCCAGAGAGATTGTGGAGTCTCCCTCACTGGAGATATTCCAGAAATGTCTGGATGCAATCCTGTGCCATGTGCTCTAGGATGAGCAAGGAGGTTGGACAAGATGACCCAATCTGGTCCCTTCCAAACTGACCCATTCTGTGATTCTGTAAAGCAATAAATATGAAAGTAGGAAATTATCTATTCTTTAATAATTTCATTTGAAGCATTCTGGCCCTGATTCTAGTATGATAGACACTGGTGTATCAGTTTGTGAGTGTAAATCTCTTGGCTTCAGATACTGATTGAAATGAATTATTGAAGAATTCTTTTGAGTGAAATTTTGCATGGGTATATATATGACAGGCTGAAAACCTTTATTAAAAATACAGAAAACAGACAATTAGAATCACAGACAAGGACAGAGAAATAAAACAGAAAAGGCACAGGAAAACTATATGTGAGAAAGGAGGAAAAGTGAACTAACTGTGGTGTGTAAAACAAAAGAAAAAAGATCAGAATGTACCAGACTCAATGGAAAAGGGAATAAGTCTGGATAGATGGCAGGAAGCCTGAGGGAGGCCTGAAGAAAGAAAACTACAAGAAAAGGGTATCAGAAAAAAAAGGAGGGGCTGAAAGAGGAGAAATGTAGGGCTAGAGATGATGAAACTCATGAACCCACCAAAGAGAAAATTTTTATTTTGGTTTTTGAGTTTGGGTTTGAGTTTTTTCATTAACTTTACTTAACAGAGGTAAAATGTTTCTAACGTATGGGTATGACGTTTTTAAACATTTGTTATTCTCTGAAAACCTGTGAGTCTGGCTCCTGATAAAAGACTCTCCATGTACTTGTGGAACTAAATTTTGCTTTCAACACCTAGATGTTGCAGGGTAGAAAAACAGTTGGTAATCCTTGTAATCTTGCTTCATGAAAACATGATCTGCAAAGAAATGGATAGCAAACCACTAATAATTTTATCAAAAAAGATGTTTTGCCATTAGACTGCATCAACAACACTCATGAATACCCATGCATGCGCACAATTGTTTTTCTTCAGATAGGAAGAATACACTGCTTAAGTGGTGTGTAAAAATTAAAATTAATTTAGCCAGCTTTAATAAGTTATTGCCAACTGATTTTGTTACAAATAAATATTTAAAGATCAATTTTCATATACAATCAAAGCTTAGGAAAAAGATCATTTCAATATGCCAAAGTTCCTTTCATTTCTCAGTCTCTCTTTTCCCCCCTTGCCCTTCCATCAGTGGCTAGCTATTAAAGATAAAATGGTTGTAATCATTATTATAATAGAGCCCTCTGCATGATCATTCTAAGTGGGCCTAATCCTCTGCTTTTCTTATTGCATTGCAATATCCTACTATGGAAATGGAAGAGATGATACAAAGGATTATGAGTCCAGGGTATGAAAAAGGAAGACCAGGGTGAAAGTTACTCTTTCCACAGAAGTGCTTAATAAACATTCAGGTTTCACACATGGGCTGGTAGGGAAAAAAAAGCCACATGAAATGAGCCTCTTTAGCACAATGTTTTCCATTGCAATTTTACTGGAAACACAAGTTAATTAAAACACATGCACACAAAATAGCCTACTTTTGAGTTCTAGCTATGAGACAAGGCCATCCTGTATGCATACAAACTGCAAGAAATAATTTATAGGACAAATTCCCCACAAGACCATTCAGGGAAAAAAAAAAAAAAACTAAAAGAAAGAGAGAGAAAAAAAGACCTGGCTCTTGACACTAAAGGCTTAACATCAAATGCGGCCAGAAATCCATTTTCACAGTTTTATTGCCCATTCTGGACGCTTCATTTCAAAGGGAAAGAATTTGAATTCAGACACATAAAATTCCCTTTGTTCTCTTGCCCTCCAGCCTTTGGTGCCAGTGTGGACGGTCCTATAGGGAGAGGTTGAGATCAAAAAAAAATTTGCAGCTTAGATACCTGGCCCCAAATGATGCCCCTTGGCATTCTTAATTAAATCAGCTTTGCAATAGATTGACAATGCACTGTCAATTGTAATCATTTATATTAGCAAACTGAGTATTTTTAACACTTTGGAAATAACAGAAGTTCAGTAGACCTGGGGGAAAAAAAAAGACGCCATAAAATACCACATGATGATCACATATAGTTGTTATGATCCAGTTTTAAGGTTCTTAGAAATGCCTCTGCCCGAATTAAGGTGCAAACGAGACCATATGCCAGTGACAATAGTAAGGGCTTTATTTGGTGGTAAATATGAAAGAGAGAGAGAGAGAGAGAAAGAGAGAGAAAGAAAGGAAGAAAGAAGTAGAAGATAGGTGGCGGGGACAGAAAGAGTGACGGGGACAGAATAAGGAAAATATCACCGCTCTGTGGATCCCAGTGATGTTGGTTGATCCTCTCCAGCTGGTCTTCTTGGTGGTGAAGGTCCCCTCAGAAGGCACAGAGTCCGATAGGTGTATATGCTCAGGCTGGGTGGGCATGTCTGGCCATGGCCCCCTGGGGTGGGGGTCAGTCTCTCACAGCAGACTCTGGGTCTGTTGTACCATGTGCAGTCCTGTGGGGCCAAGCCTCTTACGTGGAAGTCCCATGGGTGTGGCCTGTGGCGTTGGGTGTTCCACAGCTGGGCCAGTTTGTGTAATTGGAGGATGGGTCTTTATTGCCTCTCACCAGAGGTTGCACCATGCACCCAAAACCTCCTCCTCACCCCTCGGTTGGGGGGAGTCTGTGTAAACCTGGTTGTGTGAGCTGTGCTCTCCCCCCACCCCAAATCAGCCGCGGATAGTTGCAGCTGGTGGCTTTGGCCTTTGTGGATGCATACCTTTCCCTCAGCCTGAGATGACTGAACAATGCGTTACCCTTTATCTAATCAACAGTTTGACTTTCAGTTCAAAGTCCCACTCTTCAGGGAAGCTTCTTCAGTTGTAGCTTCTTTATAATGAGCAAAACTTTATATCAATGTTTGAGGCATGAACTATTTTCAGTCTCTGACAATAGTGCATGGGATTGTAGTCACATAACATCCTACCTTAACACTGAATAAAGCTGGCATGATTTTGCATATCTTTCCCCATCTGAAAAGGCACTCCCAGTTAAATTAATCTGCGTTGTTTTTCTGTGAGCTTCAGAACAGAAGTTGAGTGTACTGTAACAGGGTAGCAGGGCAGCCACTAAGCATACATTGTAAGGCACAGAGAGTTTTCAGTAAGACAAGTCCCTAGTACCAAAAGTACCTCTTAGGTTAGGGTGACCAGAAAGGCTTCTCCCAGGATGCATTGGTCTGTTATGTTAATCTATCCCAGTTTGGAGTCCCTGGTTGGCTGTCAGCCTCTACCCCCCCTCATCACTCCCCCAGAGTTCCCCATTGGTCCCCGTTCCCTGGTCCCACCTTTTCCCTGCCCCTGGATAAAACTGTGAGTTTCGGGATCATGTTGGTATTTGCCTCAGCAACCTTTGACGGTGTAGCAGCAATAGAAGCTCTTGCCAGAGCGCACGCAAATGCCCTTCTCGACTCTCTGCTACCGACTATAACACTGAACCCACCCGTGCGTCTGTGGGTGCACACGGGACCCCCCAAAGCTGGCAGGGACAGTTTCAGGGTAGGAGAAGGGGACATTGCAGCCTTGTGATGGAGGGAACCTTTGTTATGGAGAAAGGGCCTGATCCGGAGTCTATTGCACTGGAGGGAGGTATTCCTATTGATCTCTGTAGGCTTTGGACCAGTACCTGCAGGGATTATTTTCACTGAGAGTTCTGAGGTACTTTTGATATTAAAATCAGCACAGGCATATTTATAAAAGGAAGATATCTCCTTTGCTAGCAAATGACATCCCTTCTTGTACTGATGAATAAGGTACTTTCTGCTTTCTACAGTGTTATTTCTTTATGTTTTAGCCTCATGCTTCTTTCTATTCCACTTAATTTGGAATAGATACAGATCAGCTCTCAGTCTTCAGAGTATAAATTGATCACTTGGAGAGGTCAGGAAGGCATTTTTTCCTCTCCACGTATAGCGCTGCACAAGAGATTAGAGGTCTGTGTAACAATGCCTGCGTTTCCACTTTCTGTGGAGTTTATAGCTACTTTTTTCTTTCTTCTTTTTGGAACCCACTGACTCTGATATTCATTTTGCTACAGTGGATTATGTGTGGCTTTTGATTCAAACATTCATGTAAGTTGATTTTGATTTTCTTGTAGGAAATATAGCTCTACCATTGGATCTTAGTATTGGATAGCAGTGGACTTGCATGTTGTGTTGTTGTTTGGTGACCATTAATGGACATTTCTCCACCAAACCTACAGACATGGAAAAATTTTAATTGCTTATTGGACTGATTTATAGAGACATTGTTGCTGTAGTAGTTAAATAGAAGCTTTTTGCTAACCTTGAAAAACATTATTTACCATAAACTATCCATGGAGTAAGGAAGTTTAATTTTTTTGTGAGATTAAAAAAAAGGTCTAACCGAGACATAATGATCAAGTGTTAGAAATTTCACCATAATTAGAGCATTTTTCCAAGCCTTATATCTTTGAATTTCAAACACAATTGGGAGATTTTGATATTTCTCTCAACTGAACTATTTCCAAGTTCTTGAGCATTAAGGACCTCACAGACATTCTAGCAATTCATTTGTCCAGAAAGAGGAGGTAATCTTAAAAGGTAAGAAAGAAGCTAAAAAAAATATTCTGAACCGACCTGAATTGTGGAAGAACCAGGACCTGAGACTTGAGAACTGGGCTTCAGAATGACCTGCCATAGGTGCCTGAGAAAGTATTCATGTGAACTGAGATCAAGAGTTTTCAAGTAAGGGTCCATTCACCAACTATTATACAGAAAAGAAAGTGGTATCTCATTTGGTGAGGTCCCTTTTGAAGCATGTTTTGAAGGTTAGATTGAACTGCAGCTGGAAGTGAACAGAGGGAGCTTTTAAATTCAGATATTCTGCAATAGTTTATGTCACCATGGTGGCAAGGAGCTGGAACATGCTGGCATTTGCTAGAGATTATAAATAAATACAAAATTTACCTCACTACAGTAGTTGATCACTAGCAGACATCTCTTGACAAGATTTAGACATTACCATAATATCAAATACAGATCTGTGCTCTTATGGCTGTGTGAATGTCACAAAAATATTCTGAAAATCTTCCCCTTCACGTTTTCTTTTCCACTTCCATTCTTTTCTCTTAAACTGTTCTCATCTTTCACTTCTCTTTCTTTTTCACTTTCTCTTCTTCCTAAGAATGTACATATTCCATGCAGGATATATTATGTCTTACTTACAGAGCCAGCTGTTTCCTCTAAACATGGTTTGTGAGGGCAGTCATTGAACTGTGCAGAGTATTCCTCTTCTGTTCTTTCACCAGCCTCGAATCCCTGAGCAATACCAAGCTTGTATGTCGGGCTGTCCTCTCTTTATAGTATCAGTGGACATTGCCAGGATTTCCATTTTGCTTTTAGAAATTCTTTCTGGTTCTTAGATAGTTCTTATTTCGCTATTCTGGAATTTCTTCAACCAGTCTACACCCTTCTTCTGAATCAGCAGTGTTTGCCAATAGGGAACTTTTGTTTAGCTTTGGGAACTTGCTGAAGTGAGAACTAGTCTCCTTTTCTATTTAAACAATAACTTTCCAGCTACAAGAAAACTAAGGAGCCCAGTAAGTGCCTGGTAGTTCAAACAGCCGTTAACTTTGTGGCACATATCAGAGTGGAGGAGATGGTAACTCCTCAATGGCATTTTTTTTAGATATGGTTTCTTTCCCCACACTACACAAGGTAGAAATCAAGCAGTTTTCAATTAATTTCTTAGTACATTTTGAAACTCAATTAAAATTATTAACTCATTTGTAATTCACTATTTGTAGGTAATTTTTATGCTTATTTTTATGCACTCTGTGAAGGATTAGTGACTGTTGACATGGTTAAGTCCAGTGAATAATGAATATCTGTAACTTTTAAATGTCAAAAAATTGTGGTGCTACAATGAATTAAAAAGTATTGAACTCTGGAATCATGCTGAATTCACTTAATTTGGGCGGGCATATGTTTGCAACTGGGAAAGTTAGATTTTTTGATGAACCCGTTTAAAGAAAGACAGATTTTTGCAGATAATTTCATTGTAGGACAAAAAAACCGAACGTCTGAAAACTTAAAATGTTTTGACATTTATGGTTCAATATTTGCAAATCCTTGAATTTCAGGTAAAAATATTGAGATTTTGGCTGACCTCATTTAAGAAAAAACCCAAACCCAAAAATCAGAGTACAATAAAACCCCCAGAAACAAAGCATAAAATATCTGCTATCATCCACTACCTGTTACAAGCAAAATCTTTACTGAATTCTGTACAAGGAAAAATGCTAAAATACATCCTGGAACAGGACAGCTAACTTTATTTTTAATGTTTCTTTTCCTTTCCTGTTCCAAGTGGATATCTGTGAAGATTTATTTCCTATGTAGATCCCATGGTAATTTAGAATGATAAATCTCTCAGAGACAACCCTCTGCAGCCTTAGTGAAAATGTATGCCTGCAGCTAATTTTCTCCAACAGTCTGGCTTTTCCTTTTCCAGTTATATTGGCTTCTGAATAGTCCAGTCCTTTGTTATGCTGTGAACCCAACAGGAATTTTGCTTTTCAGGAATGACACAGGGTCTTATTTGTCAGGGGTATCCACGAAAATGATCCCGTTAAGGGATTCATGTGAGTATGATTGTAGATGGGTAAATATTCTCATTTAAGCTCTTTCTATCATAACTGTAATGGAATTTTAATGGACATTTTTATGAAATAACTTGGAAAGAGAACTAAAAAACTCAGATCTGTCCTTGTCTCCCAGGGCAGAACGAACTGTACCTAAACTGGACTTGTCATCTTTATCTGACATGCTCTTGGGAATTTCCAACCATCTCTTTAGAGAACATTCTCCAAAATGTACAGTTAATATTTTCTGGCTCATTTTTTGCCTTATAGCAAACAGATGGCAAACAGGTGATTCTATTCTGCATTGTAGTGTCCTTTTCTGGTTCTCCACTGTTTCTTACTGCCCTGTCCCACTGTCCCTTCAATGACTTTACATCTTTCTTCAAGTTGACAGGACAGCTGTCACAATTCTCCATTTGTGGTAGTATATTACCTGTGTGCCTTGTAGATGACACTTTTTTGTATATATTGTTTACATTTTGCCACAACAGGGCATACCTTACTCCAGGTGAATATTCCTAATCCTGAGTGTAGAACTTTAACCTCGTCCTTGTTGCATCCTACTTTTTAAGGCCATTATTTAATCCAATTTTGAAGTCTAATCCAACGTGTCTGAAGTTTAGCTGCATGTCATCTGTTCATTTACTGCAAGTACACTTTATTCCATCTTCAAGTCATAAAGGAAATACAAATTAGTGCCAAACATATGACAGACCCCACAGAACATTCAATGCATCCATTCAGGATGCTTTTGTTAAGTTTCACTGATATTTTATTTGCCTGCTTTTCATCATATGTTGTAAGTACTTGGTAAAACCTAGTTGGTTTAAGTTGTAATTAAGAGCTCAGATGCAGAAAAAGGGAGATGGGTCAATTCATATCAGCAAAGATCAGTTTGTTTTAAACTTAGTTTTGGTCCACCTTTTGCCAAGGACAAAAATTATACAAATTTCATTTAAATGAAAATTGGACTTTATTATGACAGACGAGCTGATATACATTTAATTATGTTGGTTGTAACTTAGAAGCATATTCAACTTGCTTATTGGTTTACATGAATTCCTATTCTCTTGCCCTTACTCTCCACCCCCTTTGTTTTCCCCTATTAGCCTAGAGTGGAATAAGTGAATCTCTTAGCAAAATAACTGAATAATTGAAATGTGGCGTAAAAAAGAGCACATTTTATGACTTAAGCTGTATTTGTTTTGGAAGATAAATGAGGTCTGGATGTCTGTTTCTGTTCCAGATAAACGTAATAAAAATCTGAACTCTACCTGTGAATATAATCCCGTATTTAATATCATTAGTATCTAAGCTACTTGATAGGGGCTCACTGTTTAGTGTTTTTAGTATATACATTTTACCTCAATTCAGCTTTATGTTCCACTCTTCCTGCCTATTTTTTCAAATAGAGCATCAGACAGCCCAACCGACAACTCAGCACTGCGAGAGAACTCCACATTGTTCACATAGTTTCTCAAATAAGACTGCAGTGAGCTCTGTTAAAAACAACATTTACCATGGCATGGTGCAAATATCTCATAGTGGAGAAACAGACCAAGCAAGGAAATACTGCGGTAAAATCAATAGCCCGGAACACTATTATGCTTTCTAATGGCACCCACTGTTTGAGCAGGGCACATGTACACATATTTCCACATTTCTTATGTCCTATTCATGACTACTGGAATCAAATTACAGCTAGGTCTGCAACAAAGACATAGATTTATATCCTAGACTCCAGGCTCCTCTGAAGCAAAACTTGTCTGGGGTTTGGAATCCAGCCTCAAACCCACTGAATTTGGGGTGGATTTTCCCTCTGACTCAACCAGCTCTTAGACAGGTCTGAAGGGAACAGCATCCCGCACAGGAAAGTTGGTAGTGAGGTTCATTCAAACAAGGCTGGCTCTGGGTCCTGCACACTGCTCCTGCTTGGGATGAGAGGGAGAGAGAGACGGGGGTCCTGGATATTGCCAGGCACTGGGAGCAGATGGGAACAAGGCCCTGGGGATGATTAGTGGAGGTGTGAACCCCCCCGTCCTGGAGGATGTGGATCCCCACTCCTTGGATGATGTGCCTCATTCCTGTTGAAGCAGGGAGTGTTTTAGCCAGGAGGAGGAATACACTGAACTCTAATATTAAGTATCCTCCTGAGCTGCAGTCTGTGTGGACATGCAGATCTGCTCATATCCTGCCTATGGTGACTCATGGCAAACCCCCACACCTTCCAGGCAGTGAGTGTCAGAGGCATCCCTGTCCTGGAACTCTGGGCTGTAGCAATCAGGAGTGCAGTGCAATCACAGTTGGGATGGCAGCCCCTGTTAGTCCTTCAGAGCCATTCTGTTTGGGACAGCACAGAGAGAGACGCTAATAGTGCTGAGGTGAAACTACAAAGTCAGTAATTGTTTAGATTTTGAAGGAAAAAAAAGGTGTATGGGGTATGAGAGCATATACACATTCTAAAAATTAAATTTGCTCTTACTTCCAATATATCACACTTTCGAACATAAAACTGGATGCATCTCTTCTATAAATATTGTATTTTGGTGGATTTTTCTAGAAACACATAGGAATAATTCTTTACTCCCTAAGAAGTGCAAAATTGTTCCATATGTTTAGCACAAGTCTCATTGTACAAGACAAATTAAACTTTTGTCTGTTGGAAGGGAAAGTGGTTGAAACCAGTCTCTTATTTTACTATTTCCTTGGCATTGTGATTTCTAAGAACTAAGCCTGGAATGTGGCACATGAAATAACAAAATGCTTTGTTAAAAGCATTTATGTGTATTTTATATGGAATATTCTTATATATGTATTGTTCTTTGACTTTGTGGATAGTATTTAATAAGTACTATGAAATACCCATATATTTGTAAATAGTTCATCTTTATGTGCATGAGAAAGCAGACACTCTGTAATTGAACAACAATAATGAAACCTTGCATAGTTCAAATCTTTAGCATGTTAAAAAAATTTACCAAGTGGGCAGATAATGACCCAAATCACAAATAAATCTGTCTTTGAATTCAAGTATAGTACATACTCATTGTTGTAGAGACAATTTGTATGTATATATGTATTTGTTGCATGCTTCAAAGCATTTTAGAATCAGTATTTTTAACAGCTGGTCAAGGGTGAGGAGAGGTGGAAACTAATAGATAAAAAGGATCCCAATGGCTAAAGCTTCCCCTCACTTAGGTTTTTGTCCTTTTCATATTATATTATTTGTAAGCTTGACTGAAGTACTTTATACAAGACTCAGAGGCAAACCCCCCACATTGTATATATTCTGTATTTAAATAATTGAATGCTGGTAGAAAGGTGTGGTTTTGATGAGTTTGCAGTTTTGCAATGAAATCAAATATATTGTAAGCACAGGGAAACACAGCTCAGTGCCCTATGAAGATGTCATGGTCAACATCTGAAATTTCCATAAGAGGTTATTCAAAAGAGAGGCAGGACACTTCCCTATTGTATTAGCATGGTAATGCAATTCTTTGTGGCTATTATCCTGACCCACATCAGCTCTGCTATGCACAGGGTCTGAGTTTTTATGAGCCATAGGCTTTTATGCTGAGAGATTTTATTAACCTAATTAAAAAGTTTTATAAAAGTAAATTATATTTATGTTTGTGTCTCCTATTTGCAATCATTAGGGAACCCAGACCACCTCCAGTGACTTCAGAGAGGGCTGGTCAGGTCCCATCTGTGTAAATCTTGTGAGTTGTCACAGAGTCATTGCATTTGATTTACATGTGAAACCTGCGGACTGAGCACAAATGCTAACCAGACAGCTGATAAATAACACAATGCCGAAGCAACACTTTTGCATTTCTTTAACTCCTTTCTTACAGGGACCTCCAAAAGTTTTTCAGACCTTCATGAATAACCCTCCCCAGTAAAAAGATCTCGTTACAATTATATCCACAACACCAGAATACTAATGTATTATAGACCTTACAATGTTTATCCATTTGATGCCTTATAACATTGGTAATGGACTGAGGCTCACACAAGTCTTTTAGATACAAACCTGTCCCAAGCATCTCACATTTGCATCGATTGACAGAGGGAGTCCTTTAAACAAACCACCCATCTGCTGAGACATGTCTGTGTAGATCTGATGCATGTGAAAACCAAACATGCTCAAGTTACCCAGGAAGTGGCTTAAATCCACTGTGAGTTTGGTTTCAGGCAACCAGTTTCGTTTCTTTGCAACAGGCTAGGAGCATGTATACGCTCAGTTATCAAGCTTCAGCTGAGGGCTGTACCCGAGCTGCTTGTGGTTGACTTGCTCGTACCCTAAATCTTGTACCACTTCAGGTGATGAGCCTTAAAATGAGGTAGATATCCCAGCTTTACAACCATAAACAAAGAGAGGTTGTACAGCAAAACGACTGGATCGGATGTTGAATCCAGTAATAACCGTTCATTTCCCACTGTGTAGCTATAAGTGCCGGGAGACCTCCAGCATGACCCAAAAGCAATTTAATGTGGCTATTTGGGTAAAAAGTCTCAAGTTATACAGAAATGGGTCAAAGTTTGCATATAAAACTCACCTGACTCAGCTGATTCTCATCTGTGTAAGAGCCTGATCCACTGTCCATCAATACCATGGGGAAGTTTTGCAAGATCTTCCTCCAGAGATACATTGGGATGAAGTAAGATTTCTCTCTGAGAGCAAGAAGGGAATAATGTGGTTAGTGATGGCATAGAAGATAGAAACCACAGAGGCTGTAACAACCTGCTGCTTGCTGCGATGCAAACAGCAAACAGGCACATGGATTTACACAACTGATAGCCCTGGTCCTTCTGTCACTGTGCCTCTTGATGCACCTCTGAGAGTCTCTAGACAAACCTGTCAGTACGACCTGTCTGTCTTCTTTCTATCTTTTACTTTGGCTTGTTTAGCCCTACTGAACTCTATTAAGACTTCAGTGGATGCTGGATCAGGCCTTGGATTCTCTATAAAACAGTGTTATGCACCTAGGTTAAGCAGCTTCTATGGGGGAAGAAACAGATGCCAGGAGTGTAACAGAAAGGAGCTTTTGAAGAAAAAGTTGTGAAACAGACCTATTAGCAACCAGTACTTACAGGACTGAAAGCCACCTTGATGGTGGGGGGACAGGGACAGCACATAGGGTGACATCGACCATGTGCTGCACTGATTGTTGTTCATGGCTGGGCAAGGGAATCACATGCCAAATTCCTGTCTGTTTTTCAGCATGTGATGTGTATCTTGATATAGTTGCTGTTGACTATTTAGAAATATTTACTTTACAAGGCCTAGTGGTTGCTGTAGCTGTTCTTAGGAGGAGGGTTTTGATGGTCACTGCTGCAAAGCAGTAGCCTCTAGAGAGTGTTGCAATAAATAAAATTAAACCAATATGCATTATTATTATTATTAGTAGTAGTAGTAGTGGTAGTAGTAGTATTATAGCAGTATTTAATTACTGAAAAGTAAACCAATCAGGTTTAGGTATTTTTAGAATTAAAGTTGACCATTCAGCTTTAATTTAACCCACTTTTGAATATGGTTTATATTAATATTCATTATGCAATTGCTTTTTAGTTTTCCTGTAAAGTGCCAGAGTTTGTTCTGAACACAGAATGGGCGGTGTTTGTTGAAAAAGCTGCTATTCCATAGATTGTTCTATTTCTATTATTTTATCTGTGCACTTTTAATGTACTTTGATCAGTAGGATGGATTACAGCTGAATTTACTTTACAAAAACTTGCCAGTTTTACCTGAAAGTGCTTTTTCATTTTGTTAAGGTATTTCTTGAATGCTTCTGTAATTAAGATGTGTGCAGAATGAGTAATTCTGCAAACCCCATAGAGGTGCACCATAAACACTAATAATTGTCAAGTTTCTAATAACACCCACTAGGGTGCTGTCAACACCATATTAATCAATCAAGACCAAATTTTGCCAGGTTTTATTTCCATCACTGTTGGATTAAATGAAGCCTGAGTCATCATTAAACAGAACTTTTTACAGTTTTCTGGTTTCTGTGATCTACAATGTGAAAGTTAGGTGGTTTTCAGCCCAAGTCTTAGTCCATGCAGGCTTACATCCCAGAGTATTATTGCTCTGGCTCTAGAAGTGTGTGTCCACTGCATGATGAGTGCAATGCAGAGATACTGCCTGGTAGCAAAAGGATACCCATATTATCACAGCCAGGGTAAAGTCTGGTCAAATTAAATGCTGAGTAACAGGACACATCAGCTTACTGGAGTTGTGTGCTAACCTGATAGCTCTGCCTGTGATCCTGACTCAACTCACTTGAGTGTCCCTCCAGGACACTGCCTGGTGGTAAATAACATGTATCAGCTAACAGCATGACTGGCAATCCCAGGAAGGAAGGCAGGGCTGAGCACTGACATGATGCAGTGGAAATACATGTCGGAGTTGTTCTCCAGGCCATAGACTGTGATAGACTGTGGTACCTTTTAACAGTACAATTTCTTTTGTTTTTGTTATGAACTGAAGTAGGAGATGACTTTCAGAGTGAAAACAGAGCCATTCTCCTAGGCAAGAGAAAGAAAGGGTGAATACTGACTGCATGTGGGAAAGGCAAAACTTTTAAGTGTAGTCCAATACTTTAGGGAAATGCCTTTGATGCGAGAGATGCTGTAATGTGCAGATTATTTCCCTTCCCCTGCCTTATCATACAAGGTGACATCCCAGACTGCACTTTCTGGGTTTCAAATTTTTAGACAGTTATGAACAATTTTATACCTTTTTTTTCTGCTGGAATGGAAAAAAGGGTGAAAACCAAGTTAGAGAATACCTGAAGGGGGGCAAGATGAGTCAGGAATGCTTCGTATTTTGCTGGCAACCTTTGGAAGAATGGGAGCAGTTACTAAATTAGAGCTTCACCTTCTGACATTAAAATAAAATAAATCAAAATCCTCCTCTGGTGGATAAAGCTGGAGTCAAAGTGTGACTTAGAGTCACTTAGGTTTTTCATCCACAGGGAAATTTCAGCCCTGCCACCAAAATAGGCCTTATGGAATAGAGATATATTAAAATATTTTTTTCAAAATCAGGATGTTTAGGAATTTTGAATTTTTCCTTGCAAATTCCATAGAGTTGTACCTCATTTTTATGTGGAAAAATGGAAAACTTGAAGAGACAGAGTAGGAACGTGGTCATTTAAAAAAAGAAAAAAATCTCCTGTACATAAATGGTTGCATTGTTTGTGAGAATTGGTGACAACACATTCACTAAGAGCTGCTGGTACTTCACCACCATCAGGTCATTCTGATTCATGGGTAATTTACATTCCTCTCACAGTGCTTTTCAATAAACAGCTAACTGATCTATATTATAGTTAGTTCTAACAAGCCAGATTTCAAAAGGTTTATCTAGCTAGCTAAAGTGAACTTCAGTAATCTTTGTGCACAAAACACCCACATAGGCTATTTGTCTTGGACTTGAGTGTTTGGCAAAAAGCCTGACTTAAGCCTTGAGCATGAGAGCTTGGTGAAAAACAGCAGAGAAACCATAACTTTTGTCATCTGGCAAACCTGTTGCTTGAAAAAGAAAATTACTTCAGCAAAATACTTCAACAATTATAGTGCATTTTAATTAGGAGTATATCACATAATCACAGCTCAATTTTTATTAGTATATAAAGTTTTCAAAAGAAATTCAAACCAAAATCCCAGCCCAATGGCATTCACTGTAAGAATTTCAAAAGAGACCCTTCATAGCAGTGGTCTGTCCTCTTACACCTGTGGAATATTGGTGAGTTTTGGCTGTTGAAGCGTACAGTGATTTGGTCATAAGAGAGTTGGGTTGGCAGCTAGAGATGGGCAAAAATGAGCAGCTCACTGCATCCCACTGTCACATCAGAATAAAAGAGGAAGGATTTAGACTGTCAAAGAGGAGTAGGATGGCAGAACAGGCAGCCTGGAGTAGCAGAACCTGTTCCCAGTTCAGGAATGGGACAGTACTAACATACAGATGCAGTGGAGAAAACATTTAAAGCAGAGGGAAATACCAAGCCTGGTGAGCTGTACCTGCTTCAGACAGTTCTCTGATGAGTCTGCTTTTTTCTTGTATTTTGGCAAGACTTACTTAGCTTGTCTTGCCAGTAAATTCTCATCTAATTGCATTGACAAGCATGGACATTTTAAAATGAAAGTTTCCAATCTGCTACAAATTCAACTGGTTATATTTTATTGTAGTGTAGTGTCTGCCATATGAGTTAATATATTGAGTCACTTAGAGCTGCTGAAGAAGAAAGCTGATAAAATATCTTTGCACTGACAGAGAGTAGACCTGTGATCTTTTTAGGTCATTCTTTCTGGTACTGTGCTGTCTTTAAACCCCTTGTGTTTGGTTTGGCATGAATGTCTCCTTTCATTATTATTCGCATCCCTAATTCTTTCCTCAGCTTTAGGCAGTGAGTTCTTGGCTGTGAGTTCCTCCCATCCATTGCAGTGTCTCATTTGCTGATCATGAAGAACCAAGAGTGTGTGTTAAAAGAGGTCAGTCCTACCAATTTTGGGAAATCCTGATAGCTGCTGGTCAGCCTCAACTGCCATTAAATTTAACAACAGTGAAGGCTTCTCTGTGCTTCTGCAGTTGGCAAGATGAAGCTATAAATCGATAATTATAATTAGATAATTATGCGTTAGGTTTTATGAAGCATCTTGAAACACCTCTATCTTTCCCACCCTTTCCCCCCTTGTTGTTGAGACATTCACAAAAAGCCTGATATTCTACAATTTCTATTATGTATGAAATTGTAAATTTACCTTTTATGCTTCTATTTCCATATTTCTGAAGTGTCTGCTTTCAAAATATGTGCCTACGTGAATATTAGTTATTAAGACTACTTTTGGAGGGATTAGAGTCTATTATGCCAGTGAATATAAAATACCAAGCAGTCTTTTGTATGGAAGACACATCCAAAATCACAGAATCAGCTGAGTTGGAAGGGACCCATAAGGATCATCGAGTTCAACTCCTGGCCCTGCACAGGGCCGTCCACAAGAGTCACACCATGCGCCTGAGAGCATTGTCCAAACACTCCTTGAGCTCTCTCAGGCTTTGTGCTGTGAAAACTTCCATGGGGAGCCGGTTCCAGTGCCCAACCACCCCCTGGGTGAAGAACCTTTTTCTAGTATCCAACCTAAACCTCCCCTGACACAACTTCAGGCCATTCCCTCAGGTTCTGTAACTGGGCAACACAGAGAACAGATCAGTGCCTGCCTCTACTCTTCCCTCACATGGAAGTTGTAACTGCAATCAGGCTCCTCCAGGCTGAAGGGACCAGGTGACCTCAGTCACTCCTCATGAGGCTTCTCCTCAAGGCCCTTTGTCTTCACTGCCCTTCTTTGGATGCTCTCTAACAGCTTTATGTCTTTCTTGTATTGTGGCACCCAAAACTGCCCCCAGCACTCAAGGTGAGGCTGCCCCAGTGCAGAGCAGAGCAGGATAATCCCCTCCCTTGCCTGGCTGGTGATGCTGTGCCTGATGCCCCCCAGGACACGGTTGGCCCTCCTGGCTGCCAGGGTGCTGCTGCCTCATGTTCAACTCACCATCGACCAGGACTGCCAGGTTTCTTTCTGTGGCACTGCTTTCCAGCATCTCATTCCCCAGTCTGTCTGTAGATCCAGGGTTGCCCCATCCCAGGTGCAGAACCCATCAGCTTCTCTTGTTGAAATGGTTGGTGATTGCCCAGTCCTGTAATTTGCCAAGGTCTCTCTGCAGGGCCTCCCTGTCTTTGAGGGAAACAACAGCTCCTCCCAGTTTTGTACCATTTGGGAACTTCCTTACTATCCCTTCCAGTCCTGCATCCAGTGTTAGATATTCTGAAGAGTTCTAATGGGCTGGGAAATAACATGTAAGTATTTTGTATTTTTGCACACACGTGTATGCGAGTGTGTTTTGCCAGAAAGTGTGCATACCCTGAGCATTAATACTTGCAAGTAGAGCTGCGGTATATACAGTCTTAGAGCAGTTTGCCAAGTTTTACTCAACAGAACCGTGATTTTTAAATGACAAATATTTGCTTGGAGGCTGATAATGTCTATGCCAAGATTCAATCCTAATTGCCCACTGCAATATCTGAGTTAGGGAGCCATGAAAAATGAAATATATACTGAAAAGTAAGGAGGAAAAAAGTTAGCTTTTGCAGTTTTGCCAGGTGAGTACTTAAATAGTTGATTCTAAGCTTGCTACAGTGATTTACAATTACAATTACCTGCTACAATCTGTATATTGAATGATGCTATTTAGGAAAGAGTTTTATCTGATTGCAAGGAGCACTTAAAAAAGGCACTTTCACATATCACACCATTTGGAGTTGTGACTATCAGGATCTGATCCAAAGCCTACTGAAGGCAAAGGAAAGAGACCTGTTAACTTTAAGAACTTTGAATTAGACCTGAATGACAGCACAAGATAGATCTTTTTTCTCGTCTTAAAAGTAATGCAGACTCACCTTTTAAGTTTTGAAGGTTAAATTCTATCCGGATTATCATCAGCTAAGAGCTAAGGATATTTCATGTACCATGAGCTATATAATATTAAACCTCTTCATAACATTAATTCCTCATTGAAAATTCTTCTGTTCTTCAGTGGTCACAGGAAGTTGAGTTAGAAACAGAGTCCACAGTCTTTCAGATTCTTTGCCTGCATACATATATTGTAGAAAAGTTCACTTCTTGTCTCAGTTGCACCTATGCTCAGATAAAACAACCCTGTAATTGTATTGCCGTAACCCTGGTCTTTTACCCCATATGGCTCTTATCAGAATTTTTTTCCACGATAGCAAAAATACAGAATGAGTCTCACTTGATTATACCATTGCACCACAATTATCTCCTCACAGTACAGAAGGCACTGCCAATCACCTCTCTTGGTAGCAACATTTAAGGGTTAGGTTTGGAGCACTTAGAAACCAGGGACGGCATGTCCTCTGCCTGCCATAGCACCTGCAGTGAATTGATCATACTTGATTACAATATATGAAATCCCAGCCTGCAATACAGCAGTTATATTGCAAAGCTTGTATGTAATCAGGGGAAAAATCCAAGTGCCTTGCTGTGTCACAGTAGGGTTGGAAGGTAGAACAGAAAATATGGGTAGTCTGGAGGCACAGAGGGAAGCTCAGAGGTTGTGCTAAGCTGGGGAAGTGTCTTTTTCTGTGTCTGTCCCAGCTGAAATCCCTAGACAAGCCAACAGCTTAAACCTGTGCAATATCTTCCAAGAAAGGGAGCATCCAAGGAAAGGCATGATGTGAGGCAGCAATATACCACACCTGCAAAGTAAACCCATGGTGATATGGTGAGGAGGATGACCATGGTGGAATGGCTGTAGAATATCAAATACCATGAGACAGTTCTGTGTTGCAGTGGGTATTTTAGTCCTGCACAAAAAACAGTGAGAAATTAACTGCTGCAACAGATTACCTTTTTTAAAAATACTGGCAATGTCTGCTTTCACAACAAAATCCCAGAAATCATTATTACCATTTCATCTCCAGGTTTATTCCTCTTCTTGACACCCTCCATATTATCACTAGTCAGCAGTAGGGATGGCTCATTAGATTCATAGCATGTCCACAGCCTGGCTGTGAATCACTTGTGCAGCAGGTGTAATGTGTCCTAGATGTTGGAGTAATTGCTCAAGCACTGCAAAGGTGAGCCAGACATACCACAGGGTATTTGGTCCTGAATGCCATGAGATACAACTCTTATTGGGCTGATCGATGTTGGAAACTTGCTGAAAGTCTCAGTCTTCAGAAAGTTCAGATGGAGTTTCCTCAAATATGCTTCTGGAGATAGACACATCTGAATTCAGCTTCAGGCCAAAGAATGCCTACCTGCATCACCTGATATTATATTTTCACTCTTCTCACTCCTAACGTTCTTTTCTTGTACCTTACCCAGGCAGCTGCACAGCTCAGGTAAAGCAGCTGTTTCTCTAGCTGAAAAATGTGGTAATAATAAAATCTCTCACTTGATTTTCATTCTTTTCTTCAAGTATGTGCCAGAATCTTAATGTATGAGGAATTTGTGCAAAGACTTTGGTGAAAATCAGTAATTTTTCAATTTTAAACAAGATCCTCCATAATGATAAGGGCTACACAATGAATACAAAATGCATACGTATTAATCCATGTAATTCTTGTCTTTTGCAGTTTTTCTCACTGAATTTCCTGATATGATGAAAGTCCTGTGCTAACTGTAGAAAAATACCTGTCAGCTTAAATACAATTAAATGTAAATTTAAGACATACTAATTTAAAAAAATCTAAGTTATGTATGCAAACATATGTACAATATTGTTAATTTCAGTTTGCCATTATTTAGAAGTTAATCCTTGACTATAAAGCAAAATGGAGATAGGCATACAAAACCCACTCCAGTAAGTTGCAGAATGAATCCTTCATTCTTCTGGGAGTTGGTGTTTGTAGGAAGCTGCTAAATATCTCTCAAGACAAACTCCTTGTTTTCCACCTTCTGTCCCACACAACCTGAAGCCTGGTAAAAGACATCTGAATCACAAAACAGAAGAATGCATGTAAAGCTGGAACCACTAATTGAGAGTCCTATATCACCTGCAACCCAGCTTTGTATCTTGTTAAAGGTCAAAGGGCAGAGGATCTGAAATCTTTTCTGCAAAGAGTTGCTGGTTGACACAGAAAGAACTCAGGTGCAGTTAATAAAGTTTGCTCTGAACCTGCAGTTTCTGAGAACCTTACATAAATACCATATATCTACTTCATCTTGTCAAAAGCTTTGTCAGTGTCAGACTGCACAGGCGAGTGCCAAAATATGTAACCAGTTTTACAAATGAATGAGGTTAACAGGTATCTCCCTGAAGAGCAACAATTTCTCTTTTATAAACCCCACCTGAACTGGCGAGTGCTGCATGGACATACAGTTTTCAGCCTGCAGCCAACATTTAAGCAATAATCCAAAGTGACAGTTTTATGACAGATCTGAGTAGCTCAGGATCTTTTTCTTCTTTCTTAAGTGAGATCCACATACAGGCAATTTACAGATGCTGAACAAAGGAAGGACTCTCCTCAAAGAGCAGTGAGGTATAAAGAAATGACCAATCCTTCCAAACGTTAAAGAGATTTAAATCAGAATGCCATTTCCAGGTTAACACTTCTGATCTTTAAAGTACCAGCATAAAAAAATGTGTTAATGACAATTGACAAAGTTACCCTTCCTGGGCAGCTAATGACATCTTAACTCACAGAGCTAGTATCTCTCTACATTTCAGTCTGCAATCCTTTGCAGAGCGCATTTAAAGGGATACGTGTGGTTACTATGTTCGGGTCAAGCTCTCCTACTATTAAATACAAAAGCAAATTTTAAAGCAATGATATGGCTGACATACAAACCCATAAAACCATAAGAATTCCCCGTTAAATCTATAACTGGCCCCTCTGCTCAGCTCTGTTGTGTCTAAACATTTCAGTCCATGGGGACCTATAAAAGAAACTCTGCACAGTAGATGATATTACACAATCCATGTGGTCATTTGTAAATGCTGTAGTACATAAAATGCACGAAGAAATTCTGAGGTTTTTGCATTAGTACCTTGTTTGGTTTGGTTTTCTCAGTTGCACAGTAATGGATCTCCATGGATTGGATTTTTATTAGATTACTATGCTGTCCTTTTAAGGAGGTGGTCCTCTCTAGAGACTGTGGCAAAACACATTATATAAGATAATCTAGCCCAAGCATCTTCAGGGGTCAGACTGGAAAAGAAGGACAAAGTCCTCATTTAATTCTACATCCTTAGAACACTTTAGCTAGGTCTTTGTCAACTAAACTAAGGATTCCCAGTTGTGGCAACAAACTCACTTATGAACTTCTCTAGAATTCTTAAGCAAAACAAAGCATAAAAGTGCATGGTGTTTGCAGCAATTTATCTGCAAAGCTATGAATAAAGCTGATTGCAAGTTCTCACTTATACATTTCCCTGTGGAATTTTTTTTTTTCTAAATGGAAATTAGTGTCTGCTTTCCTAGGGAAAAAAAAAATCAATATATTTGAGAACCCTAGGTCTCAAACTAACATTTGAAGTATTTTAGCAGTTGTACCTTTTGTTTTCCTTTTGACCAAATGTACAGTTTTTTCCACTAGAGAAGAAACTACAGAAAGTACTATGTTGTACAGGTTAACAAGTATTACTGTGGAGTTGCACAGCTCCCACTAAAGCCAGTGCCCTGAAGCATGTCCACAGGAGCATTTCAGGTATGAAAACACTGCTTAAGTAACCATGCTTGCAGAGCTAAGAGAAAGTGGTTTTCTACAGCTACACACCAACAGAGAATTGCCCTTCTACCTATTAGCTTGTTTTTTCAGATGGAGCCAAAGGCCTGTACACTCCTTGCCTCATGCTGGTGGCTTTTCTTTCCGTGCCTACAGCCGAAGTTCAGCAGTCCTACAGAGGTAATACAGTGTTGGTTTTTAACTTGTCCTTTTATTTCTGTGATCACAAACATTTTAATTATGCTATAGCAATGCCTGTATTTAAGCATGTAATAGGTATATAATGTTCTCTAGAACAAAAGATTTGAAGTCATATAATAGCATTGCACAGTATGCAGCTCTCACGTTGTTACTCAGATTTGCCATCTAGAAGGTTTTTGTTCCCCCTCTCTCTGATTCACCCCTTGTGGAACAACAGTAAAGAGGCTTTGAGTACAGTGTGGGGAATAGACAGTCTGGCAGACAAGCAGGGGTCTTTTCCTCCTCAAATACCTTTCAGCATGACACAAATGTTGGCTTTGTATTAGCCCTGTAAAGGTTTCACAGCCCCTGGTTGCAGGTGCAGGAGGAACATGCCCCAGGACAGAGAGGAGGCCTGAGCAGAGCCCTGTGCACATGGGGGGCTGCGTCTGGGGACACACCGCAGAGCTGAGCTTCACCACAGCTTTCCCCCAGCCCAGCACTTCTTTGTACCACACATGCAATAGCTGATGGTGCAAAATCCAGAGATAGGTTTCCTCTGGTTTTTACAACCCTCAGAGATGTACAAGCAGAATGAAGAAGACTTTACCAGTCAATTACTACTGTTAGTGTTGGGATGCATCAGATTATGTACTTTAACTTCCATAGCGAATTTTTTGTGTCTGGTCACAATCGCTTAGATGGATACAAAGTTTTTGTACGTAGCCACATAGGAAAACTGTGATGTATTGGAACTTCTTCTCATTCAACAGTTCCAGTGGGAAGAGCTATAGTAGAAGGTCACGTCTCAGTTTGCTAACTGTTTCCATTAACTCTTTGTACTCTACTGCAAACTAAAAAATTAAGATGAGGGAAGTGACTCTCTATGAAATAAGATGTTGAAGAATTTTTTTGGTGTGCTTTTTTTAGGTTTCAAAGTATTATACCAGTTTTTGCTGTGCATTTTTGAAAACCACATCTTTTAACTTAAAACATACGATTAATTTAGGGTAGTGAGCAATACTAGAATGATAATATGTTTTGATTATTTAATAAAAGTGTTTGGGATTTTTTTGTTTCTATTGCTGAAGTTATCCAAATTTTCGACATATTTTGTTTAACATAAACCTGAGAAAAAATCTTCTGTAAAATTTTTCTTCATTTAGCAATGGAGAGTACTCACTATCTTCTGTAGCATCTCATGACTGGTGAAATTTTCAAACCCTGCTTATATGTGTAAATCTTATTGATGTTATCAAGTGCCTGTAGAATGGAGTTCTAGGGGTAGGGTCATTAAGAACAACAACATCATCAGCTGTTGGCAAATATTTTCCCTTAATGATGACCACTAAATGAAGCTGATATTATTTAATCATGAGCTTAAATTAGTAGTGATTGAGGATGCTGCTCTGAAAATGGGAAATGGAAACAAGAGGCAGATCAATAGAAATAGTTGCGAGAGTTTGGTGACTGCATTTGGTGAGAAAAACCTGTCTTTTGCACTTGGTCTGAACAGTGAAACTATATAAATATAGGTTAAATTCTTCATTAGTATACAGATTTAACTCAGTCCATACCATAGTGTCTTTGCAGCTCCTTGTTCAGTAGATAGGAAGACTTGGTATCAGTGTTAAAATCTGAGATTTTTGTTTTTTGCGAAAGGCCATTTTTCACAAAGAAGGATCATATTTATTAAAAACACACTACTAAATTGATTTTAAAATAAAATGTTCCATCTTGTCTTTCATATTTTAAAAAATACAAAAATAGAGTTTCAGTGTTAGTTGTAAATGTGGCAAATCCAATCCTGCAATGAATTCAAATCTGTACGTTTCATAAAGGCTACTTAGGGACAAGATAGTTTTAGATCTAAGAAACATGTAAAAAATGACTCATTGTTAATAGGGTGAGCTCTTTGCATTTGGATTAGGGTTAACTGACAGTATCCAGTCACCTTTTATTCTCACATATTCCACCCAAGGAATGCTTTGTGCTGGTCTGAAAAAGAGAGAATTAGGTGTTCCATTTATACTATTGATCTTAATAACCTCATCTCATAAATACCTACTTTATGACATCAATAAAAAGAGAATAGCAGCAACTCCTAACAATAGAAATTGTTACTTTGTAATTCAAGTATTTCATTGAGCAGCTCAAAGAGACTCCATAGTGGTGCAGTAGTGATATTTTATTACCAGTTTTTAAATATGTGCACAGAGAGACCATTTTTTTAAACAAGAGAAGATTCTAATTAATTGAGCACACTATAGCTCCTAGATCCCACAGTTATCAGAGTTCTTCTCTTTCATCTCTTATCCTCCTCCTGTTCTTCATCTCGCACATTAAAAGGAGCATATCCCTTTAAGGGCATTGGTGGGTGTAAGACTAATTTTTCACTGGGATGATTTGGATGAAATGAAACAGAGAACATTTTATATGGCAGTCTTACCTCCCTGTTACCCTGCAGTAGCTGCAGGTGCTCTGAGGGCGTGGAACAAAAGGTGTTCCAGAGGGATAGACTTATTCTCACCTTCCAGAGACATCTTTCTGCAGCTGGGCCAGGCCAGGACTGACCCTGGAGCTTTCATCCACCAAAAAGCCACCAGCAGGAGGAAGTGGACATGGCACTGCTGGTCTCCCTCAAAAGCCCTGAGACTTTTAACTTCCACCTAAGGCAGAAGAAGGAAACAAGCAATCATAAGTCATCCAAAGGAAGAGGAACCAGAGCCTTCCCTACAATGAGCACCCGGAACAGAAGGTTGCAGGCTCATTATGCAACCAGTGTCCACATTGCTGCACCTGAGAAGGGACAACTTTTTTAGCACATCTGGTGGAATAGCAGCCTCAGATCAGACCCAGATGTTCCACGCAGACAGGACATTGCTAAGTACCTGAGGAATAAATGTGAAACACTGCCTCTTCACGTTCTTTTAAAAGATTTTTCTTTTACAAGTCTTATATTACACATTGATTTATCTGTATTTTTATATATAACATTATTATAGCACATTCTTCCCGGTGAATCCCAGTGGTGTCCTCCCTAAAGACTTGGTGTTTTTTGTATCCTTTCAGAAATTTAAGTATTTTTTTATGTTTCCTATTGGCCTAATTGATCCCCATAGAGGTTCATCACTTAATAGAATGAAGTAGAATAGAATAATTCCAGCTGGAAAGGACCTACAAGGATCATTTAGTCCAACATCTTGACCACTTCAGGGCAGACCAAAAGTTAAATCATCTTATTAAGGGCATTGTCCAAATGCCTCTTAAAACTGGAGACATTAAGTACTTGAACATTTGAAGATTATCCAAAAGCCCAGGAGTGTCTAACCCCTTTTGCAGTATTTTACCCATTAGGACTTGTCTTATTTCACAGGGCAATTTATCTCATAGTTGTTTTTCCTGTGAAGAGCTAAGGAGAGAATGCAAGTCTGTAAGACCTAGAAATAGAATCCTTTTAAAATATTTTTCTTTTGTTCAAAATGACAGAACAATGGTGTGGCCCAGAGGGGAAAAATAAAGCCAAATGCTCGGTATTGAACTGCTTCATCCAATGTAAGTCATTTCTCCCAGACCTAGGAGGCTGTTGTTTTAACTGCCTTTGGACCTTGGAACAACCCTTCGCCTTGGTAGCTTTAAAGTATAAGGCCCCTAAATTTGAGTCTTTGCTTCTCCAAATTCTACCACTATGACACGTCAGCAATTATCCAGCTATCTTAATCAATAGAAATAGCCCTAAGTTTTTGTCTGTTTTGAGAATATTATAATTATTAACAATTGGACTAAAAATATTTTATTTCCAGAGCTTTATAAGAAATTGCTCATATTTTTATTTCTCTAGCTCTATGAAACGACTGAGTGCATGAGATGTAAGGATGTCACCACACAGCAACATCACATTTTTCCTACAGCAGTGAGTTAAACATATTTTAAGAAGGTATTCTGGTACCTGAATATGTATCTCAAAATTCCCTTAAAACACATTTCTAACTGAAAAACCTTGCCTGGCATATTAACAACTCTCCAACAGGAAATTCAAGAGAACCTAGCACTGAGTTTTCAAGTACTCAGCACCTTCAATGAGTGCCAGATTTTTAATAATAATCAGAATTCCTAATGAAGCACAGATTTTCAGAAGGGCTTGGTTCCTGTTTGTGTCCCAAAATAAACTCCATGTGTTGTAGATGGAGCTCTCGGAAAGTCTGTCCATGGTTTTGGGTGCTACTTGTTTGCAAGCTGCCTCCCAAGCACTCTTAAAATTGGTGCTGGATGGTTTTAATAGGCCAGAAGAGGTTTGTGAGCTCAATAGCTCTTTAGATCTGCAAATAAATACAAATGGAGATAATTTGTTTTTAACCTGCGGAATGCTTAATGAATCAAATCATTTCCTTTCAAGCATGATAGCAGGACCGAAAGATATAATCATTTGGTGTTTTATGGTCCCCAGTTCTCCAGTTAGATGTCTGTCACAGGCCCGGTATTGAACAATAAACGACTTCCGACTTTACCTTCCTGTGAAAGGCAGAAATCCAGCAGTACACTCACAAGGAGAGATCCCTTTGGGATGAACATTGGCTTTAACAAGTATTTCTATTTGCAAGTGTGTATCATGGTTGCTCTTTGAAGACATGGCCCACTGAGAAGAAGCAAACAAAAATGTCTTGGCACTTGTGATGAGTTTCTAGGAGTTGAATTCATCTGGGACGTGATAGTATGAATCAGAGAAGTTGATTATTATTTTCTGCATTGACATGAAGGTGCTGAATCATCAAGACATTTAACTAGATACCTAACTTTAAGCATGTGTCCTCTTTTTTAAGTCTGTTGACTTATTTCTACATTTTGAAAGTAAGGTTGTATATAAATTCATTATTTTCACACATCTACTAGGTAAAAAATTACCTACCTGACCTTAGCAGGTGATTTGTAGAGATAAAATTGTCTGATTAGTTTCCCTGCATGGTCAATGAGAATAACCAGAAAATGAGACACAAATTTGAGATGTTGAGGAAAGAGCCACAGACACCTAGCTGGTACCAAACAACAACCAGTGCAGTTTCTACTTTTCTGCTGCTTGCTGAACTAAGAATGGTGCTGCTTTTTTTTTTTTTCCTTTTCTTTTTCTTTTTTTTCCTTTCTTTTTTTTATTGGTGTAAAGATCATGGATCTTTTCACTATTAATCCAGAGCATGGATTATTCTTCTGGGAGCAAGCACCTAGTGACAGCGACTTGTATGGCAACTTCTGCCATGAGGCCCCTACAGCTCAATATGATTTCCAAATATGTTTTGACTGAAAGCAGCTGGGCTTTGTGCAGAACCCACTCTGGTAGCTCTGTGGATAGCAAATGGATGGGAATTCTCTGGCAAAATGAACACCTAATAATTTGCTGTTTCAAACTTCTTCATCAACTTTGGAAAAATCTGTAATTTAGTCGTCAACAACAAGGCCTAACAAGAATAATATAGGGGCAGCAAAATCATAAGTTTATTTTGTTTGTGTTCATCTATAAAGATGGATTCTGTGACGATAGAACTCCAAATGGTTCTTTTTAATAGTTTTGACATGATTGAATTTGTCTTAAATATTTCAAAATAATAAATATCTCTTAAATATCTCAAAATGTTTGCTTAAAATGTTACTTGGAATTAATTTATATTTCTGAGCAGTGGTTACTTATAAACAGAGGCAGATTAGAAATGTTATTTTCTAACTGTAATAGGAACTCTTTCTCTGCAGTAACTCATTTGCTTATATTATAATTTTGCTAAAATCAGAAAACTCCTGATCCCACAGGTTATAGCATATGAAAGATTTATATTTATATAAATATATTTTTGGAGAAGGGAAAAGGCCTTTCTCAGGTATATAAAACTCTTTATGTTGTTATATTAAGCAATAATTGTCGGTCTGCCTCTGTATTTTTCCATCCATTTATTGGCTATATATGCTATTTTCTATAACATCCAATGATTTCTACTAAAATCAATAGGTTGGATGAAGTTTTTAATAAGCTTCCTAAAAACTCTGTTCTGAATTTTTTTTTTAGCAAAACAGAGATTTCATGGGGCAAACCTTCTTATTTTTTTTTCTTTATTTTTATATATCAAGTTATTATTTTATTATTGTATCATGGATTCCTTGGTGGATTTTTCTTCTGAACAAGCACTGTCCTCCTGCCTTGCTGACCAGCCTTAGCAGGATGTGGAATACTTTTAAAAATAATGAAGACATTCAGCATCTGGCAGTAAACATCCAGCACTGCACAGGCTGGTATCCCTTGTTAAACCCAGATACCTGCCCCATAAATTAAGACTGAAAAGCCGTTCTTTCAGACTGACAATCAATCAATGCATGTGATGTCAAAGTGACCAGGAGGATGTGATTCTTGAAAGCACCCAGAATCTGTTTGGAATAATTGGAAATATCGTAGTAAAGATCTATATCCATAATTCACTTATATGTGAAAGTCTTCCACATTTGTGATCTTATCTGTGATTTTTCAGTAGAATCCAAGGAATTAACATCTCACTTTACAGCAGTATTTACCAAGAATGAAGCACCTGGTTCATTCAGACACTTTTTAATATTCATTATTAGGAACTATCCAAAACCTGTGTGAAGCCATGGTATCATTCCCGCTGGTTTCCATGGGCTTTCCTTCAAGCCCTTATTCCACAGCTGAGTGCTATTTCCTGTTTTTAAGATTTCTCATTATTGTATCAGATTTCCAGTTGGAAGCAGTTGTCACTAAAGTATCTATTCTTTCAAAAGACAGCATGGAGAGATGTTTAGTGGCTTACAGAGATGTGTTCATGGTATTGGGCCAGAGCCTCAGCTGATACAAATCAGTGTAGTTTCATTCTAGTCAGCACAACTGTGGTGATTACAACACCGAGGACTTGGCTTTCAGGATTCTTTCCTCTCCAGATCATATTTATTCACCTAAGTTGAAAGCAAACAGGGATTTTCTCCTTTAAATAGAAAACTCAGAGGTCTCGTCAATTGAAACTCAGCAAGGGAGAGATGGGGATGAAGGGATGCCCTACTGAAATACTCTCATAGTTGGCAAAATGTTTTTAGCAAGGCAACAGAGAAATCCCCTCAGCTCTCCTCCATCACCTCTGCTGCTAATAGCAGTGGAAAATATCCTGGAGAAGGCAAAGGCATTCCTCAGCTCATACAAGGTAGTTTTGTTCCCCTGCTGGATGCATTTCTATAGAAATTAAAATCGTGCCCCTTAGTTGTCCATCCTGAAAAAAAAGGCTGCTTTGATGTGCAATTGGATCCTATTCTGTCTGGGACCCTGATGTTCTTGTTGAAAGGGGATAAAACCTCTGGGGAGCATGGCAGTAGAAACTGTTCCAGAAGCAGAGTCAACACACCTATTCTCCCTTGCTGCTGCTTTTTTCCAGCAATAGCAGGGTCATTCACTGCTCAAATGTCTGATAACTCTGAATATAACAAAAGATTTAGTTTCCTTGGGAGTCCAAATAGCCAAGTATGTGGCTTCATGTGCTGTTCTTACTCATAAATGCAAATGCTAACCTATAAATCTTTCCTTTTACAGTACTGTAATAACATTCTATCTATTTAGCCTAGTACAATACAATCACAATAGCTTTTTCATTGTGCTGCATTCATATTAGACTACTATAATGAGATGCTACCACAATACCATGAAATAAAACGATGTTCTTGACGTATTTCCAAAACATTTGAACACTGTTTCCAAATCGACCTTGTGAATAAATTAAATAATAGCTTGCAAAAACGTCCTCTAGCATTTTCAGAATGTATGCAAATGCAAGCTCAAATGTTTACATGTTTCTTACAGTGTCTGGGATTATACAGCGTATTTGTGCGCATGAGTGTTGTCTCTGGGTGTATTTGTCATTTGTGCTCAGTGGCTTGCACAGAATTCTAGCATGATTTGCCCTTCAAGTTGTCCAATTCTTCCTCCTCTCCCTGATGACCTGCATATTAAACTTCTCTTCTGTAAGACTTCAGATTTCAGTGGCCCTTTCCATTTGTCGTATGCATTATTGTCACTCAGAAGCCTTTCAGTGCTGTTTCTTCAGTACCTACCCTGACACAGTTCTCCTCTGAACCATTCTGTGTCTTCGACTTCAGATTTCTAAAGGGTACCTTCTTCAAAAGATCTATATACATATTTATAAAAATACATATACATATACTGACTTAGGAGTCCCACATTGGTGGTTCAGAAGAGTGGGGGGAGGCTGAAGATTGGAATCAAATCCAAGGGACTAATTTTCCTGGAACATATGTTGGTAATTACTTTTTGTTTTGTTTTGTTTTTTTAAAATTAATTTTAATGCTAAGTTCACAACTGGTTGAAAGACCAATGTTTTGTTTATCTGGGAGTGATTATTTGCAGGTTCCCAGTAGCTAATCTTCTGTTATTGGTAGACCCATAAATATAATCTCCTGGTGACATGCCCCTCTCTCCTTTAGAAATTGCCCACCCATGACATGCTGTAGAGTGAAAATGTCCTGATTTTTACCATCATCTTTCCCATATCTGTAGATCTCATTTATAGAGGATCAGAGATGCACAGATCACGTGCTGTAAGGTGTGGTATAGATTTGTGGTTAATAAAGTCCAAGGGGTCATTATGACAGTAGTGTCTGTTATCCTATAGAGCACGGACTGAAGAATTTAATCCAGTCATTTATGCTTCTAACACATAACCTTTGGCTGAGCTGCACTGTCGTTTTTTAGAAGATATCTGCTGATTGCAATAACTTCTGTTTCAAAAGTGAATCCCCCTAATGGAAGGATCTCAAAGAAAGGCTCAAAAGACTTCCATTGAGACACTAGCACATCTCTTTTCAATACTTCCATTGAAGCATCTAATACAAACCTCAATGATTTATCTTTAGTGACTTTATTGTGCCTCACAAAGCTAGTTTAAAGCAATGGATTGTGAATTTCAACCAGTGTGTTCTTCTTTTACACCATAAAAATCAACCGCAGACAGAGACCCAGTTGTCTTTCCCCAAGATACACTAGCATCATTTCTCTGAGTAGCTGTTGGCTGGCAATAACAGGTGGGTTGCTTCTAAATGCTCCTCTTGATAGATGCTATTTTACTTGACCTTTCTGAAGAGGAAATGGTGCATATGTTTATGAGAAACACTCTGACACTGTTTCATGAGAGAACGTGCATTGTTTGTACAATGACAATGGGAAATTTTCCACTAAGCACTTTGCCAAAAAGTAATTATTATGGTTGGCTGTATGACTTGTTTGCCTGTTTTTCCAACACCGTGGAAATTTTCGTCTTCCTGGTGGTCACATCCAGAGCAGAAACTGAAAAATTCTTGTATCATTTTACGCTGTTTACTGCTTGAAACATGTAATAATACACAACTAAGGAAGTATTCACAGCACACGTATTTAGAGGTGAAAAAACCCCAAACCCTGGCCAAAATCAGTCATATGATTAAAGCAAAATTGGCTGGTTTTGTTTTCTAACTTTCTGTACACTTGCATTTTACACAAAGCTGGTGGGTGCTTGTCCTGTCTTCCCTCCTACCAGAGATGCAACTGAGATCTGTTGGTATAAATGCAGAGCTGAAATCTGGAAACCTACAGTTAATTGCTGATTTGCAGCAATTCAGTTCTTCAGCTGTAAGAGAAGAATGCTTAAAGCTTACAGAACACATAAAATCAGTGGGATGAAGGCACTATGTATACTTTTATACTTATTGTTTATAATAAGACTGAGGAAAATCCATGGGATTTGTATTGTATTTGGAAAAGTGAGTAGCAAACCACTTTATTTGCAGCAAATATATCTACCTGACTGGACTGCTGCTAAAAATGCTCTGCTCTTCGAATGTCATCCTTGAGTCCAGTGACAACAATTGTTTTTCTTGGACACCTGCTGTCTTTTTCTTCTCCTCCCTGCAGTTTCTGTTTGGGATCCATGCAATCCAAAGACAAGTCTCTGTTTTCCCTCTGTTTAGCAATTTGTCACGCGCCAATGCACTAATTACAGAAACAATGGACAGTAAGATTAGATTGACTGTATCTTGGTGAGAAACGCAGGGTGGAGAATACCGGCGCTGCGTCTGCAGCAAAAGTAGAGGAGAGACTGTAAGAACTGATCCAGCAGCAATATAGAGATGTAGCAGAGGGGAGAAGACAAAAAGATATCAATCCTGCTACTTGGCCCTTGAAGTATGATGGACCACTGTATGCAAGCAAACCACCCAGGATATCAGTGATGATTTGGTCTACTGCATTGGGCCATCCACGCATATGTAAAGTGGAGAGAGGGGCTGCCAGCAGGGAATAGAGGTGATAATGTATGATATATGGGTTGACAGTGCTAAAGGCAATCATGGTGTGGGCAGCAATTCTGCTCAGTTATTGCTCCCTGCCTTGCAACAAGGATTCATTCCCTGAAGAAAGGGAGCACTAATGCAAGAACTTGCTGTCCAGTAGATGCATTCTTGAATGAGTGCCTGTACACCTAAAGAAACAGACAGCAGCAATTAGCCCCACATGCTCCAGACCACTTTACCCTGTGCACCAAAACTTCTTTCTCCCAGTAAAATCTCTTTGCCACAATTTCTCCTCAGACAGGGACAATACTCTTTTTTCATAAAAACAATCAGGCCTCTGATTTCTGCTTACCCTGCAGACCCTGATCTGAGATTAATGTAGACTGTAAGATTCCTTTCAAAGAGCTGGCTTCCCATTTGAAGAAATTATGCCCCCTTATCATTGATCCAGACCAGATTGGTTTTATTAAAAACAGAAGTTACTCCCACGGCATGTGGCGATTATTTAGCACTATGCATTTTTCCTGTAAATACCATGAAGAGCTGTTAGCCATCAGTCTGCACATGAAAAATGCTGGAGATCCTGCAAAAAATAATAAAAAAGCTGGTTTTAATGTAATGTCTTGAAGTCCTTTAAGTTTGAGAGGATTTTTATATAATGGTTGAAAGAAAACCTATACAGTCTCTCTTCTTCCTCCATGTATACTAACATTTATTCACATTACAGTAGCATCTGGCAGTCCCAACTGACTTCAGCACCCCAGCGAGCTAGACATGGCACACACATAATAAAAGACAGTCCTGGGCTCAAAGAATGTAAGAGCAAATCTTTGCTCAGTGAAGCTAATGGCAAAACTCCCATAAATCAGTGGGGCTGGGATTCAAACTTACAGCCAAATTAGAGAAGACAGACAAAAAAGGTGGATGGGAAAAACCGAGACCTGCAGAGATCTGAATCTGAGACCTGCACTGAATCGTCTATATCAAAACATAGCTGTAAAAGAAGAGCAACCATTCCTCAGCAGAAGAACAACCTTTCAAGTATCCTGTCTCTGGCAGGGGCAGTAATGAAAGCGTAGGAAAGCATAGGGAAAAAGCAACTATTGAAGAGATCTTTCCTTGGTACATCCTTTCAGTTTCTGTACTGAGATTTGATGCTGTTTGAAAACCCTCGGGTCATTCAGACCATGATGTTTAAAGTAAAGTCTCTCTGCATGAGTCAAGCCCTCTCTGGACCCGTAGTACACCTCTGTCCTCAGCACCTTCCATAGGGGAACTTTGGCTGCCACACTGAGAGGCTGAGCTTAAATGTGCACAAGGTCAGATGGGAATTGGTGAACTAGGCTGGAACTGAACTGCCTGCATTGTAGGAATAATTCTTTCCTTTCATCACAAAGGCATCATTTCTTTCATCTCAGTTTCCAAAGCAATACTGGCAAATAAGATACAGCTCTGTTACAACCTTTTAATGGTAGAACCTCCTGAATGGGTTAAAAGACTCAGTGTTTTCAATTCCCCAGCACATCTCACATCAACAGTTATTTACATTTGGGGCTGGTCAAACAGGAATTAACCATTTTGTTCCAGATAAAAATAATGTTATCAAAGTATTTGCATCAACACTTTTTGACATTAGCATTATCTTCTTTCCAGCCTTCCAAATATCTAATGAGTTTAATTTCATGGAACACCGTCTCATTGTATAGCAGACTATCACAGCACATTTTCTTTCCTTCTCCACACAATTCTTATTTTACACTGTCCCATGCTACTGTTGTTATTGATTTTAGCTACATGTGTAGGCTACATTGCACTAGAAACTACAAACAAATGGGAAAAGATGGGTATGGCACAGGAAGCCAAATTTGAAACAACAGATTCACACAGCAGGCTGGTGATAGAACCTGGAGTAATTTGAGTATCTCTGAGTTATAATCCAATATTTTGTCCACAAGGTACTATTGCACTTTGTCTTGGTCTTCACTGCTTTTCTTGGTCTTTCACTGAGTGAAAGGGATGACTCCTATTGAGATGGAGACACCACTTTGTCTAGGTGGTATTTGTTATCCAATGTGTTCCAGCTGGGTTACATTAATGATAGAATATTAGAATCATAGAATGGTTTAGGTTGGAAAGGGCCTTAATTATCATTTAATTCCAACCCCCTTGCCATGAACTAGGACAACTTTTACTAGACCAGGTTGCTCAGAGCCCCATCCAGCCTGGTCTTGAACACTTCCAGGGGTGGGGCATCCACAACTTCTCTGGGCAACCTGTGCCCAGTGCCTTGCCAGCCTCACAGTAAGGAATTTCTTCCTAATATCTTAAAAAAACCTACTCTCTTTCAGTTTGAAGCCATTCCCCCTTGTTCTGTCACTACATTCCCTTGTAAAAAGTTTCTCTCCATTGTTCTTTTAGGCTCTGGCCAGGCACTAGAAGCCCAAAATTAGGTCACCCCAAAGCCTTCTATTTGTTCCCATCCCCTCAAGCACAATGCTTATGTTGTAAATAGATCAGGCTTTACCAAGATGTAGAGATGCCTCTTTGAAGCCCAAGGAGAACAGATTAGGTATCAGTTTTGATATTTTTGTATTATGTTATCTTCTGCCTTTCATAAAATTATTTACTTTATGTATATACATAATTTGAGGCCATTTGAGCAGACATAGAAAGGTGGGCTATCTTCACAATCAGCTGTATGATATGAATATTCTTTAGATCTATATCTTGCCAGTTGTCTAGTAACCATATATCCTTTAAACTATCTAGTCTCCTTTTTATATGCCTTGTTAAAAGCCTTGTTGTCTCTTGAATCAAGACAAGTGCCCAAGCATGGAGACTTTCCCACTGCAGGAAAAAGCTGTTATGCACAGAGTTGGTGTTGTTTTACCATGCCAAACATAAAATGATATAATTCATATATATATATATATATATATATAATATATGAGATCTTCTATAGATTTATGGGGAATATGGGCTAATGTCACACAGAGCACTTGGTACTATGTTTTTATGTGACTGAGTTTGCTGATATTTCCTTTGAACGACCCGTCCTATTTAGCCATATGACACTTAATAATCTCACTGCTTGAAATAGTGTCAGAAGATTCTGTTAACGGTAGAGCAGTCCCACATTGTAAGTTTGAGACAGCTCATTTGCTCACAATCCCTGCAGCATGCTTCCGTCCAGACATTGCCTATTATGTATAATCATCTGGGAGTAAAGCAGGCTCAGTGCAATATTTGGGATAGTGCAATGGAAAGTGAGAATCATATGGATATATTGCTAAAATTCTCATGTACTTGAACTGAATATGGAAAACTGGCCATCATCAGAGGAGAACTATAACCAGTAATTTATACTTGGCTACCACTTCTTACTTACACTGAGAGGGAAGATCTAGTTTAAACCTTGTATCTGTGCTCATTAATACCAGATATGTGCACACCTGGATCATCCTCTATAAAAAACATGATCTGGCTCAGGTATGAGAATTTGACAGTATTTATGTCAAATTAATCAGAGTATACACTGCAGTGTTTATCCTGGCCTGATGATGGCTGCAGGAAGAGAGATGATAGCTGATCCAGCATAAAATCATGCTTTTGAAATATATCAAACAAGTGTGAATTGGCCAAATGAGTTTGTACTAGTTCTGCATTTTGCCTCAAGAGGTAATAACATTTTTGATCTATTAAGTATGCCTCTAAAACTGTTTCTGCTGTCTTCCCAACTGTAGTTTATAAAGAAATAGATTTTTCCATTTTTAACTTGTGTATACAGAAGTGGAGCTGTGCAAAAAGAAATATGTATTTGCTGCCTTAATAATTAAGTGCAAATCCAAAAATAATCTCAAGTAAGCAAAATTAAAAAAAAAAGGTAATTATTTTTATTCAGGCAATTACAGTTTTCTCCTATATTTACCTACTAGATTCTAGTGAAAAAAGAAATGATGTGAGAAAAAAATCACACCTACCACACTCAGGTTGAAAAAAATAAGTTCTTCCATAAGTAATGGAACAAATTCAGTCTGTATTTCAATATATAGGAAAATAAAAATTCTTTGTCCTGCAAACTTCCCCTTCCTTGGCAGATGGTAGAAAGTTCTCCCACAACCCCTGCTTTTTTTTGTACCTATTGAGCAAAATCATCACACTCTGTCATTGATTAGCCAGTTGGCCATTATCAAACAGAGTTGACAAGGAACTATTTTTCTTTATTTTTCTCTTCACTGGAGGCATCATTTTAATTTATTCTACCTACTGATTTTCATAAGCACATTGAAACTTTCCTGTTTTATGATTTTTCATGTGATTGAAATTGGTCAGTGGATTTATTCAGGGAAAAAGATATTCAAGGGTGGGGAAAGCAAGCCAGCCTTCCCACATAATCACATCAGTCTTCTTTCTTCAAGGAAAGAAAACTTTAAAAAAGAGAAAGATGTTACATAGCTAGCATAATCACCTAAGTTATGAGTGAAATGAATTCAACTAATAACTTCTATGACCCTGGGAAAGATTCATAAAAGTACTTGGCAAGGTATTTTTAACATAACTTTTGGTGTCAAGCTCCAGAAGTCAAATTCACAAACCTGCACTATGCAGCTTTTGAACAGACCCAGGTGCCTCAGGACTGGACTCAGCAATCACACACTACTAGAAATGTAACAGATATTTGATTTAGAAGTACAGCCAATGTAGTCTTCCTATATACTCAGGGGAAAGAAAAGTGCAGGTGCAAAAGGCAGTTTACCTCCCAGCTGAACAAAAGTTGAATTTCCCTATGAAGACAGGCAGCTTTTTTCATCAGTTATGTGAGAAATTTAGAGTGACATTGCTTCCAACAATCAGTTAATTGCTTAAATGAAATGGGATGGAGCCAGCACCAAATGGGGCAAAAGAAAATAGGTAGCAACATAGATTCACAAAGGAGAAAATAATGGCAGGTAATTTGAAATCCATCTATCTCCTTGGTTTTTCTGCCCACTTTGCAAGTCCCTGCTCCACGAAGCTTGAATTCATGGACCAGCACTCTTTCCTGCCCTTCCCTTCTCTGTGAATGACAGGTTTGCTGCAATTTTTCAAACTGATCTGGGAGTGGTGATAGCTTTAAAGGGGCTAGAGTAATTGCTGGTGAGCAACAGAGTCTAGAGCGTTTGTGTCCTGGGGAAATTCAGCCTCAGACCTGCCATCTGAATTGCATGTTTTCTTACCAAAAAGCAACCCTTTATGAAGCCCTCTTGACAAGACTTTTCCAACATGTTGTGTAATGCATATTCACATAACAGCATTGGAGCCCTGCAGTCTGAGTTAAAAGGTGATCCTTGAGGAACTGAACTGGCTTGAGATTTTACATATGCCTGATATAATACTTCCTCTGTGTTTTATATTATAATCTGATATGAGAGAAAATGATAAAATATTAACACTCTCTCCTATTGCCATTCTTTAAAGTGACTTGAAACTTTCTCTTGATTAATCCCATTTGTAAGGCTTGTAGAGTTGGGAAAGCAAGGGAGGAGGAGGACCAAATGTAAAGTGGGACTATGGAAGTAAACCTTTGGGTTATTTCCTTATTTGATCTTTTCCAGATTTACCTTTTGATTTGCAATCATACACAACACTGATTAGACTCAGTTGTCATTTACCCTCATGAAAAATGTACTTAAGCAGAGTTATAGCAGAGCTGCATCAGTTGGGGAAGGCAGAAGATTATATATGGAGATGTTTGGAAGTACAGCATTAGGCTGAGCTTTGTCTTCATCAGTAGTGATTCAGAGATATGAAAAAACAATGATACACTGTTCATAAGTCTTATTTATCTTTTCCACATAATTTTTTTTTCTGTTTAAACAAGATTTAAATGTGCTCTTTCTTTTTTGTCTTCTGCTCCTGTCAGTTTGAATTGTTGAAAGGTGCCAGATTGACTGTGTTGGAGTTTAAAATCCTTTAATTACCCACCAAACAGGTTATGTGTGGACAGCAGACACATAAGCTTCCTCATGCCACCTTGACAGTGCATGCAACCAAGCTCCTGGGGCTGGAGAGAGTCTCCAGTCTTGCTAGTGAGAGAAAAACACAGGACCAGATCTGCACCCAGTGAAAACTGACATTGCTCCAAAAACCTGAGCAGCTGTAAGCTCTGTATCTTTCATTTGATCTAGCTCTTCGGGTGAAGAAATAATCGGTGGAAATTAGCTCTCTGTAAAAATGATTGGTTATTTGCAAGTAGAAAACTGACTGATACCACTTAACTGCATTAGGTTGCAGATAGTCTTACTGAATTTGCTTAAATATTAATGCAGCATGTCTCTAACATTTGAATATGAAGTACCTTCCATCTTTTTATCAGTCTCTGTAAAATAGTACTTCCTTAAATTCTTCTTACATATATTCCCACTTTACTTAAACCTAAATCCTCTAGTTCTGGTATCTTCAACAAACTCAAATAGATCATCAAGCTTAATTTTATAATAATCTTCAGCTAGTTGAAATACCTCAGTCCTGTCACCTCTTAATCATCTTTATTATTCTTCTAAGACTAATTCTCTCCTCATCTGTAAACTCTTCCATTCTATTTATCACCTCAGTTTCTCTGCATTCTGCTGCCTTGATTTCTGTTTTCATTCATATATATTGACCTTATTTAAACAGCGTGGGCCAAATTCTAATCTCAGTCATGGCACTCTAAATCCAGAGTAACTGACTTCAGTGACTCCAGTTTTGATTTTATGTCAATGGATTTACTTCAGATTGCTATAACTATGCTCACAATCTGGAATTCTGGTGTTTAAAACTCAAATCTCAAAACGCCCTTGTGTTTTTTTGTTATTCACTCTCTTTTGAGTTCAATTATCATACTCTTGATCTCCTTAAAAAAGAAAATTATATGGAAAATTTAAGTGGAGGTGACACCCTGCCTTACTTAATGCTTATTCAATTCTAGAAGTCTCTGCTGGTATATGACCAGCTGAAGTCATGTGAGTATATAAGATTATGTGGAAGTTAATGTCTTTTCATGGGTTGTGAGGGTTTCACTCCAAACCTGCAATATAAATTCTTGGTAGTGAAAGATCGTCACAAATTCCGATACCTCCTCTTTTACCTACACAGATTTGCTGGGATGTATTTCCTAACATACAGATATATATCAGCTCCATTTCTCCCAGAATGGCCAAAGTTTGAGAAAGCAATACAAGACATTTATTCTCATATAACGTTCAGATGTTATGCTGGCAAGTGGGTTTAGAAACTAGAGACTAGAATAGACTGATAAGAAACCTAATTTTTGAAGACTAAAGGTGTGTGAGGATTTCTTTCTCTTTTCTTTATGCTCTGCTTTTCCTAATTTATAATTCATGTTTACTGTAAAAACGAAGAACCTGTTTTCAGTCCATCCTCTTTTAACAACCATAACTACTATGTAAATCACCATAACCTCAACAGAGGGGTGAAGTGACTTTACATGTTTATATGATCGTTCTTTAAATGGGAAAAGAATTTACAGGAAATTGAAATGATGACATGAAGCAAGTTGTCTCCAAAGCAGATTTTCTGCTGGAAAAAAAACAACCCAGAAGAGCAATTCTTGGTTATGCAAGAAGATGTATTCATTCTCTGGAGGGAAATCATAACTTTCTTTCATTTTTTTCTAAGAAGAAATAATTTTTACAGTATTTTCCACAGTGTTGTCCTCCCATCTAACTATTTGATGGTACCAGTCTGTTGAAAGAGTTCCTTGTTTTTTTGGCAGTCCTGCTCTTTTTGCTGAGTTCCTCCTATCCAATAAGAAGCTGAGAATTTGCTTCATGTCAGTTTGTGCCCTAAAGATAAGCAGAGTATTTCATTCATAGATCTGTGTGTTGAGATACAGCATAACCTCTGGAAGAAGTTCAGAATAAAACTAGTAACTGCTTACAGTAGAATTTCAGGATTCCCCATATGCCTGGGGGTTTCTAAGAGAGACACAGAGCTTGTGAGGGTCCTGAAAGTGCTCACTCTTTAGATATGGAGTTCGTTTACAAATGGCTGAAATGGATTTAAGCATTTCTTCCTGACTTCTCTCCAGGTGATTTACTATTGGCCCTCTCAAGAGCTTACCTCTTGAAGGACAGGGCTGGTAGAACAAATTATGGAAAAGACCTTACTGGTCTGCAGGCAAAAGCAACTGTTCTACCTGAGCCAAACCCACAGATTTGAGTGCTGACAAATCCATATGATTGTCTGTTCCACCGAGGAAATAACCAGGGCAGTCACTGGCAGGTGATGAGTGTGGTTGCACTGCTGGGCTTGAGATTTCCCACAAGGAACGAGGTCCGGCTGCTCCCTTCCACAGAAACCTTCCTAGGAAATCAGGCCTTTTCAGGTATGGCTGATTTTCCATCTATATATTCTTCCACCTCATAGAGCCACAAAGTGTTTTACATACTAAGGGGAATCACTTTGCCAATCCATTGCTAAGGAGAAACATGGCACAGCGATACAACACAACACCTGCTGTCCTCTAATGAAAGGAAAAAATCCTAGATCCAACTGAAGCTTCAGGGAGTTATTTTTTTAACTAAGGGGAATGTAATTACTCATCAGTGTTCTACCCAATGATTTTTAATTACCTTACTTTTATGTCTCTTGTGCAACCACTCATCTCCAGGATCACTGCCTCTCCTTTTCTGCTGAGTAGGAGGACAAACTGCTGAGGGTACCACCGGTTCTGCAGGACCCTTTCAGGAGCAGGTCATTATCTCAGCCTGTCCATACTCTAACCACCCATGTGAAAATGGCAATGGTATTGCCCCCATGTTACAGCTGGGAAACTTGAACATTCAACGACTTGTCAAAAGTTACACAGGAAGACTAAGGCAGAGCATGCACTCTGTTCCTTTTCTTGAAATCTTTGACAGTGCTGCTAACCCTTTTTCATTCGTTCTCTCTGAATCACTAAAAAAGTTTCTGTTACAGTTTTATCTGAAATCAGTTATGTCTATACATTTTATTCTAATGTACATGTTATAAAACCTGAAGCCTCAACCTTAGATAACCAGATATAATTAGTTATTTCCTTAAGAACCTATATTTAGGAATTCAAAATTTAACATGAGAGAAAGTCTGATTCTCTTTTATAACAGGTTTATATTTTTTTTTCATCTGGCACATTCAACCATTACCCATGCTTTATGCCCAGTACATGGGAAAGGAACATGTACCATTTATTTTCATAGAACTTTCCTTACTTTGTTAATTGTAGAGGCCCCTGAACACAGACAATACTTCTGTTTTTCAGAAGTCAGGAAATATTTGTGAACTGATTTACATATATTCTGCTCTTCCCTCCTCTTGGGTGTGTTCTGAACTGTTCTTTATCTGGCCATTTTTTAATCAAGATGCTGATTATATTTGTTATTATATAGAAAAAGTAGACATTTATCACTAAGCTGCATGCAGCTTTCTTCATACAGACTGAACTCATCAGAGTTTTGTTCGTCTTGTACATAGGTATCTGAAGTCTTCAAAAAAACAACAGAAGAGAAACAGAGAAACTGAGTCCATGTACTCTTGAAATATATTAAGAAGGAAAGTTACTGAAAAAAAATACTCTGATGTGCTCATAAGAAAAGAAACCCAAAATACAAACCAAAACCCAAGACTCTCAGAAAAGTACTGTGGCACTTATTTAGCAGGAATACTGTGCAACAACATCTAAAACATTTCTCCAAGCCACTACATATGATAAAGAGGACTTAGTTCTGAGCAGCCTGGACTATGGAGTGCTTATGTTTCACCAAGTACAACAGCAAAGGAGCACACTAGTAAGGGGATATTCCTTGGTTGTATTACCTAGTAGTTCATAGGGAAAGATGTTTGGAAGGTCAGGATGTCCACAGACCTTGCACAAGTCTGGCCATCTGGGACAGGCAGTTCTGAAAGCATACTGGCAGGTTAGCGTGTGAAAGCAGGACACTCAGGCACTGAGGTGGGTAGTCATGCACACACCTAAGATGGATATCTAGAAAGATAAATCTTCAGTGTGGCCACACTCTTTCACAGGGAAATTCAGAGAGCCCAACTATGGAATAAAACTGCATTAAATCTTCTCTGTTGGGGTTGTCATCAGTTATTGTGAGAACATTTCCCCGGGGTTATAACACTTTCAGGATTTTCTCCTCTATCAGGGAATCTCCATATCCCAGCTCCCATTATTCAAGCTACATTTGGAAGAACCTTTGAAGATCTCAGAGTTTTTGATACTTCTTGGATTTTTAGTCCTGTGGCTTGCAGAAGATGCAATAGCTAAACAATATACATAATAATAGTTATTAAAGAAGCACAGCTTGTGATTTTTCAGTTGAATTTTCCCTTCTACTGCATGTCATTTAAGATGGACTGTATTGCAGGATTTCTGATCAGAGAAGTACAAGAAGAATAGAGAGTTACCAAACCAACTCTGCTGGCCAGCCAAGAAGATGACTACCCAGGGGGAAGAGGAGTGGATTGAGATTCTACAATGGTAATGTGCTGGCAGAGCCCTTTTCTAGAAGCCAAGTAACAAAGGATTTTGTGATCTTCTGTCACTTGCATAAAAAGAAGCACATGTACAGAGTGACAGGAGCTTGGGCCTAAGGTCCCTTTCCCATTACCACGCAATGGACACCACATTCTTCCTTGGTTATTGTTGTATTAAAGTCTTATCCCATATTGTTTACATCTGATGCCTTTTCAGCACAGACCATTCTTTTCGTCTTAAAACGTCTCCTTATTTCATGTTCTTTTGTTACGTGATGAGTGGAGACATGTAATACAAACTTTTCATTTTATCCATCTTTATAGCTGTATTCAGTAACCAAGCTTGATTATTAAATTTGAGCCTTATTCTGCATCAATCTACTCCTGTGCTATGTTCTCAGGCCAAGTCGCCTAAGCAGACCATAAACCAGATGTGTTTCTTAACTTTTTCAGGACTTAATTTTGCCACTTGGTTTGGATCACAGAGGAGTTTTTAGCCTGCAGTCTTTGATGCCTTATGTTTGCCTTCATAAAAATTATATAGAAAGTTATAAAAGAGTGATAAGGCCTTCCAGTTTTACCACCAAATGGAAAAGTTGTCCACACAAAGGATTTATAACCATCTTGTAGCAATTTCTAGGATCTAAAATCCTTTTAGATGATTATGCATTAGAGATGTTGAAAAGAATGTAAACTTACCAGTTTCTATGCAAGAATCATGAGAACCGACTCTGTTTCCCACTCTTATATACCAAAGGCCTCTCTTCAAACCCCACTTACATGCTGAGATACATTGACTTCAATAGGACAACTTATGTGAGTAAGAAAGATTTGGATGAATGGGTTTCAGGCATGGGATATAAGATCAAGAAGCATGAAAGCCTTTTAGTTAATTCACTTCAGCATCACTAATACTGAGTGAGTGAAAAACTTTAGTTATGATTAATGACATTGGGATTTTTTTCAAAAGATAAAGTCAGGAGCCTTTGTAAGTCTTTTTGCCTGTTTTTAAAATGTGATGGATGCATTTAAAACATATTAATATTAAAAAAAATATTACTCATCTAAAAAAGCTTGCATATTCCAAAAAAATTGGTGAGAGACAGACTTTAAGCCAAGTTTTCTAGTCATTGAGTGCTGTATGAGAAGCTTGCTTTTGGAAATGGGTGTATTTAAAAATGTGAATGCTTCCAGAGTCTTTTGTGTACTTGAATTTTGTGACAAGATAATAATTTTGTTATATTTTTATCCTGAAAGGGTTAGCAAAAATGTAGTTTGTAGAAAAATGCAATGATTTTAAAAGGAAAACTTTTTTGCTGTCCAGGACTGGAGTGGCAAATAGCCTCATATTAGGCATCTGCACCATCCTCTCATCTTTCACTAATATCCTTTTGGTAGAAAATATCATTTTAATCTCAAAAATTTAAACCCACCCAAATAAATTATATGAACATAAATTAATAAAAATTAATGCACAGAAGGAAAAAAATTGCACTAGCCTCTACCTTTGATATGATAGTGCTTTCCCTTGGAGGTTGCATATAGTTTACTTGCAATAATAAACTCTTTGCACAATAAGTGGTGTTGCAACATCCTACGATTAACAAGGCTGTTTCATGCTCTTAATGATAGCTAAGCAATGGAAACAATAAGGCAATTTACAAATACTGAAACAAAAAGAAGTTTTATTTCCTCACATATGTATGGTGTGTTCTGATCCATTTATGCTTCTGCTGAGTTCTGCTGAAGCATGAAAAAGGTTGTAAATCATATTTGACATACATCCCATGGGTCAGCCACCACTCTTCTAAGAGCACTGAAGGGAATGGGAATAACCACTTTTGGAAGCAGAATATGAAAAAGAAACTGTGATGTACTGTATAAGGCAGAAAACCATCACTTAAAAATGATCGGCAGCTTAAACACAGTTGCTTGCACTTCTTTTTCCAGTCCAGGCAAGGTAGAACAGAATGGCAAGATGGCAATCCTTCATGAACTTTTTTCATGAACTTGATATGGGATGAGGCCCAGCAGGGTCAGAGACTGCTTTAGGAGTGCAGGGATTTTGTCAGGGTATTAATGGAATGGTGATCTAAGAGCGACACAACTGGTCCCACCAGTTCTTATTTTTGAGGAAAAAACATCTTCCACCATTTAGAATTCAGGACCCTATTGCTCACAGCATGGAAGTATGGATATTCTGTATGTTCATGTGAACAGAAGCCTCTTAAGGAAGTACTGTAGAAAGAGTGAGACACAGCAGCTAATCAGTTTTATTGCAGTTGATTGCACTCTGTAAATTTAGTAATGCAGACCCAGTTCTGCCCCTAATGAAGATGATGACCCAGTCCAGTGGGAATAGGATCAAGCCATGAAGGTGTTTGGTATGCCACCCTCTCAACCCCGTAAGCATATGACAAAGATGCTCTCACGTACCCAGGCAGAAATGTTATGACATTCAGCTCATCTGCAAATGGAATGGCTGTGTTTGCACCTGCTCTTTTGTCTAGGCTGCCTTTTCCTATTTCAATCAAGTTCCACCCATGTCCTTTCTCTTCTCTGTCTCTTAGGTATTTGCTATAACCAAGAGAAAAGAGCAGCCTGACGTTTGTTTCCTCAGTAGGAATGTAATACCTATGTTGGTATCAGTTGAAGTGTTCAAAAGTAATGACAGCAAAAAAAGGCAACTCACACTGCTTCCAAAACTCATCCACACTTTCCTGCTGGCCAGACTGGCACTGTCCACTCCAGGAGCAAGCAACACAAGTTCCTGTGAGATGCAGCATCTATCCCACATTGCCTTCACGTACTGCTGCCCCTCAAACACTAGTGTCAGGATACAGAATATAACAGATACTTGCATGCATGCGTGCTTGCACACGTGTATGTGTAACCGTGTATATGTATATTAATGCATTAACTCATTTGTAGATGAAGAGCAATCAGCAATGTCATGACATCATGGGGGCCTGTAATTGCACATCAATCTGGACTCTGTGCCTTGATCTGCAGGCTCACATTACTGGCAATAATATTTCTGGTGTAATCATGCATATACTTCGTATTCCTCTGGCCAGGATGAAGCTGTAGGAGCTAATGTATTCTGAGTCAGACCAACTGCCGCTCATGAAGGGAAAAAAAGACTTGCTTGAGTAACCGTAATAATTGGAAAATTATTTTGATAGCCTGAAACAATCTAATATATTACAGAATTTTATTAAAATAATATCAAATCAAATTAACTGCTATTCCATAATGAATTAGGTAACAAGGTAGGCAGATATTAATCGGCCTTGGCTCCCAGGCAGGGGAGCCAGGAATTTATTAGCTCTTGCGGCTTGTGTGAGGGTGAAGACAGAAATCAGTATCACAGGCTGCAAGGGAAGCCCCTGAGACAGCTGAGCTTTTACTTTTTTCTCACTTTCACTTTATAATCCATCATTAAACACTTGTATTTCTTTTATGTGGGGTCTTATGAAATTTTTAATTTTTTAATTGCTTTGTGATTTAATAATGAGGATTTTTGTGCATGCGTGTGTGCATAGCATGTGTAACTCAGCTGCCAATATTAGAATTAACTCACCTTTGTCCACCTATAGCTAACCTGTATGGAAGAAAAAAGTAATTTAACACTTGTCTGTTTACCAGCAGAAAGATTGACAAGTTCATAGGCATTGTGGCATAAATAGCAAGGTTTAATTGGCTGTGAAACCTCTCTTATTCTGTCTTTTCCTATCCTATCCTATCCTATCCTATCCTATCCTATCCTATCCTATCCTATCCAAAAGGACGAATGGAGGAACAGTGGGCGGAAAGCATGGAATAAGAGGCAAAATAGGGTGTAATGTCCTCCAGTGAGGTCTTAATGATAGCTGGCACTACTCACCTAGGAAGTGATGAGGGTATGCCCTGTTCATTACTTTTTGCTGGCGTCAGAATTTGCTATGATCAGCAGTAGCTTTATTTCTTGCCGTTTTGTGCAATCTGCCACTAATTCCTGGCTGGGTGATGGTCCTAGCAGCTGCATGAGTAGCAGAGGCCTGGAGCTTGACTTTTTTTGCTAGGTTTCTGTTGGTGCAGAGAGATAGATGCCCCTTAGTCTGAACTATGACAGGTGAAGTTACAAATCATGCCAGCACTAGCAAGAAAGAAGATGCTTATTTGATTCAAAAAAATCTCATGAGAAAAACACCTTTTGGAGCTGGAGCTTATTAAGTCATGACAGTAAGTGAAACTGGAGTGGTGTGTTCTTGGGAGGCTGGCTGTTAGGGTGTTTGATTGAAAAACAGGAATGGATACAATAACAGAGATAGCAGCAGCAGGTAAATTGAGTAAGAGAAAACTGTCAGTAAAATCAGACCTCCGTTTCCTTGGAATAAGCTGATTTGGAGTCCCAGATTTGGAAAACAGGTGAGGAAATTAAGGTGAGAGGAGAAAATTATGTTTTTGAAATATCTTCTGGATGTTTGAAAAAAAGCTGGAGGGGCATATCTGTCTCTGTCCCAGAAGAGAACTAAGATTTCTTCATGGGACCTCTCAGCCAAATGGAGGATAAGAAGCTGATGTCACACTTCCACTCAGCATTTTAAAACATATTTCTAGTTTTGGTTTTCGTGTATGTAAAGGCAAGAAGTGTCTGGAAGCTTGTTGCTTCCAGAAGTTCTGTATCTGAGCAGGGTCAGCTGGGACCATTTTTGTGGTCCTGCTAGGGAGGGAGGAGAGGGTGCTATTCTGGTGCTATTCTGGAGCACAAGCTCTGTGTGTCCCACCTCATCTTGTTTTCTGCAGTTTTTCTCATAATTCTGATTTGACCTTGTTTCATGAACAATAGGCATTCCCAGCACTGATATTTCTGTTCCCTTCTTTCTTTGTGTATGTGGAAAGGATATCAAAACAGAAAAGTCAGAAGAACAAAGCCTCCAGCACCCTTTCTAGACACAGCACAAACTTTGTGCAGTGACTAATGGGATATATGAGACCAATGAAATCTCTATTGCAGAGTAGAACCAGATCAATCTATTACATGTCTCCCAGGCTCACTGCCCAGACACTGATTAGATGCCTTCAGTTCTTGTATTACTATTGTCACATTTTCTCCTTGGATTATCTCCTACCTTCTTTTCCCTCTCTCGGCACTTTCATTTGGACATGGAATTTCTTGTGCATTTCAGGGAATGTCAGGGAGACACCAAAGACAAGAAGTAGTGGAAGTACCTGTCCTTCTGCTAGGAGCTGGGCAATAGAAAGTAACTTTATTGTGTATGTGCATTAACCATTCGACATGGCTATTAGCAAAACATAATTAGTCACCTCAGGGTGATCTTTTTTCAGTCAAAACTTGTATTGTTCTTGTGAGAAGAGTGTTATGATGGGCAGGAAGGTGCCTGGATGAGGTTGAAATAAAATATGTCAAATTTGTGAAACACTGATGAAGTGTGTGGTGCAACTGCAGTTTTTCTTTAGAGAAGGGAAAGAAAGGATAACATGTTCCTTAGAGAACTACATTTTGGGGGAGTTTAGTGAAATCACTGCATACTCCCTTCTGGCCTTTGAACTAAAAGCCCAGCTATTACCCCAGATCAGAGAAATTCAGTTTTGTCCTGAAAAATGTAAGCAGAGCATTTTACTCCAACAAATGTTCTTGTTCAAATATAAAAGCAGTTCTAAAGAAAAACACTTCTTGGCATTAGAGCTGGCTTTGGACTTTCATCATATGAAAGAAGTGGAAGAAAATGTGTCTTTGATGGCATGTGATGTTCAGTGTGTGCTGTAGTGATGTAATTTATGACAATTCATGCATTGCTATTTCCGTTTGCCTGCTGGACTTTCATGATTGTCACTTCTGGACATGCCAATCTACACTCACACAAAGATTGCACAAAGAATGGTTTTCTGCTAGGCTTGAGGACACAGCTCCTTAAATTTTCCTACCCTACAAGCCGCATTTTAGAAGTCATAGCTCTAAGCTGAGAGCCACGAGGTAAATACTGTATGGTTCAGAGAGCAGGGCTGGTGTGAGATGCTGGAAGTTGCCCACACATTGAAGCTGATACAGACCATAGCAGCACTGGAGAGCAGGGCTGGGAAAGCTCCAGTGGTAGTCCCTGGGATGTCTCCTCTCTCAGTTTGCCCAGCAGCCTCATGCTAGCCTCAATTCAGCTCTTGGTCATGTAGCAGAAACCTGGAGCCTCAAGGGCCACAGGATGCAACACTGGCACTTGAAAGTTCCCAGTTGCCAGGCAGCTCCCATCTTGTCTTAAAGAAATATCTAAGAATATTCCAACTTATTAACACTTATACTTTGGAAGTGCAGTAACATGTGGATCTTTTGTTTTTCATACTTTGCACATAAAGAGGTCCAAATCAAAATTACAACTCCCTGGTTGATAATTACTTCTAAGGGAATGGGGCCTGATTTATACAAGCCCACTGCTTAGGGAGATAAATAAGAGACCTTAAAATAAGACTAAGTGGAATAAAGGTCAAATGCATAATGGTTGCAGTGCATGTTAGGAAAAAAAATTGGATTTTTGTCTGTGCCTTTTTATAGAAACATTTAGTTTTTAAATGGTGGTATTAAATGGAATATTTTTATTAAATACCATATCATTAACTGAAATGATGCACAAGTGGGAGTAGTAGACACTGATTAAAACTAGTTAATATAGATTTTGTTTTTGCCATCTCCTTCCAAAATTTAAGAGACAATTTGAGTTTGCCTGCCTTGGGAGCTACACAAAGGTGAGGAAGTTTGTTTCAGCCTGATGGAGATGAGAGAATAACAGAAGGCTTCTAGGAGATTAGTGATGGAGATTTGGGAGGCATCTGCCTGGGGATCTGAATGTGTTAGCTCTCCCAGGGCCCACAAAACTGAAGTCTGGACTGGGCTCAAATTATGTTTCACACAATTCAGTTTGAGCTCTCTGTTTCTAACCCCTTTGAGCTCTCTTTGGGGTTTAGAGTGCATTTAAATGCAATAAAGCCACCGAACTCTACCTAAACAAATTATTTTCTCAATTCTTGCCACTTGTATTTCATTTCTGACTTACCTCATTCTGTTTCTCACACAAAACATTCAGGTCACAAATGCAACTTCTACTAAGAATATTAAATCTCTTTTCAAACACAACCAGATGGATGACTGAAGAATAAGGTAAAAAACAATGAAACCCATTCATGTTGGTGTGAAATCTCACCAGTTCCAAAGTTTCTGAAGCTTCTTCCTGTTTGCTGCTTATTCATTAGCCCATCCGATACAAGTAATTTCAACTTGGTTCCTATTAAACATAAATCCAAAGGCACCAACACAGCTGACAAGGCCTCTCTGCAAACTGAGCCACAGAGCGCTGAGCTGCTGGTGTACAGAAGGGCATGAACAGCCTCTCAGCTGTAGATCCAATTGTTAACTGCAGTAGCTGCAACAGTTAACTCACGTGCTGGTCCCTTTGGTTGCACAAATACCGTCCCACCACAGCTGGACCAAGCACAAGAGAAGCACAATCACTAAGGCAGCAGTCGTGGAAAAGTCTGACCATGCTTATGCTAGCAGATGTCTTGCATTTCAGTTGGTTGCACCTTCCTGTGATAAAAGGTCTGAAGTTACCATTGTGATGATGTGTTCAAGCAAGTAGCCAATAGAGTTAGTCAGGTGCTAAAAACTGGTGGATTGTTTATGTATTTTGGAAGATGTGGGTCCTTCTGCAGTAGAACATACCTGTCCTGGTTGTTGTTGCTGTAATGCTGTCAGTGGCCATTTTGTTTGCCTTCTGCATGCTGCAGGCTTCCATTAGGATAATGAGTGGAATAATGTGCTTGACTGACGCATTGCCATAAAGTGCTTTAAAAATAAGAGCCTGAATTCTCACTTACATTGAGGCTATTTTACATCATTCTGGCAAGCACAAGAGGTCTTTCAAGTGGGTGTAGAAGTAACTTATGGCCCATTTACACAGCCAGATCAGTGTGAAGTGACCTTCATGTAAATGACAACCAGGCCCCAAATCGTTAAGTTACTTTTTTTAAAGATCCAAGTTGGCCGAGGATGCTTTGAGAGGGGAAGTGAAGTGTTTTTCTTTCTTTTTTTTTTCTTCTCAAATTAGTCAAATGAGGTTGATCGCTTTAAAGGATGGAAGAGTTCACCACGGCTCCAGAAAAACATCAAGTATGAGAGCCTAGATTATGTCAGAAGACATGCAGCAGCCCACGCATTAGACTTGAAATCTGTGCTCGCACCTGCCCCGACTCATTTTTTTTCCCTTTGCATTTATTGAGATGACACAATGTCAACAGAATTCTGCAAACTTTATGACAAAATTGTGACAGATCTGCAATGGCAGAATGACTTATGGAAATGTTGAGGTGGCTTCTCAATCAAGCCTCAGGATAGCTTGTGACTCCATTGTCTTAGAGGTCGGAAGTCAGACTCCACCAAGGAGAGACATCACTTGATTCTGGTCCAATTTCCTGCCATATGCTGGAGGTGGGAGGGGGGAATCAAGGCTTTTAATTGCTCAATCCCTATGTTATCTCATCTGCATTCCCCAAGCTAAAAATGCTTTCCATATCACACTCCATTGTTTGCAATGTGGTCTAGTAAGTCCTTAAAATGCTTCAGATCTGATTCCTTGAGTTCTTGACACTTTCATATCATTCACTGTTGCCCAGAAAAAGCAATGGACTGCCATGGACATAAGCAGGTAGGTAATATTGGGTTGGTAGCATTCACTCCCAGTTCATAGCTGTGGAGAAAACTTTGCAAAGTATAAAAGAATGATGAGTCAGACTTTCTATGCACTGTGAGCTGGACACTCCAGAAAGGCTGTCCAAGCATGGATAGGTGGACATAGACTACTCACTAGTGGTACCCTGTTTGCCATGGTGGAGAATGTCTCTTCATTTCCATCACTTTTGGTAGAATTTCTCTTGCAAATGTATTTTTTCATGTCATTTTCCCAAAGTGGTAAATATGCTCTTCACACGCTATCAATTGAAAAAAAAAAAAAGAGAACTGAGAAAGAAACTGCTTCTTACAGATATTTTTAAAATTATGTATAAAATTATGTTTGGGGAGCTTCAGCCTATTGAGAACAAAAATCTACTGTTCAGTAAGACTGGCAAGAGTACTCTGGACTCTGCTTTATGTTTGATTTAAATACTGGGTTCAGGGTCGCACTCTAACTCCACTGAGCTCTCCATGGCCTGCAGTGGCCCTGAGGCAGCTCCTCTCTGTGCAACCAGCTGCAGCTGTGTCTCTCAGAAAGGCTAAACCCATCTGCTACAGGAGCAAGGTTTAGAAGAGGGGAAGGGGACATGTGAGGAAGCAGAATTTATTTCTTTCCCAAGTCCTACATTTCTGGGAGTGCAAGTAATATTTATCCTTTGAAGAATGTCTGCAGCTTTCCCTGTCAAGGTTTTGGTCACAGCACAAATCTGATTGTGGGCTAACAGACACTAATTCATTTATTCTAGAATATTTTTCTCAACACAGTTACCAAGTCCAAATCTCTTCAGATTTGTACGCACCACCTTTCTACCCTGACTTCTCCTAAAAACAAATAGAACATCTTCTTGTGACTATCAGTCCTCGTAACAGCGAAACAGGGATGAGATGCTTGGCAGTGCAAATGTGCTACCATGAGGGGTGGGGACCAGACGCATGGACAGCTGCCAGCAGTTCACACCGTAATAACGGGCTCAGCATCAGAGACAAACCCAGCAAATCAGCCAAAAAAAACTCCCTGCACACCTGACTGTTTCTGCCACTGTCTCCTGAACCTCAAGAGGGTATTGCATCTGAGGCACGTTGTGTGTGATTCTACAATGAGTCCTGAAAAGCTGAAGTGTTTGGAGAGATAAAGTTACCTGGTTTTCAGGCATCATTAGGAAATGCTCCTTTATTTCCATTCCCAGCAACCTCGGTTCACCAGCAGACTTGGGTACTGAGATGCAATGAAAGGAAAAGCTGTGAGTGTAACACACTTCAGTGACTTTCCTTGATACAAACTTCTTCACAGTTCACTGAAAGAGCTTAAGGAAACTCGGATGCTTCTGCACAACTTTAGTGTGGCAGGCAGATACCATGACTGCGGCTTGTTTATATTTCATGACTGTAACATTATGGTACCATTTGTTTATTTAAAGATGAACTTCCATGCTCAGTCAAACTTTAGACACATTATTTAAACATAAGCCAATTTGCCAATCATGTATCTACGGCTATTTTCCTCCATAAATTCTTAATAATTGAAGATAAATGTTTGTAAGCAAGATGTTTTTTCCTCAACATTCATTTTCTTCTCCTGTTCATTCATACTAAGAGGTCATTGTAAGCTTCCAGTTTTCATATTCATTTTGGAATGTCTTTTATTTTCTTTGGGAATTATAGAATCATAGAATGGTTTGGGTTGGAACAGACCTTAAAGGTCATCTACTTTTAACCCCTTGGCCACAGGCAGGAGTACTTTTCACTAGACCCGGTTTCTCAGAGCCCCATTCAGGCTGGCATTGAGCAGTTCCAGGGATGGGGCATCCATGGCTTCTTTGGGCAGCCTGTTCTAGTGCCTCACCACCCTCTGAGTAAAGAGTATCTTTCTAATATCTAATCTAAACCTACTCTCTTTCAGTTTAAAGCCATTAATGTCTGTGACCAAACAACTCAATGGATGGATGACAAGAATTCTGCATGATCGTATGAAAAGAAGAGAGAGAAGAAAAGAGGAGAGAGAAGGACAAGGAAGAAAACATTCACACATGAATTCGGCCTTCTGAGGTGACTGAAAAAGAACAAAAATGAAAGAAACAATCCATTCTTCAGACGGTGTCAGAATGAGTGGTAAACAGTGCTGAACCATTTTTTTAACCCATTAACTGCTCAGGATAAACAAATGAGATTTATTTTTGCTGGCTAAAGTGCATTAGAGCTCTATCTGTTTTTTTTTTTTTTTTTCACTGATTTTAGCATTCATTAGAAATACACAGGTTTTCCCAGATAAAACATATCCTGGTTCAGATGTAGAGTCTCAGAGCCTCGTGTTTCTCTCTTAAACACTACTGGAGAAGTGCTATAACTCTGGCTGGTGATAAAACAGGTAGGATGAAATATAGTGCTGCAAATCTTATTCTGAAATTAGACTGAAAATCAGAAATTTCGGTACATTTTAAAAGTTATCAATACATTTCTGCTAATGCAGTGTGAAATTGAGACATTTCAAAATGTAAGTATTTGAATCTGCAGTTTCTTCATTCCATCAAAACATCCTACCCTTGCCAAGAGGGTCCTATGTTTGCATCCACAACCTCAGCTCTCCATTGCTGTGAGCAGAAATTCTGAATGTGATTGGGCTCTTTGTCCTTTTAGGCTGTCTGTCTTTCCTGCTTTCCCCTATCCTAAATAGCAGTTTCAATAACAATGCTGAAATAAAGATGGAATTGGGTCAAAGGGAAGGAAGTGTCTGGAACATACTGGGATTTCCATAGAAATATTATATTGTCATTCAATTTTTGACTAAGATTAAAGGTTAATATTCAAAGAATTAGTAAAGTTTTCATCATTTCTTTTCTGGATTAACAGATTTGCAGAATATAGGGAAGAATCTAAAAGTTACTAGTTTTTGACAATATTCATGGTGTTTGGTGCCTGATAAAAGTAAAGATTTTCAACAAAAACAAAAATATGCATATCACTTTATTTTTAAAGGTGCTACTGCAGAGAAGACACTTTTTTAAATTGCTTGCTGTTAGGGACAGGACAATATGAGGGTGGTTTCAGTAATTAATTTTTTTTCTAACATATTGCTCTCTTTAAATATGCCATTTCCTGCTCCCTTGCTAGAGGAACTTTCATGCCATAGGCCACAATTGCTGGTATACTGATTTTTTCTTGAGAGGTGCTGTGTGCCTGTGACTTTGTTACACATGGATATCACCGAGCACTGCCCAACCTCTTCTTGAATGGGAACTTGAGAAAATAGTGAGTGAATCAATACCTCTGTGGGAGATGTAGGAGATACCAAGAACACAGGGATAAGGGAACAGCACATGGCAACTTGCTGGATTCTGTTTTTTTGAGGCTTTTCTGGTTTGTCATTTTTATATCTACCCGTACTCTGTTAATACTGAACTCATAGGGACTGCAAACCCTGAAGAGTAGTAGCCATTGTTTTGCTTTTTATTGCACTGGGTGCAGAATCACTGTAGAATTCATAGCATTTTAAAACACAAAAATAAGGATGGGAATCCTTCCAAACTTGCAGGGATTCAAGTCATATCCTACATGAATCATATTGTACATGAATTTGCTGTTTCAATTGTTTGCTACATGCTTTTCCTTCAGAAGGGTGGACACCTGAACTGGACCTGCCATGCATTATAGCTGCACTTTCAGGTTGACTATGCATTCAAAACACAAGCCTCTGTCACCTCCCCTTTCCATGTTTCCTTAGTGACAGTGGTACAATATTGGGCAACTAGGCTAAACCAAAACATAGTTATTTAAGCATTTATTATTTTATAACCGTGTGTTAAAATTTAAACACATTTTAAAGCTATTCCAGCTGCCTCTTTATAAACTCTATACTATCAATGGCTGAACTGGAAGGAGTTAATCACTTCTTCCTAATTTTCTTTTATAAATATGTGATTAGCCTGAATTATTAGGAAGGCACAATAGCTTTATTCTTCCTGTCAACTATGTGCAGAGAAGTCGGGATTAGTAATCTCCAGGGATCAGGAGCTGATTTGGTGGAGGCAGGCAGGAGGACGGCTAACTTTTGAACCTAAGAGGGCTTTTCTGGGCAAGGGTGACAGCTGTAGCATCTTTAGCCTGGATTTGAATTTGAATTCTATCAACCAGTGCAGCAATGCTATGACTTGGCAATATGTTATAATAATCTTTGTGACACAAATGTCGGGGGCTTTTTGTTACATGTCCTCAAAGAGATTTAGGTAATTAATGTTAAATTGATGATATAAAGCCTCCATTCTATCTCTCTTACAAATTCTGATCTACTGTAAATAGACAGAAATATTCACAGGCAAATAATCCCAATGCTGCTTTGGGGAGTTTTGATTTCTTTTTTATCATGAGTGTGAGGTCAATAGTTTCTATAAGATACTTGTCTCTGAATCGGAAAGATTTTATATTGAAAACATTTGAAAAATAGGGATGGGACACGAATGCATTCTCTCACTGAGAAGGCCATATACTAATTCATACTGTTGTCTTAAGTGAGAAAATGGGCCAATGTGTCAGAATTTATCAGCTTTTCAGCACAGTTGTGGGCTATTAATTGTTTATGTAGCAGATGGGAACAGTAGAGAAATACAGCACATAACTGTGTTGGGCCAAGAGGAAAGGAAGTTGTCCAGCCTTTCCCCTTTTTGCTGTACTATGAACCCTATTGCCCAGAGGCAAAAAAGCAACCTGCAGAGATGTCAGCAGTATGGAAAAAAGGAATTACAGTGAAGCACAAACACTCAGCTCTGCAGAGATGCTTTTCTTAGACCTTGAGGCTTTTTGTCCATTTGGCTCAGTCTTGGCAAAAGCGTTGAGGAATTATTTTAGGTAGCACTAGGGCATAGAGATCAAGTAAAATGAGTGAAATTAAATAAGTGGAAAATAACTCAGCATGGAATATTTGGAATAACCTTGCTGACTGGAATGCAATGGGCCAGGGAACTGATGAGAAATGCAAACTATGAAAATCCCATTTCTTGGGAAAGTTCAGGTGAAATAGTATATTCAATAAGGATAACTACTCCTATGCTAAACATGAGCTCAGATCTGAAAAGAATTTCAATGGCCTTATGCTTGATATGTGTATTTTGTTAGGAACTGGGATCCGTTTTTCTCAACGGGAAAGAGCTCAGAGAAAAACCTCTGCCTGGGTTTTTCAGTCAATTAGCATATTCTTTAATTAATGAATTAAATTAGAGAATTAAACTTGGGCAATTGGTGAGGATAGATAGCAGTGTTGTAAATTTTACACTTTGGGGATCCTTTTGCTCTGGCCTTTTCCTTCCTAAATGATTGGTTAATAAATCTGACTAATGAAGCATGCAGATAAAAGGTAAAATTTTCAAATGCATCTAATTGACTTAGGATCCAAAAGCAATGGGATTTATTGTCGTTAAGTCATTTAGATACCTCTGGAAGTTTTACTCATCTATTCCATTGTTAACATTGATAAAATAATGAACACTTACAGTCCACAAGGGGGAAAAAAAAGAGAAAGTAAAAATAAGATTACTTATAGACTTCCAGAACTGAACTGACCACAGTAGTAACTCCACATGTCTTGTGGCTGAAGCTTGCTGAAGAGCTCTTGGCAGTTTATTCCAAATATGCATCAAATAAGAAATGACTAAAGTGGTGTTGCACTAATGCATGATGCTCTGTTAACATCTTCTCATCTCACACTGAATCATGGGATCATTTCCTACAAGCCATTGCTGATGGATAGGCAGTTCCTAAGTCAATGGTGTATACTATTCTCTGTTCTTAATGTTAGATATGTATTGTCTACACCTTTGAAATGTTAATTTTCTGTTGAAAATGTGTTTAAAGCCTGTCCTGGTGTCACACCTTTTTTTTTTTTTTTTGCGTGCAGAAAACTTAGTTGCATTTTCCTGAGGAACTGATGAAAAATCTCCTGTTTTGTGCCTGTCTAAGATCTGGAAACTTGTTTATTGTTACACCATGGCAGGACTGCACCATCTGACATTGTATAGCAGAGCCCCTTTCATGCCAAGTGATTTCCCACTACTCTAGTCCCAAGTAACCACCTGGTTTTGTAGAAAAGTGAAAATGAAATTACTAAATGTAAAATGAGTAATTGACCATCCAAGCTGCAGGAACCGTAGAACAAGAGGATGCAAAACTGTAGATCCCATGATAAGGAGCGTGAAGCAATTGTGAAATGAGGGAGCCTCCTTGTGCAGGACTTTGGGGTTGGGCAGCAGACCAGTTTCTTGGTTTACCATATTTAACCTCAGAAGTTATTAATAAATTGACTGGTGTTTGCGGTGTTTTCAGCCTTGTTTTCAAATTGTAAGCTTTATTGTGACCACTGGTAGTGTTCATTATGCTGTCAAAAAAGCCATGTAGCAAGGTGAGTTCCAGTTTGGATTGTATGTGGCAGCTCATACTCCTCCACAAATCCTCAGAAGTTATTGGCACTGGGTGAATGTGCTTGCTTGTTTCAGGCAGCCTTGCAAGGCTGCTTTTGACCTTAGCTGTATGTTAGTCTCAAGGTGGCAACTTTGATAGGATAGAAGAAATGCATAAGCATTGCTCTGGTATTTAGTTTTAGAAAAGCTTGAGACTACTGGCTGTTTTTCAGTTTCACACTGTTACTTTCTTTAAAGGACCAAATTCAGAAGTCCCATACTCATTCAGTTGTCACTTCAGAATTTCCATCAGTTTGCCAGCCTGGGTAAAGACTAGAAAATAAGAGCAGGAGATGGAGTCTTTGGTAAACAGAAGCTTTCACATTTGTGTTAAAATGTTTAATTTTTAAAATTTTCAGTGTTCAGTGTGACTGCTGAGAGCAGTCACAGTTTACATCATAGCAGCATCTCAGAAATACAGTGTGATGATTCAGTTTCTGGGATGAGTCTACTTGGTTTCCACCCTCTTTTTCAGATGAAAACATTTTTGACATTTGAGGACAACATGCATGAAAGGTTTTATCCTACAGAATGTTAAGATAAGCAGGGAAGAACTTCCTTGTGTGAACCATGGGAGTTCCTCACATTAGTCACACTAATAAATAATAGACTGCACCTACTGAGCTCCCCTTTGAAACAGACCTCCCTGTGCTCAAGGAAAAGCTAGTATTGCATTCTTCCTTTCAAACTGCTCATTCAGTTTTGCATCTTGCTTTGCAGACAGTTGCTATTAGTTACTAGTGTTTGTAGGAACAGAAAAGGTGGGAAAATATTGCTTTTAAAGTGTTCTGTTTCTGGAATGTCCAGCAAATTACCAGTTGAAGAAAGCCTTATGCCACTCTCCACCCCCTCACACACCTTTCTTCTATAAGTTTTTTGTGAACTGTGCTCCTAATTCTCTAAATACCTGCCAACTCACTGTTTATCTTGGTCCACCATTGCCATTGCACTGTATAGTTTCCCCTTGCAGGACCTTTTACAAACAGACTTCAGTAATTGCTGTTGCTCTAACATTCTGCGGCCTCTGCTGAAAGCCCAGTGAGAATCAGTGCCTTTTCTTAAAAACGTTTGTTACAAGCTATGCTCTCCTTGTATATTTAGCTGCTGAGGACCATAATCCCTCTCAGCATACCTGAACTGACCCTCCTTTGAGTTGTGCCACCCAGCAGAACAGCCCTGGTTTACCTGGTCTCCCACAACAACAGACTTGATGGCAGCCAAGGAGATCGAGAGGCAGCTGAGTGTGACAGCTGACATCAAAGCGGGAGTGCCACACCTTGATCCAGGCTTCACTCTACCTGCTGGGGCAAACTTATTAACCTGACCACCCTGAGAATTCAAAGCAGCAAATGCACACAAACACACAATGCCCAACCACTCACATTTGAAAATGAAAATAGAAGTCTAGACAGCTTTTCTGCAGAATTCGTTGCTGCTGACCTAATTATTTGGATCCTGTGCTTTATCTTGCTCTTTTGAAAGAACAAGAAGAATAGTTAATTTCACTTAATAGAGTAATTGAATGTCATAATTGTAGTGTTTCTTTTTTTTTTTTTTACTTCAACAATAATGTTTTAGTTAAGCTGACGTCTCTTTCTGTAGAGCTGCTAATGACCAGCAGGCTGTTCACACAATGAATTAGTTAATTTTTTGTTTCCTCACTGGACCATTTGGACTAACTTAAGCTGATGAAGATTTTGTGTATGTGCATATGCTGTAATGATTGTTTTTGTCTATGATGTCCTGAGCTGTAAAGCAAATTTTTTCGTTCATGATTTGACACATGCAAGATCAAGAGAGAAGTAAAGGGTAATTAAGATATGGATTTGTCTCAACAACTTGGGGTGTTTTTTTAAACTTTCTTTGTTTTCAGGGTTTTTAAATTTTTTTTTTTAAGGTGGTATAGTTATATTTGACTGGTTTGAACAAACATTGCTTTCAGGGAGAGTTCAAATTCTGTATAGTTTGAAATTTGCAGAGCATGAGCAAAAATGGGGATAAACTGGGTGCAGGCATCAGTCGTCCAAATTGACCAGAATTTTAGGATGGATAATGCCATTTAAATGAATCTGGCAAGCCCTCTGTCCTAGTTGAAAGGATGGATGACATTTTGATGACTTCAGTGGTAAAGTGGCTGTGAAAAGATCTGACTAATACAAAGTGGAAATTTCGTAATAACTTTAACAAGCTCCACAATTTCTCACATTTATAGTGTCTTCCATCTTGTAAATCCCTAAGCACTTCAAACAATATAAAGCACCAGTGAAAAGCAGCTACCTCTAGGGCAGAAAGTGGTGACCAGCTGGCTCCTTGTAGAGGCAAGAAAGTACATAGCAGTGAAATGAGGAGGAAAAGTAATTTTTGCCAAGTAAACTGGATTATAAATTAAAACTAAGTATTGTGTTGTCTAAAGGAAATGCTTTGTCAGACACTCTGCCTCATTTTCATTCTCCTTTAAAGAAAGCTCTGTGAATGAAGAACATGTTCTGGTTTTTAAATGATTTGTCTATCTCAGCCTTTCCCCAGCTGTGGTCTGGAGTACATTTATTAGTGGTTTGTGGAGACTCTCTGGTCAGAGTGGTGAGACAACTCAGTTTTCAAATGGTGTGTGTAGCTTCATGCAGCCTCACCCAGGATTTTTCTACTGCCTCAACTCCCACTGAGTATTCCCGTACCATATGGTGTAGGAAATATCAATGCTGTGGCTATGAGGTACTTAGAAAACTCACTTTTTTTGGTCAAAACCAAATCTGGGACACTTCTGTGACTCGCATATCAAATTCCATGCAGCAGAGCAGGCAGGCTGAAACGATGGCCAACATTCAAAAAGAGAAAAAGATGAAACTACATAACATCCTGGTGTGGCAAGAACAGTACTGCTAAAATGGGATTGATCCCAAACTGCCTCCTAAATCTTTACTCAGTTTTGTTTGGGCCTGGTCTGGCTGGGATTGTTCCCAAAACATGTGAAAGAAAATAAGAGGAAAGGAGAACAAGAAATGCTATATTTATTAACTTCAACATATGTTCATTTTAAGCTCCTTTCTTCAATATTTCTTTAAGAATATTTTTCCACAAGGCATTATAAATAAAGTCTATAATAGAGACTGTGAAATTGAGACATGATATTGTTCATGAGAAATTCCCTACTTAAAGCTGTGGAACAATGTAAGTTTGTTTAGAACTGTAAAGCTGTCTAATAAATATCGTCTGTTCTAAAACTTGGCCCAAGCTAGGTCAGAAGTGAATATTCTGATCTGGAAGGTGTACTTTGACAGCTCTTAGCTAAGATGAGACAGGACAAGCTCCTGCAAAGAAAGATCCCAAAATGTAACAATGGAGAGATTCACCCAGAACAGAGGGCTAAATCTGACTTCCTAGCAGTGTCTGTGTGTCCTGCTCCGTTTGTTGCCTTGTCTTCTGGAAGAACCAAAACAAAATGTGATTACTGGGAAATGTAATTATATTTCAGTTTTGCTAAATTGGGCTCAAAATATTAAGGCTGTCCACAGATTTTTGCATAGTCATCTCAAACACCTTGCACTCCGTCAGGTTCTAGTATGAACCTGGTAACATCAGTCAGTCTGTATGGGATAGAAATTAGGAACCTTGTGTGTGTGTAAGCCAAATGAGTCTGAAATTTTGGTCTGTACCATACAACAATAGTAACAACATCATTCCATTCCCCTACCCGTGAAATAAATGCTATCAGTGAGGAAGTAAGATACTGATCTGGAATTTTCTGGCCTAGTTTGGTCATGTGTCTGCATTTATTTGCTTGCCATTTAGCATCTATTGCATGCTAATTTTGCATTATGATTTCCAGGGTGATTAGCATGCCTTTTTAGCTGTGTATTCTCTCCAACTTTCATTGCACACTTCTAACATAGATAATATGTAAATATTTCCCTTCTGCAGTGGTTTCCACTGTGTGCTCTTTGGATTTAGCTACTATGTGAAGTAAATAGTGGAGCTGGTTGAACTCTTCATAACAAATATTTCATCCAGCAAATTCAGCTCTTCTGTAAATGTAATGCACACAAGCTGATTGCGATTTTCCCAAATTAGATCATTATTTGTAATTGTCTGCTGAATTATTTTTGTGAGCAAACTGTACCCTATGAATTATCTGCAATTTGAACACTATGATTATTTACTTTAAGTTTTCCTTGTGTGTGACTATTCACCTGGTTTATTTCTGGTCCCTGATTGGATAGCATGACTTTTAGAAGTAGGTGCTTTATGTGGAATTTTTAGTCAAGAGTTTAGTGTGAAGAGGATTACATGTCTCTAGAAGAGTACTGAGATGGAAGGCAGGGGAGGAGAGGGAAGTGGTGGGGAGGGAGGGAGGGAAGAGGAGGAGAGGGGAGGGAAGGGCAGGAGGGGAAGGGAGGTGAGGAGGGAGGGAGGGAGGGAGGGAGGGAGGGAGGAAGGAAGGAAGGAAGGAAGGAAGGAAGGAAGGAAGGAAGGAAGGAAGGAAGGAAGGAAGGAAGGAAGGAAGGGAGGAAGGATGGATGTGAATTTATTCTCTCTTATTCTTAAAAGAATTTTGTATTGAGATAGATACATATATCTGTAAAAAAATTCTTTAATGGGTTGCTGTGGTCAATAGTACATCATATTATTGAAATTAAGGTATATTAAAATTAGAGAAGCTTTGTGAGGCCTCATCTGATCTGATACCCGATCAATAATACCGGCTTTGCCAAGAATGAGATTGACAGAGAGTTGTTGTGCTCACATACCTAGGTCTCCTTGTATTACACAGATCACTAGATCATTAGAAACTGCCTCTTAATGGAACTAAATATCACCTTAGAAATACTTGTTTTTATAATGACAGTTTATTCTGAAGTGGAAAGAAAGCAGAAATATGAGGAGAACTTATTTGACTGAGGTGACAGAGGTGATCACTGGCCATACTGCAGATAGATCCCAACACCTCAGGTTCCCAAGCTGGTGCCATATCCATAAGCCACCACTGTCCCTTTTCAGACAGTGCATGTTCTTAAGGCCATATGAAAGCTGGGCACCAGGGTCTGGCCCATTTAATTCTTGATTCCTCTCTACAGGAATTACTGTTGCATTTTCCAAATCCTGCACATAATGACAATCTGCACACTTTAATATATCTGCCAAGCACGTGGGTTGGATCTGTTAATCTTTGTTTTATATAGCTTCATCATTCACCTACAACTCCTCACAGTCACCAATCAGGTGTACATGTGTGGGGCTCTGCACCAAGTGCCTTTGCCAACATACCTGCAGGAGGAAATTTAACTTCTGATCTAGATTTTACATCTGGCTGGGCTTTATGCGAGCACCTGTGGTAGAGACTGCATCAAGGGCACATTAATGAATCTTCTGTCTAACCTGGCCAAACTCTTTTGTGTCTGTGTGTGTCTCAGGCAGCATCAGGTAAAGATGACTTCTGGCAGTACAAGTTTTTTTGCTTTCCTTGATCCAAGTTCTTCCCCTTTCCTTGAACCAAGACACTCCCTAAATGAATGAAAACTCAGATAGTAATTAAACATGTATGCACAGATATCTACCTCACTCCAATAATATCCTAACTGCAGCCACGCTAGGGTCAGATTAACTTAGGGTGGGCACATATTTGCACCAGATTTAGACCTAAGCCCATGTCCAATTCTGTGAAGTCACAGGCATATTCATTTCCTGGTTTTAACACGCTCATATGGCATGTAAAGTTTTGAAAGGTTAGGCAGGAAAGATCATAAGCCATGTTGTTAGCATGTGTGAGATTTTGTAGCTGTTTGAGAAGTGCTGAGATCCTCAGATGGCAGGTGCTATATAAGTGCCATGTATTATTATTATTATTATTTGCAATATTATCATCCAATTACATATTAATCACTTGCATGAAAGAAATAAGGTTTTACAGTGTGGACTTCCTTTCTTATGCTTTTGGTTAATCTCTACAGGACATGATCACATTTGCTTGAAGCAGATCTACAATAATGAGTCTAAAGATAGAACTTTGTTTTTAACCTGTTACTGATAACATGTTTTGTTTAAAGACAGATAGCCCTTCAGATGTAGAACTGCTACAGAAAGTCAGCTGTCAAATGTGGTCAGAGCTGTACTCTAACTCCTGAGAGTGTGCACCCCCTTGACACACTGGGGAAAAAGGAGTTAATCCTTAAGCTGGCTAGAAAAGGGACTACAGTTGTCTCTCTGTCCTGTAGGAATTAGACCAGCTGTGGGGAGTTAATTGCTTCCTATACACACCACTCCTGCACAGCATAAAGAGGTGGGTTGGGAGGGCCCTGGCTTGGCAGGGAGAAGGGGAAAGGAAGGAAGCTGGGTCCAGTGTTAGACATCAGCTCTGAGCAAGACGATGTCCTGCTCTCTAGTGCTCGCCTTATGTGGGCAGTGCTTAGGCAGGGCACAAATGAGCTATCATTATATGATGGCTGCTGCTGAGAAGGGACAGTTTTGTTTGTTCTTGGCCTTCGGAACAGGGAATTTTTCCTGGCTGATTGCACTTCCCAGGGTGATACTCCTTAGGAAATGCAGAAATTCTCTAGTCCCTCCTTTTGTTGGTGTATCAATACATCACGCCATGCACATACATGTGATTCAGGGCACCCAAGAGTGGGCAGGGCAGGAGGAATCCTAAATCATGGAAATAAAACAGGCAGATACTAGGGAGTGCTGGTGGTATGTGTACAGAGAACTGCATATGTACAGAGAGAATTGGGTTCTTCAGGCTGTCAGTTGCTGTTAGAAAAGTTGCAATGAAGAATACTCAGGTTCTGAAAAAAACACTCTGCTTTCCTTAAAATGAAACATAATGCACAGCTGTAAATTTTTATTCTCCTTTCACTCAAAAACCCCACCTCCCCTTAGTGCAAGAGAGTAGCACTTGAGTCCAGAACCTGATGCTTTCTGTTTATCCTCTCTACAATTTGACATTACCCATGTTAATTGGCCAATATTCTCTGAATTTAAGTTGCAGGGATGCTTCAAGGGAAAAGAATAATGTGTGCCAGGACCTGATTGACATGACCTAACTAGCACCTGATGTGTTCAGTGCAGGGCTGCTGGTTGCTGTGCTGCTCTGTGCGTGGCTATTGGGACTGACCGCGTTCTTATTCAGGGACCCTGGCACCAGTGTGAACTGAGCATCTTCTGTGCTGCTGTGGAGGGCGTGCCTTGCTAATCTATCCCTCAAAGAATAGGGTTTCTTTTACCTCTTGGGCTTTGACATGCCTGTTCAAGGGGTAGGATTTGGCCCTTAGTGAGAGGATTATCCATTCCCTTGACATAACATAAAGCTCTAGGATTTACGGCTATATAAGAAAGTAATAATCTTGCCGGGACATGTGAGGAGTTACATACAGTATGTAAATCCCATCTTGAGATAGGAATATGTTCCTTTGAGAGCACAGCTGTAAGAGACCTGCATTATGAAACCTGAATCCATGCAAAATGGCCTGGTTTCATTAGAAACTTGAATCTCACTTTACATCAGTTGAAAGTTTTGCTATGGTTTGTGAAAATTTCAAAGCAAACCTGGGCCAAGGTTCAAAAAAATTCTTTTATTCCTCTGTATCATGCAAACTTCATAGAACCATGCAATTTCAACACAGGACCAGATGAAATGCAAGGTTTTTCACTGAGTGTTTTGATAACTTTTTTTTTTCCCTTATTTTGTGGTGTTTGCCTGTCTCAAAGTGCAATTCAGCAGCAGCAAGCTAAGTGAAATCTTCGTGAAAGTCTTTTTAAAAGCGCTGTGATCTGAAACAGCAAAATTCTGCACAGCTGCACTACAGAATGCAGGGCAAGGCTTTAGCTGCTAAGTTTGACGCAGCCACACTCGCTGTCAGAAACAGACTGAAGGAATGCAACTCCTCTGGTTTCCATTTCTGCCTGAAGGGGAGAGTAGCTCAATGAACCCACAATGAAACTTGGGAAAGGGGGAAAGGAAAACTAAATTACGTTTAAAGAAAGAAAAGAAGCCTTCTGCTTTCTTTTTTTTTTTTAATGTTCGAGTGATCTCGATCTCTTCCACATAACATAGATAAGGTTACAACAATCCTTTCATTCTAAGCCTAATATTGAAAGCGACCCTTACCAAACTTTGCCAAGCCAAAAAAATCAAGCTGTCTGAAATTTCATAGGCAGCAGTTCAGACCAGAATCCCCCCTCCCGGCATATTTGCTAAGGTGTGTAAAGAGGAGAGGAGGAGGAAAACAGAGAAAGTATGCAGAGGGAAATAAGTTCCTGTAAAAGAATCATTCACCCTACTACACATACCATGTTGTGCTGTTAGCAGTGTCTGATGTTCTTAAATATAGTCTTCTAAATTCATTTTCTTTACAGGGAAGTAAAGAGCCTAATGAGATGTGGTGTGTTAGATTTGTTAAACAGGTCAGACAGAGGAAACAATGTGAGAAGCAGGAGAATTTGCTCTCTGTGCTGTTCTTTGATTAGGGTCATTTCATAACACAGGTGACTCTTGTCGAAGCCTGGAGTCAGAGCTTTGATTCTGGAGAATTGTAGTGGTCTTGTGGGCTGTTTGAAAAACTCAGATTCAAGGCTGATTTACACCTGCAAATTAAAACAAGCTATTGCTCCGGTTCAAGTGAGACTCTGCTTCCCTTTTCCACTGGAAGCACATGTGCAAGAGATCAAGTATTTGTTACCAGGAGCAGAGAAACTACACCAAAGAGGCTTTAGTGATGGAAGCAAGGAGGTACATCATCTCCTAGCAACACAAGTAATGCTGTCTTTAGTAAGAATGAAAAACTGCAGTTTTCAGTTTGTCCTGAATGTGAAAATAGCAAAGGTATCAATGTGAAGTGACTGCTGTTACCGGGTACTCTGACTAGCACAGACACAGGAAAGGAAGCATGACAGTGGATTGTGGAATTCCACAGGGCAAATTTGATTTTTTTCCCACCCTCATAGAAGAAATTCTAGGAGATTCATAACCTCAGAAATAGAGGAAAAAATTAAAACCATGCCAAGTCATTTTAAATTGGACTTCAAGATAAACTGAGATTTGATATTCCTGGATAATTACTAATGAGAACACTTTCCCTTTAATTATCTTGTGGTCACCATTTCAAAGGTGATTAAAGCTATTCTTCACTAGATGTGGTTATAGATTTAATGCAAACCTGGTCTTTCTTGTGGTTTTATCACAGCAATTAAATCTGACTTGTGCACAGACTTTGTGTGGCATGAGGGATTTCACCAAGCAAAATGATTTTACCCTTCAGGCAATGTTAAATTTAGGAAAAATATAATTAATTATATCAGACAGGTATCTATTATACATCATGCACACATTCTTAGAGACCGGGGGCCCACTTTTACTCAAAACAGAAACAGTTCTTCCTTCCAGCTCTGGTCTTAAGGACAGTAGCAACTGTTGCCTGTTCAGACGTGCCTTAATATCATAATTTTTATTATCTATATCAAGCAATCATCCATTTTTTTGTGAGGAAATAGCAGAAAATCCCAAGTTTTGAGTGCAAGTTCTCCCTTCCCATCCCATTTTCACTGAGCGTTTCATGGTTCTTCACTCTCTTCCTGATTGCGTGCAGTAGTTATGTCTTGGAAATAATGCAGTGTTAGCCTATTATAGTTACAGGCTATGTAATATGTTTCTATTTAGCTTTTATCTGCTGATTGTAAGATTACCTGATTGCATTTTATTTTTTTCCCCCTGGACTACTTGATGGGTTTGTTTCTAACTTATCTAATACTGCACAATCCCTCAGCCCACAAAAATCTTCCGATTTAATTAGGGTTTTAGGCCGCCTTCTAAAGACAAAAGGCTGCATTTTCAAAATGCAAGTAGGCACTCAAGATGCCCATGTCAGTGATACTGCATGCTATTAAAATGTCTTTCATCAGTGGATCTCAAAGCCCTTTAAAAAAATTTGCAAGGCATCAGGGAGAGAGAAAAGTACATCTAGTTTACAGATGAATGAACTGATAGGATGTGTAAGTTATAGATATTCCATGCTAAACATCAAACTACTCTACTTTTGATTACCTTAAAAAGATAGTGTTTGAGATACATGGGTGAGATGGGCATTTTTATTGTTGCTGGCATTCCTCCCTAATTCTTAAGATAGGTTACCTGTAGGGGAATAGAGCTGATTTTAAAATGCTGCATCTATTTGCAAATATAACATGAAAATGAGAAGATAGAGCTAACTTTTCTTGTTTTGCGTTTATCTAATGTTCCATAGAAGTTTATTCATCTGTCTGATTAAAATAAAATAAAATAGGAGATTTAAAGACGGTCCTAAGGGAAAAAACAGGGGTAGAGAACAAGTTTTGCAGTTGAATTATTGAAATAGAATGCTGTTTGGGAAAATAAGCTGTAAAATCTTACAGAGCTGTTACCAGATTTCATCTCTATCTTCTTTTGTTGTTTCTTTTTAAATTCAAAAGCCTTAGTTCTTGAAAGAGTCTTGGAAGTATTACAGCATTCAGAGCAGTGACATTGTAAAATATAGGCTACTAATCACAGAGTAGCTGTGCAACATACAGCTTTTTATATCTGTCATATTTAATAACTAGACTATCATATCATTTGATTCTCATGTGCCAGAATCAGAGTCCTACCTCTCAACAGTTTGGAACCATGACAAAAATAATATCACTCAGCCAATCTCATGACTCAAGTGACCTTGGCCTTTGATCCAGTCAGATCTTATCAGATCTTCAGAGGGTCAAGGTACACCTGTTTTTAGTGTTTTAGCATTTTAGCCTTAAGCATTAAAGGGCTACAGGGGACACACGATACTCAGAGGAGAATGCAGAGCGCTGCTCTCTGAGGGTGTGTGTACCTATGTGTATGTACACAGGCATGTGCCTCTGCCTCAGGAAGGGGGGTGGCTTAATAATGCAGTTTGTTATTTAAAACTGACCTTAATCCAAAGTAAAATGATTTATTTTCTTCTTATGAATAGCATGCAGGTATGAAAATACTGTTGATGGCAAATATCTCATTAAAAATATTCTTGCAGCATGCATAGAGAGGGAGGCAACTTGGCAGAGCAGGTATCACATATATGAAATGTATTACCACTTAACAGCACACACACATGCTTTGCTGTATGGGAAACAGCATGATCAGGTGCATGTCTGCCATATTAAAGGATTATGAGATATGGGGAGAAAATAATACTTAATTTTAGATGTAAATATATTCTGTTTTTTAAAGAGGCATCTCTTGAAGCAACCATATTATGAGATATAATACTACAAAATCTTCTTCATTTAGCACAATAGAGACTATTAATGCTTATGGCTGCTCAATTTCTCTTTCTGAAGCATGCAAGAAAGCCATATGTTGGAATGTAGGAGGTTTGTAGCATGTCCATTTAGTCAAGAATAATACACAGCCAGAGGCACCACTGGAAATGAGTATTTTGTTGATAAAAACATGCCAAGCATTTTATTCCCAGCTATGAAGTATGGGATAAAGTTTTGATGATCAATGTGGACTTCTCTATGGAAAGTTGTGCTGTGTATACTCCAGGCTAATGTGTATGCATTGTAAGCTATAGAGATATTATTATCATGTAGATCATTGTTTGCAAACGGAAGCTTAGAAGACTGTGAAGATAATTTCTCATGACAATTATTATGTACAGTAGGTGTAGAAATTGTTTGCCTGTGACCCTCAGTAATTGTTAATGAGGCATGCCTGCACATCTAGCAGAGAAAATGAGGACCCTTCATTTACAGAAACAGGGTGGTGTTACTGAAATGTACACTGTGTACAAGTGTCCCTGAAGTTCCCTGTCCCAGCCATTCAGAAGTATGGCCCCAAACAGCAAAGCAGAAGTTTTTGGTTGAAAGAAGAAGCTTTTGGTTGCATGTTATGGAAAATGGTGTTTTTCCACTGTAAATAAGGATCAAGGTGTAATGCTTTTAATCTATTGAGTTTAAAGTGAAGAAGATATGATGCAGAGCTTCTAACCTACAACACTGACATGGGTTACAATTAATCGTATCTTAATTTCTTGGGTGGCTTTCAGTAATAAGGAAAATGGTACAAAAACTTACCTTCAGAGGTACTAGACCAATTTTGACCACCAGTGGCTTCCACCTGGGTCCTTTTCAAAAATCCCATTATATTGCAGCACTAATTTCACTAAACTCATGGGATATTTCTCCTTGCAAAAGGTCTGCTTGTGTGAGCCAGGGTTATTGAATTAAACCTTTAATATTTCTCTAACAAAGCAGGAATGATCAAAAAAACGCTCACTGTAAAGAGAGAAAGGGGAGCAATTACCTGTGCTTTTGTCATAGTTTGGCTGCAACTTTCCTTCCAGTGCTCTCTGTCACTTACTTTTTCTTTATTTTCCTACTTGAGAGATAGAGGGAAATGATCAAGCTCATCATGAGTAAATTTACTTATGGGGATGCTGAACTTGACCCAACACAGCCTGTATCACAGGCCTGTTAAGGAGGTAAACGTTCACTCTTGCTAAGTGGTATCATGTATGAATTATCAGTTATGTTAACAACGTTATTTCTAGAAGACAAGGGAGAAGGGGCTGTGTTCCCTGAGGCATCTGGGTAATTTTTTTCTGCCTTCCCTTCCACAAATATGAAATAGTGTCTTAAAAAGACTTGTGCAGTTGGGTTATTTGGGTTTGTAGATAGGATGAAACATAGCAGCCCAATGTATTGTGGCAGTTAACTTTCTTCACAGCTGGCATAATATTGTTTTTACATCCTTCACAAAAAATTAAAAGGGAATGCATTGGTATAAAATGATTCTGCCACCTTTTCTTTTCCTTCAAATATGCCAGTGAGTCAAGTGAATTGAAGACCTCTTTAAACTGTAGACTTCTTTCTGTGTCTCCCTATCCATTTTAACTGAAGAATATAAAGCAGCAATAAAGGCTGGGTCCTGACTCATCTTGGGAGGAATCCTTCCCTTCCTTGGGAAGGAATCTTGGATTCCTTCCATTTCCTGACCAGCCCCAAACACCAGCTCTGCCCTCCCTACTGCATTCATATGGCCCCAACACTGTTTCTTTCTTTGCAGAACTTTGTTTGATACTTTCACCTTTTCCTTAGAGAAAAATATTATTTCTTAAAGCACAGTGCAAATAAGACACCAGGTTCCTGTGGCCATTTCTCTCACCTCTCCCTCCCTCTTCCCTTTCCAACTGGTCTTGTTTGTTCTGTGACCTTCCTGTCCATAGAAAATGCAGTTAAGCAAAACAATGCTCCTTTCTACAGTGCACAATGTGAATCCCAAAACCTGAACAACAGATTCCTGTCTTGAAAGACAGACCTACACAATTCCTCCCAGGCAATTTCCAGGTGCCCAAGAACATAGTTTAAAGTGAAATTACTTTGATGAATTGGGAAACCTACATACCTTCCTTTTATATTTTTCAAGAGTATAAAATGACTGAAGTTTTTGTATTAATTAATAGTTTAATATATTGTGTCAATCAGGGAGCAGATTCAGTTAAACATGTAGGAACATAGCCTCCATGTAGGTGAAATAGAAGGAATGATTGCTGACTTTTAGACTTTGTAGGTATGTATTAGCTACAAAGTCAAAAGAAAACCTTGTAAACAATCATGTTCTTATCTTTAACCTTGAAAGTGCCATTTCCTTAATGGGAATGTCATATAATGAAAATTAAATTTCTGGGCAAGACTGGGGACTTGCACTTCAAACATATTTTCCTGTTGAGGGACTGGATCAGTAAACTATAATTCTCCCGGTAATAGGGAATAGATGCTTGGAATTCACTGTAGTAAGCAGCAAAGAGAATCTAATATTGTAAACTCAAGGATGTGAGTGACTGCCTAATAGTTGGAACACTGGAATAGAAACTGGAAAATTTTGGTTATTCTGGTTTAAGATTGCTGCTGTCTTGCAGTGTTGCTTTCAACTTTGAATTTGGTGACTTCACTACAACTTCTCTATGGTGTATTATCAATATAAGTGACCTAATCAATACTTGGACTAGATATTCTGCAATCTCAGTACAACTTTTTCAGTAAGCTAAGCTACCTCAGCAGGACCCTAGGTTGTTATCATGCCTCTGGCTCTACTCCTTAACATATCCTGGAAGAAAGTTTTGATGCTTTTGCAGCTAATGCCATGGCTTCGGTGCCATGACATACTTGGTGCAAGTACAGATATTCCTGTCTTTGGATGTCTTCACATATAACCTGTGGTATCGAAACTGTTCAGAACCCTAAGAATGGTATCCCCCAAAGCTTTTCAGGTCAGGAAGTACAAAATTAGCTTAATTTTCCTTGGTAAATATGTAGGATTTGGATATAATATCTGGGGAACAGGTCATCTTCAAAGATATGCAAATATGCACTGAATGAACTGTGCAGGAGAAAATCTTGTGACTCTTGGAAGGCAAACAGCTGAGTCAAACTAGAAAGAAAATGGACATGTGTTTATATTCCTCTTTCTTCCCTCTGAAAATGAAATCCAGACATCGGCACCCCATTTCTTGGACTACTTAATAGATGGGTTCATATGCTACTGCCAAAGGGCAGTTAGTGGGTCACACTGGTAGGTTGAGTGTTGTCTCCATCCACTCTTGTGCAGCACCACACAGCTGTCAGATACTATTTCCAGATCTATATATAAACTTGCATATATCATAGACAAAGCTGATACAGGAACTCATTAAGGCTGAGTCTGTCTGTCCTTATATACGTGCAACTTCACTGAAGTGAGGACTTTGAGCTGAGATCAATAGAAGGATGAGGCCATAAGAAAAGAGCTGAAAAGCCCTATCGATTGTTTATTACATTAGGAATGCAAAAAGATGTAGATTTTGAATGATGCCTGTAATTCTTAAAAAAACCCATAATGATAAAACAATTGTCTGATGCCTTCAGAATGGTAGTTTAAACATTTACCTAAGACTTCTAAATTTATTTCCTAGGCTGACTAGCCAAGTGACCTTTCTGAAGTTATTTATATTGTCTTTGTATTCAATTACTCAGCATAAATCAGAATGAGAATTCAAGGCCCCCTTCTGCTTGATCTTTATCAGTATGCAATGAGCCTGATCCAAAGTCTGCTGAAGGCAGCAGATGGGGCCCTGTTGACATTAGTTGACTTTGACTCAGAGCATCTCATACCCCACACCAAATTCGGGCCCTCTGCAGAATGCATCCCAGTTCAGCCAGGTGACAAGCCATATGGCTTTCATGTTATTGTATACATGGAACAAAAGTTTTGGAGGTCTCTCCACATCCCTACATAGGTACATAAAGGACCACTAGTAGTATTTAAAACCAGAAGTGCGTTCTGGTTTCTCACAGAGGTATATGCTGTGTCATCTGCTTTACTCACTGCAAAAACTTCAGATTCCTTTTGAGCCTCCTATAATACCTCCTGCAGCAGTACCTGTAGGTCTCTTAAGATCCCTATCCCACTTCTTCAGTTTGCTACTGATCTGTTTTTAACCTAGTGCCAAACTACAGGAGGAATTTTCTCCATGGAGAATTGCTGTGGCCTTTCTCCATTGTTCAGGTGCTGATTTCCAAAGCACTTATGAAATCTAATTAATTTGGTGACTTCTAAACTGAACTGGGATGCAACAAGTATGTCAGAATAGGAAAAAAATCATCACTGAAGGCTCAAAGTGGGTGATATGAACAAAGAAACTGGTGAGTAGACTCACCAGTTGTTATGAGGAGAAGTAGATGATAAATAAGCAGCATGATTACATAAGCCTGATTTCTGCTAATTATTTTAATTCTCTATTCCAGCTCTGGGCCTGTTCATGATGGAATGACTACAAACCAACTTTTTTATTACTATTATTATTTTTGGTTTTTTGTTAATCCACATGAATATGTGGGAAGTAGTTTGTTGTCCTTCTATGTCATCCTGCTTCATGAAAGGTGGCACAAAGTTGATGTCTTTATATTTTCATTATTCTTTCATGAAAAGTCCTCAGACAGTTAGATATGGTGGGCTGTCTTTTGGTGCTCTTTTGGCAGATACCACCCCAGAACGGACAGAAAGGTTTATTTTTTTAAATACGTGGATAATTTTTTTCCAGTGGAATCTGTAACTTAACGTCGTAGGCTGATCCCCTTCTATGGTGCCCATGTCAACAGGTGTCCATATAAAACTTTGATGTTTTAAAAGGGACAAAATACACCAAGAATTTTCACATGGTTATTGACAGCCATTGGGATTACTGAAGACTTGCTCCAGCCATGATGTCACAGAGGAATTTTCTGACTGTGATTCTTTTAAGTTCAGTGGACCTCCTAGGGAAAACCTGTATTCAGCATTTCTCCTTGTGTCTATCAAAGTTTTAAAGCAACATGTATTTTCACCCTGCAGTATAGGAATCCTGATGAATACAGTTTAAGATGCTCAGTTTGTTTAACTGTGCTTTTATGCCATTTAATGTATTCCTGTCTTTTTTTCTGGGAACACATCTAAGGAGGAAACATGTTATCAACCATGCTAAAACCATTGAAATATCTGGGAAAGAAATTGTCCTCAAGCCTCAACAAATCATCTTTTTACAGCATTGCGTGTTAAGAATTAATTTAAGCAATGATCCCCAAGAGGCCACATGTGAATAGTGTGCCATCCTAATCTATCTTTTCCTGACTATTAGGTTGATAATGGGCATTCCTTTGCATAGTCATTATGTATTGTTGTCAGTCTTGAGCCAGTTTTATGACCTGTGTCCAAGATGTACTCTTATTCTCATTAAAGGCTTAAAATGATCCATTAAAATCTTGTGTTGCTTCTTTAATTTTTCTGTCTCCTTACAGAACTTTAAAATGTTGATGTTTTTGAGACAGCAGGGAACCAACAGAGCTAGAACTATGATCATTCTTTGTGCAATACCCAGAGATTGATATCTATTTCTATTGTGAGCACCAACTTTCAGCAAGCAAATTCAACACGATTTAACATCCAAATGACTGTGTTGAATCCCAGGAGTAGCACTGATGGACTGTAACCATGAAACCTTTCCTGAGTTATATTGGCATTGTAGATATGTAGGATGCACCCATGCAGCTTAGTTATTGTTGGTATCTGCTAATATAGGCAGTCAAAATTTAAAATTCATAGTAAAACTGTATTAAAGGTCTGACGCTAGTACACTGTATATGAGGAGAAACCCTAATTTTTATGAACTTGATAATTAACAGACTATTCAAGACATCACAATCACTGTAAGAATACAGTGAAGGAAAAAGCTCCAGGGAAATAACTTCTGTTACTAGTTCATATCCTCCTGTCCTGGGAGTCTAACTGTCTGGGTAAACGCAGGTAGACTCTCAACCCTTGTCTTTTCCTGCCTGATAGGTAGCCATAACCTGCTGATATTGGAATTAGAAACTGTCTGCACACTCTGCTCTCAGTTTGGCTGACAAAATACTAACAGAGCAAATTGCAGGTTATTTCACTTTTCACATGGGCTGTCACCCCCTAAGTTTACTGATATGGTAGCACTGGTCTGCAATGTCTCTGTTAGAGTTTTTTAAATAAATAGGGTGAAAGCAGATGGGTAAGCTCTTTGCAACTCTTGTGTCAGCTGTATACTGATAGTTCTCCACTTACCTCCATTGCCTGATCATTAGTCTGATCACTACCTAATGCCTGATCATTCTTCCTATGGAGCTTGCTGTTTTATTAAACTGCTTCACTGGTATTGTGAGTCTCTAAAGCAGGGTTATTTTCTCTTGAGAAAAGAAAAAAAAAAGATCAGAGATACACCTACCCTATCAGAAATTGCACTCTCCTTGGTAAAATTCTGTCCTTGTGTACATACTAAATTAGTAAAGTTGCGACACCTGATTAAATGACTGACACACAGCTACTTTTGTTTATATATATTGCCATCAGTTTACATGGTAATTGACAAGATGAGTATTTATGGCAATCACATTTAATCCTACTCTCAATGGATCAGATGTGAACTGTGGGAGGTTGACCCACTCCCAGTGTTTCTGTTTTTCACCAGTGTTTGGAAATACACCAACTTTCCTGAAAAAAAAGCCTTACAATATATTACATGCTTCCAGACACCAGCTGTCACCCAAAACACATCACCTGTGGATTGATGCCATGTGACCTTGTTACTTTTCTATCAGCCTATTTCTCTCTCCCTGTCTCAGGTATTTTTAATGTGTCCATCACCATGGTTTCTCATACTGCTTAGTAGAATCATAGAATAATGAAATGATGTGGGTTGAAAGGGATTTTAAAGATCACCTAGTCCAAAAACCTCTGCCATGGGCAGGGATGCCATTAACTAGATCAGGTTGCTCAGGCCCCATCCAACCTGGCCTTGAACACTTCCACAACTACTCTGGGTCACTTGTTTCAGTACCTCATCACCCTCAGAGTAAAGAATTTTTTTGCTAATATCTAATCTAAACCTGCCCTCTTTCAGTTCAAAATTATTTCCCTTTATCCTGCCACTGTCTGTCTGTATAAAAAGTCTCTCTGTCTCCCTTTTTAAAACCTTCTTAAGGTTCTGGAAGGCCACGATGAGATCTGCCCAAAACCTTCTCTTCACACTGAACAACCCCAGCTCTCTCAGCCTGTCTCTGTAGGAGAGGTACTCCATCCCTCTGATCACCTCATTGCCCTCTTCCGGACCCACTGTTAACAGGTCCTCATCATTAATGTGTTGAGGGGGCCAGAGCTGGGTGCCATGTTTCAAGTAGGGTCTCACAAGTTTTAAATATTTTGGAATTCATATAAGAGGTGTCAAGAACAAAATTGCCTGTTATAAATGATATCCCAACTTTTTTGAAAGGAAGACTGGTTTTTCTATGAACTTTACTGTGGAAAAAGCACTGCTTAGTTATTTTAACTTTTTTTTCACCTGGTTTATCACTGATGTCCATGATGATTTGCAATCCTGAGTCTCTCTTCATTCCATATGTTTCAGCATTGCTGTCCATCTTTGATTCTTTAACAGAAGTTTGATATTTACTGAATATTCTAAATGTGTGGGGTTATTAATGACATGGTTTCCATACACAAATTGGAAGTACCATATTTGTGCAGATCCTAGTCTGTTTGAGAACTTAGCATGGCTGGAACTTTAGGTGCTATTGGATTAGTAAATAACACCCACTCCCAACTTTGTTGGTAATGAAAACCATGTACGTGTATTATGAAATGCACCTGTGTTATGACACTATTATGATGACAGTGGTCCTTATGTTTTTAAAACTAAAAAGGATATAATTTATAACTTTAACTATAGAAAGAAAACAATTTGTATCCAGTTTAGTTTACAAATACAGAAGGTCCACTTTGGCTCAACACCTTTAAGAAATTGGATCTGTTTTGATTTGAGAAGCAGATGGGAAGAGCTGGCGTTTATCATACTTACAATTTTTTATTACAAACAATGCTAGATATGTATACCATGACATTCTTGAGAAGACTGAGGTGCCACTTGCTGTCATAGGCCTCATTCTTATGGCTTCTTGAGAGTGAAATGTGAAATTTTGCACTTCACTGGACTATTCTCTTTTCTGTGGCAAGTTAACGGTGACATTATCCTCAAAAGATCCCGACTCATAGAACTGTGTTATAGTCAGCAAGATGTACTAGAAAACTATTTTGTGTTCTTCTAATGCAGTTTTAGCCCAGAGATTGCATTTAGAACATATACTCAGATTTTTCTTAGCAATGATATGGCTAGAATTGTCATTAAAAAAACAAAAGAAGTCAATTTAAATAAAGATTAGTGAGATTTTTATGTTAGAATTCTCTTGAATCTGTCATCAATGACTGAAAACACAGTTAACATAAAACTTGAATAAGATCAGAACTAGTACCGATGCGTTCAGCGGTAGTAATGAACCATGAAACATCACCTTACCTCAGCAAGATGCCTCATACCTTGCATGATCATGAAAAAGTTCATAGAAAATCTTGGCTCCAAGCCCTTTTGTAGCCAAAGAAAATTTTGAAAGAGCCAAGTTTTTAGTTTATATTTAGGATCTGTTCCTCTGGGATGCCTTTGATTGATGGTTCTGGAGAATAATTACCTGGTAAGTTACCTTGTGTTGACTGCAGAGAAGGCAGAAGTGGTGCTGCTTTCTCATGTGCATGTTTTTCATAGGCAGGTTCCCTGGTTCCTGGAGCTGCAGCTTGTGCTGCCACTGCAAAATGTTCCTTGAATGTGCAAAGGCAAGACTGAGCCCTGGATCCTGTGACATGCTGTCAATGACCTCTACATGGTCCCAGTGCAATGCCAAAAGTAGTGGTGCCTCCTGCCAGGCATGGTTGGCCAGGACTGTGGTCCATCTGCAGGTACCAGTGCAAAGTAGCCTCTTCATTTTTGAGAAGAACATGCATGTTGGATCTTCTTTTCTTCTTTCCTGTAAGATTTCATAAGCTAGGATGCTCGTGAATGACAGAATATAGCACTGGATGAAAATCATTGCATCAGATAGTACTTCCAGAGTCCTGCTGATGAATCCTTCGAGATGCAGACTGTGCTAATTTGCATGGGTAGCACTAGGAGTATATTTAACAGAGCTGTCTGTAGCTGTGGTTTGCATGCTTCTGCTGCACAGCTACTGTCTGTTTTTCCTGTACCTGTTACACCTTAGTTTACTGTTAAATCTCTAATCACTTAAACTGACCTTTCCAGTTCAGTGGACTGCTGCTCTAAAAGTCCCGAAATACTCAAGATGTCTAGCCCAAAGTCTAATCTAGCCCTTCAGTACCTTGTTGTCTGCCCAAAGGTTTAGATTCATCCTATAAAATAAAAATTTTATCCTGTTGTGTATGAACTGCTGTCCTTCGTCTTTATGACAAAAGAAGAGCAGAGTATTTACTCTTCAAACTCACTGGAATATCAATACTCTTTGCACTGTTTTGACCTTCTTATTTCTTAGAAATATCATTCAAGTTTTGAATGTAAGAAAGTTGCAGAGAAGTAAAATCTACCTAATCTGATTTTTGATCCTGTGCATTGTCCATTGCTACGTATTAAAATATATTGCACTAAATGCTGGATATTCTCAAATGGTGTTTCAAGAGCTTATATATGACTGATAAATGTTGCATCTTTCTGTCTTGGATGCTTATAAGATACACGAAATGAATTTAAAAAAATTATTAAAGAAAATTATATTATTATTGAATAATTGTTCATCTGCACCACCCCTAATTCAGGTGTTAAAGTGAGTAAATTGAGTTACCATTTTGGCCACCAGCAGTCAGTAGGTTTCTACATACTTATCTACTAAGATATTCCCCAATATGGCTGTTCCATAAGTTCCCTTGGGTATTGACATAGGAGTTCAAGTATTTAATACACTATTATAAAAACTGCATGCAATGATCCTTCATTGATGTGTTTGATTAGAATACTTTCAAGATTAACCTTTATCGACATAAAAGTTAACAAAACATCATGAGTGACCCTTTTTTAGAAAAAGATATTGTTCCCTCAAGCATATTCTGTGCATCTAATATTTTTTTTTCACTTTCCCTTTAGTTACACACTGCAGGAGAAACAAAACAGAATGCAAAGTTAAAAAAAAACAACTCAACAGGGATCATTATTTTTTGTTGCTTCTCCTGGAATCTTTCTCCTTTTGATAGCATATAACGTAGATGCATTAATGAAGAGTCAAGAAATTGAAGCTTGTTATATAATAACAGAAATTAACCTGATTTTCTTTTATAAATATGTAATAAAGAACAGATTTTCTGAATCTTTTTAGTAAGACTTTCCTTGAAATTTTCAGAAAAAAGTAGAACTTTTTCTTTATACATTTTATTGCAAAAAAATGCAGTTAGAGATTGGGCTATTTCCTTAAGAGTAGATTCAAGACCAAAACCCCTTAATTTTAGATGAAAAGTGGCTTGGCTGCATTCATAAACAGAGCTGTGAATTCTTTTCCATCTGAACTCGTGTTCTTTGATTTTCACTGACTGACTGACCATTTCAGCACGCTCTCCTGATCGTATATAATTCAGTCCTCGACCATGACAAACCAATCATTCACAACTGACCCTTGAAATTAATTAATGCCAATCACTGCTATCAGTCAAAAGACATTCTGAGAGATTTCAAAAGAAGAGATTGATGTTACATGGTGCTAAAGGTAGATGTAGAAAATGCAGTCAGTCAGTGAATTTCAGAAGAACTTAAATTACATTTATAGATTGCTAACATCCCTTCTAGTAGTTACAAGATGGTAGTCGTCAATGTATAATAAAGCTGGAACAAGTGCTCAGTGTGAAAATGCTAATTTTCAGATACTTATATCTTGAAAACCATAGGTGGTCTTGGCATGGAAAATAACATACTACCTCCAAATTTGAATCTCTAAAGCATAGCAGGAGGCAGATCTAACCAGCGCTGTGACCATATGTGTTTGGGATTTCATACAAAATAATTAATTTCCATTCTGTAAAAATGAATAGTTTAATATAACATCCCACATCAAGAGATGCAAACACAAACTGATACTTTAAAAAAAAAATGCCAGTGAACAAACTTTTTCCTAATCAAAACCAATTTAAATTGTTATGAATAAAAATAAAAAAACTATTTAACTGCTTTTATTTCTCAACATAAGAATCTTATGAAGACTCTCTCTTCATAAGATGTTTAATTGAATAAAGGGCTTAGAAGAAATACGTAATCTACAAATGGATGCTCTCTGCATATGTACAAAATACCCATGTTCTTTTCTGTTTCTAGTTATGACCATGCTTTTTCTTTCCCTTCTGATTTGCATGTGAAGATGAACCATCATCAAAGTACTCAATATTTTTACCCAAACTCAATAGTCCTGACACACCCGTGTCAGGCTAAGTCTCTTCATTCAGTGATAACCAATAGGCTTTAATGTCATTCTGTGACACAGGTCAGCTCAATAAAAGTCTCTGTAAATTATCATTTGGGTGTCAGATGATCAACAACATCAGTGCTGTCATGTCATCTGGAGGGCTATCCTCCCAGTGAAATGAGAGGTAAAGCATGTATTGTCACTCTCTATGTCTGCTGAGAACATAATCACACCAAACTATCCAACACGTGGTACTTGTATAAAAACATGTTGTGCCAAATCTTCTCTCAAGTGATACTTGAAGTTTCTAAAAAAAACCCTGTTAGCTGATGCATTTGTCTCCTGTTTACCACACTCAGCTGCCACTCCTAGCTCTGTCCAAGAGTAAAACAGCCTTTTTTTTCCAAATAAAAAAACAAATCAAGTAGAGAGAGAAACAAGAACTGAAACTTTAGATTTGAATTGCTCTGCTAGCAGAAGATTGACTACAAATCAAAACCACGTGCCAGTCTGGAAGATTTTAGCCACCAAAAAACTGTTAATCAGTGCTAAAAGGAGGTTTCCAAAATCCAGTTAGGCTCCTAGGCACATTTCAAAATCCCACTAGATGCCAGTCTGACTACATATCTCAGAAAAAAATGTGGTCCTTGTGAATGGCCTCTCATCTCTAATACCTGTTGGATTGTGATCCAAACCGTGGAATTAGGCCTGGATCCAGGTCCTACTGTGCAGCTAAAGCTCCCCATGGCTGCTAATGACAGAATAATCTTTGTTGCAGAATGCTGAAGGCTTCTGGGAGTTGAGTGTGCCTTTTGGGGTGCCTTGCACCGTCTATACCACAGAACTTATGGCTCTAAGTCAAGAAGAGGATATTCCTCCACCCTCCTCTGCTTTGGGTGTCAAGGCTCCATTATACTAAATTATAATATATATTATTATACATATACTATATGTTAATCAAATTAAAAATTATATTATATATTAAAAAGCATCTATCAGCAAGAAAATAGCAGCATTCATTACTTTGTGAGTCAAAAAAGCAATCAAGGACCAAACTTCCAAAGTCCAAAGCCAGAGAAGGGGCTACCTGTACTGTGCCACTCCTGATGTCTTGATAAATCATACAAGTTTGTAGTGAGTGCACAGACTGTCAGGTGGAAGGATGTTGATAATGAAGATATCGCTCCCATTATACAGCTTTTGCTTTTCTTAAGCAATGCTTATACATTTGCCTCCCATGCTCTACTACTTGTATCATCACTGACATCTGTTCTTTTTAGGTTGCAACACAATCAGATCTGCAGTCCACCAGAAACACTACTTAGAATTTACTTAAGTGTATATATATATATATATATATGTATATATTCCCTAAAAACACTGCTTCAGTGAAAAATTAGCAATGTAGTGATTTTTGGCAAAATTTTCAGTGAGGCGGTTTCTTAGGTTGAAAATTGGCTATTTTGAAAAATAAACTTTGTATATATTACATGCCAAATTTAGTTTCTGGATTGAAGAACTCACTAGAGATGACTATGTGAGAATGACAGAGATTTCCTCCCAAGTACTCCTGTTCATCTCTCAGAGCGTATCTACATACCAGGAGGCAGTGTAATGTAGTGGTTTTGCTACTTGTAAGCTAACTTAGGTATAAGACATTCTAGTTTACTAGAGAGCTGCCTAACCACAGCTGCATATTTCACAGTGGCTTGTTATGTTTATTCCTCAGTGAGCTCCCTAATGGCCTGGCTACAGTGCCAAGAGGACCTTTCATTGCAATAAACTTGTTACTGTGTATGACCAGTGAAGACGAACCCCTAGCCACTGATGGGTAGTGCTACCTTTTTGAGTTGAAATGGGTCTGAGACAGCAAAGTGAGAAGGGTTTAACCCATGGGTTTAACTAACGACTTTCAGAACAGCATACCTCCCCACAAGGTCTGCTGTCCTTCTGCAAGTACTGCTTTTTGCTGCTCTGACTGTTGTTAATGAAGCTGCTGCTCACTTCTGTCTACCCCTGGTTTCCGGTGTCTGGATTGGTTTGAGGTTGAGAGTGGTTTCCTGTTTCTGTGCAGCTCTTGGGTAGTCTAATTGAAACGACATGTCAGCAAATATGTGTCCAGTGTGGCTGGGGAGAGAGCCAAGGTCCGGTTTTCTGCAGCAACGTGACTGACTATAGAAAACTCCATGGAAAGAGAAGAAAAATCAATATGCTGGTGTTTGATGTGAACAGCAAAGTTTGTCTCCTAATGGGAAGACTGGGCAAGTGCATGAATTGCAGCACTAGCCTTCTGCAAGCAGGACAGGACAAGACAAGGAAAAGAACAAGAGGAAATATTAGTGACAGGGGACAATGTGTTTAATAACTCTCCTCTTGGTTTCTTCCCACTTGATTCTGCATGAATGAATAAATAGAACTGAGTGAGGAAAAATACTAAATCTATATATCAAGTTCTCAAGAATTAATCCATCAGAAACAGCTTCAAAGTTCCTATGCTAAACAAAGGAATTGTTGTGAAAAGAAGGATGATTCCAAGTATTGCTCTGTGTTATGAACTGTTGGTTTTGGCTAGTTAAGGAAACCATGGCCATTATGTGAAGAGTGTATCCATTCATATGACTTGATTGAATTTCCACCACTACTACTTAGCAGGTACCACAGACAGTAGGAATCTATTGTTTCATGCAAAATGCATGTATAAAACAAATGAGGGACTTGGTCCAAAAGGGCTGAAATTCTAGGGTGCAAGATCTTCAATTAGCTGCAAACATGTGTACTCATGCTTTTTCCTACACAGAGTATACCCTTCCAAGGAACTTTGTGTTTGCATACAGAAATAAAACTCTGTCTAATCTTGGCAGATCACGCATCTAAATACACAAGCTAAACAGTGGAAACGTTTCTGCAGACTTACTCTTCAGTTTCTGAAGGAATGGATGGAGAAGCAAAGCACACAGCCTCATTGCTGCATCTCTTCAGCTAAAATTCCAGTTGCCCACACTGTCTAGCGTGATCAAGGGTGCTAAGTAGTACCTTCTTCCCTGGAGAGAGAAGTGTGGGAGAGCATACTGGTGCACTGGAGAGGGGCTGAAATGTACCTGGGACTGACATAATATCATGGAAGCATAGAATCATAGAATGACTTGGCTTGGAAGGGACCTTAAAGATCACCTAGCTCCAAACCCCCTGCTGTGAGCAAGGAAACCTTTCACTAGACCAGGTTGTTCAGAGCCCCACCCAACCTGTCCTTGAATGCTTCCAGGGATGTGGCATCCATGACTTCTCTGGGCAACCTGTTCTAGTACCTCATCAACCACACAGTGAATAATTTTTTCCTAATATCTAATCTAGACCTACTCACTTTTAATTTGAAGCCATTCCCCCTTGTCCTGTCTCTACACACTCTGGTACATAGTTCCTCCATTTTCCTTGTACCGCTTAGGTACTGGAAAGCCACAATTAGGATATCCTGAAGCCTACTCTTTTCCAGGCTGAGCAATCCCAATTCTACTAGAGTTGCTCCGCCCTTCTGATCAACTTGGTGGTCTCCTCTGGACTTGCTCCAACAGATCCAAGGCCTTCCTGTGCTGAGGACCCCAGAGCTGGATGCATCACTCCCAGTGGGGTCTCACCAGAGCAGAAGAGAGGGGCAGAATCCCCTTCCTCGATCTGCCGGTCACTCTTTTGATGCAGCCCAGGATACAACTGGCTTTCTGGGCTGTGAGCTCACATTGCTGGCTCATGTCCAGGCTCTGCAACTGGGCAACTTTATGAAAGAGAAATCCTTTGAAGATCATTAAATATGTAGAAATCACATTCAGCTCTGGAGTGCCCATACTGAAACAGCTGGTGCCTGGGAAAGTATTAACTGGAAGTATCTTGGATGCCTGTTTACCCTACTCTTCACCTTCCTTGTCCATTTGGTAATGATCAGAGTTTGTTTTTTTGTTTTTTTTTTTTTAAGTTGAGGTTATGGGGTGATTCAGACACCCTTTCCTTTTGGTAACATTCTTTCTCTTGTCATAAACCAGATGTTTTTGACGCTATTCTAGATTCCTTTTTCACACCAGAAGACAGTATCACATGCTGCACAGGAACTTATTCTCTATAAATACTGCACTGACAATGGTGGAGATTTTCTCAGCCTTCCACTAATTCTGCCTGCCACAGATTTGAGATTCAGTGGTGCTGTAAAAGACCCAACCTCTACTGTAGAACTTGACTTTGTGTTTTACAAGGGAAATTCCTTGTTCAGTGACATCAGACTTTTTTAAAATTTATCTATTTTTGTCTCTTGGGATCTATAATTTCTGCATCTCAGATTTTTTTTTACCAGGTTCTGCCCCATGTCATTCTGTTATCCTCTGTATTAATTCAAAGCTGGGTATTGGGGAGAAGGTCCCTGATGATTTGAAGACTACTTGTGTCCACTGGAATGGTCAATTCCAGTTGTGGGCTGCACTGCCTCATAGGACTTTGTTCTGACCCAGCATGTTTGTTCCCTTCCTGCTTTGTTATCCCTAGCTCAATCTGCTTATAATTTTATCAGGAGATCCTATTGTGCTTTCCACCTTTTCTGTCTGGAACATACATGGCAGTGTAAGTGTTATGGGCTATCAGAAACAATAGTGTCATTTATGTGAACATAAAAGGGGCAAAGTATTTTGTGGTTCTGTTCAGGCACTATTATCCCATGCCAAGACTGAAAGAGCTGAATTCCACCTTGTTAAATTCAAATGAACTTTCAGTTGTTAAGTACAGCAACTAAAAATGCTGCTGTTAGAAAAATGAAATAGATTAGTGTTGCAAACCTTTCCATGCCACTGTGTCAGATGTTGTTTTCATCTGTTTGATAAATACACTAAAAGAAGAGTCTGCTGTTTACTTTTCCTTTAGGGCCATATCACTTTTGTTCCTTGTTGTGAATCTCTAAGAGCAACAAGACGGTTGACCAGTGTGGAGTTGTATTCCTGTGGAACTTCTAACAGTCAGAGCTCCTTCAAATCTTCCACAAACCAATTCAGGGTTTGAGTCAGGGCGCAGATGCAGAAGTGGTTAAACTGGCAAATACCTCAGTAACTCAGACAGCATATTTACATGATGTGTAGCAAAATGTTGTACCGGCTAAAAACCTTCTAATTTGGTGAATAAAGAATTAAGTGCATGGAAAGTGGATCCTGCTTCTCCTTGAGCAGATGTGGGGTGTGGAGGAAAGATAAAAACTCTCTCTGAGACAGAGGGACACAATATTTGGGAAATTTACCTTGGATCTAGAATGCTATCTAGTCAACCTGATCAAACCCTGGACACTGAGAGTTTTGTTAGCTTTTTTCCTTTCCCCCCCCGATAATATTTTGCTTTGATTTCTGATCATAAAGATTGTCCCAGAAATTATATCTGAACTTGACTGAATCTAATTTTTGCTGCATCATTTCACCTGCTTACTTTACACAAGCCAATGTTTTGGCTGATTTGATAACTGGCAATAAGGAAGACAGGTTGGTTTTGAAAAAAAACCAGAATGGAGATCAAAGAAATGAAAAGAATACAACTTCTTGTTGTGGCAGAAATAGAATGGGAAGAAATAGGAGACTCTTAGGAGCCCTTAGTGATAGAGTTGTGGCAATGAACTTTAATTGCCAACCCACTTCTACTTTTGTTAAAACACAGATTTTCTCTTTGTTCTAGCAGATGGAATTTTGATCACTCTATTCAGCCAATCCTCACTTGTTTTCTAATGGGCTTGGGATTTATTTTTTTTTAAATGTCTGGGAGATCCATCACCCCAAATAAGTGGACTTTAAAGGTCAAGAGAGCTCTTATCCTTTTAGTTCATTTCATGAGAGCTCTGAGCAGCAGGCACAGCAATCTCAGCATGGACTCAACGATATTTCCTCACAATGTAGCCAGAAACTGCATGCCTGCAGGGTAAAACAAAATTACCAGTGTTCCCCCATGAATGTCCTACACCTTGAGAGGCCACAGCCACAGAGCAGTTAGCTGCATGGCTGAGCACTAGCAGTAAATGCTTACTTCAATTGTGGCAACTGCCACTCAGAAGGGATGCATTTAATCTTGAAGGATAGATGTCTCAAGACATCTCTCCTAAGTGACACAAAGTCTCTGGATGTAGAGGAGAGTGCTGAAGGGTTCTGTATGTAGGCAGTTTCTCTCTGACTGTGGGGTAAGTGGAGAAAAATTGGTATAGCTGCTAATAAATTAGCTTTAATATTAATCCCCATGTCTAATGAAAATTGTTGATGAATGCAGATGGAAAAAAGGTGAAACCACACAGCACAGAAGAATATCAAGAACATAGTAACACTTTTCTCATATTGCCTATTATTACTGATAGCAATGGACAAGTGTTTGCAGATTTTCCTAGAAACTATTTTGATGCATCCATGAAATACAGCTGATGAGAATTCAAAATTCAAAATCTGTGGAGATTTCCTTTGGGACTAACGCTCCTAAGACACATGGCCTAGGAAAAGGGAAAGTGAGTGAATTGCTGCTGCACATGGACCCCAGTGAAGAATTCTGGACACAGTCACTCTCCCTGCCTGATGCAATCAAAACCTGTTGCTAATTGTTATTAAACATTCTGTAAGGAAATGGCAACAGCACTGGGATTTCTGGAAGATAAGCTGCAATTAAGGCCAAGTATGAGTACAATGAGTACAGTTTTTTAACAGTACCAAAGGGCCTAGGGGTCACTATAAGGATTTAGGCTGCAAACTCATCCAGGCAATTTTGAAAACTGTGAAAATTCTTACAGCATTTTATAGAATAGATTTTTAAAGCCTCTGCTACTGTCAGTTACTTTGTGAATTTTAAAAGTATAACCTGAAGGTGTAATAAATACTGTGCAAACTAATCTGAAGGGAACTTTAGTTAACTTACTGTAAATGCACACACACACATGATTCTTTCTAAATATATTGGCCTATTTACTATGGTAGTTACCTGTTTAAGACTTGCTGTTATATTAAGTAAAATAGTGTGCCTGGGCTAATACATTTTCAGAGAGCCTATTTGTTTTACTGAAGAATTTATTGCATCAGTAATAACTGTCAGAGTGAAAGCGTGGTTAAAGTGCTAGAGACAGGACCAACTGCAAAGGGTATCTATCAAACTATCGACTTCCTGTCAGCGGTGTTGTGAACTCTTTTGTCATAAACTCAAGCACCCAGAGTTGAAACCTCGATCAATGAAAGGGGAATCTGGTATCCAGCTCTTTTAGAGAGGGCACCTCTTCTGTTTGACCCATTAGGACACAAATAACAGTTTTTATACAGTGCAGGTTTGATTTACAGCAAGCCTTCAGGTTACATACTGACATTTATATTTTAAATGAAGTGAACAGCACTCACCATCTGAAAGAGTTAAATACAAAGCTCCCAGATGCATTCTAATAAAAAGTTTTAGCCTCGTAACTGGCAAATAGAAATTTCATCACACTGTGCAGTTATTTACCATGCAGAATTTTATTTCTTTCTCTTTTCCTTTTTATTTTTAAAATTTTTTTCTTATTTCATTGTAGAGGAACCATGTTTTGATTTGTTGATAGATAGGGCTTCGCAGGTTTTGCTTTCTTAAAAATATGGAACGAAATTCAGCTCTAATTCAGTTTAAATTTGTGCTTCCCAACTGGAGGCATCTGGGTCAAGCTGGGTCACACTTTGCTTGCCTCTGAAGAGTTCCACTGGGGATTTAATTTTCAGATCAGTGCATTTGGTTGTTGGACATACAAATCTTCCTTGATGTCTTCTCATTTTTGTTGAGCTCTAACTGACCTGATGGGATTGTTCAAGTTGTGGACATAGTCTTTTTCTGGTGAGTGTTTGGGTCAGTGCCTTACACTCACTTACACATGGCTGTCCCATGACTGGGAGAACAAGTGATGCTACCTAGGATATTGCACTGTTGTGCAGGGCTAGACTGTGTGTCTCAGTGTGGCAATGTGAGCTCTAAAGCCATGGCTTCCCTGATGCTTTGTGTACATTAGTGACTTTTAGCATGATTTTGATTCATGTGATGAAGTTTGGATAAGAATTTTCTTCACATTTTAGAGCGCCAGTAGGAGTGAGGGGCAAACATCAACTTGGTTTGTCGGCGTTTGCTGCAGTCCATTTACTTTTTGGAGGCTTGGGGGAGGTGCTCAGTTATATTATGCCTTTCATATGTGTTTACTATTTTACAAGGGGAAACTTTAATTTAAATCTGTGGTGCCGTTAGCTTGATCATTACAGCATCATTTCAATATGTTTTGCTTCAGTCCAAACTTTAACAAATGTGTTCCATTCTTCCACCAAGAAGAAAAGTGGCCTATGTAAATTGTTGCTCTGTGTGTGGTACAACAGTCTTCTACCTCAGAGAAGGAACTTGTCTTGTGCCTTAGTAACAGAATTTTTTCCTGGTAGATGGCATTTTTTGTGCTATTTATCTAAAACAAGGTGCTCTATTGCAATGCAGGAATTAAAAGTTTAGTGCATTCTGAATGCTATGCAAAATACATTGCCAGTTTTCATCTTTGCACAAGACCATTTTCTTACCATAGTTTGTTTTTTTTTTAATTAAAAAAGAGTTCCTTCAGACACTGATGTTACTTTTGAAACTGAGATGCATGTTTCACCTATGTGCTACGTAGCACCCTGACATGAAGTGGTTGATAACACCTTTATGTGTTTGTTTTAGAAGAATAAAAGCTTTTGTGTGTACTGTGGAAAGCGGTTCCTACTTTCATTTTAGTAGTTTTGCACAGAATAAAACATACAATTTTATCAACAGATCTTGAGTTGTCCTGCTATGAAGTAGGCCAGTTTATCTGGTGCAATCTGATGTGCTCATCCTCAGTTATGGTTGTCATCTCTGAGTACTCCATGTGATCCAATCCAGTGCTGCTTGGATTTCACATGGAAAATGACACGTTCTTCCAAAATTAAACTCTACAGTAACTATTGTCATAATGAGGATCAGAAGACTTGTCTCCTTTTTGTGTTAACGTGTTCTATCTGACACACAAAACAAAAATGCTGTTTGCATAAATACTAACCTTTGGGTGAATGTTTGCCTTGAAATATCTTGGAAAATTTGAGTCAGTCATAGGCTTTCTCATTGAAAAGCAGAAAATATGAACTCCTGTTCTGGGAAGAAACACAAAAGAGTACATCATGGGGAATCTTTCCTTCATGCTTTTACTATCATGGTTCAGACGCTTATGGGCCACAACTGGATGCTCCTTCCAGCAAATCCAGATTTCTCGTAACAGTTGCTGATGATGTGGTTCAGTTGTGTTATTCAGTCAAAAGCAAACATCTCACCGTCTCTCAACAACACCTTTTAAGGCCTCTATGCCATTAGCACAGTATTTTTGTTTTAATTAGAATGAGTGATACACTGCTAGTAAGCATACATATCATGTTTCCTTCTGTAGACTTGAGGCTTTTATGGTTTGGCTTTTAAATTTACTCTGTTTACAATCAATAAAGTGCGCTACGGGCTCAATAAGACCAAAATTAACTTAACACAATTAGCTATAATTCAAACTTTCTGGAAAGCTGGTCCTTTATTTGCTATTTTCACTAAATAACTGGAAAGTGACTACAAGGCGGGGCAAAATCAGATCAGACCATTTAAAGATAACTGGCTTTTTTTTTTTCTGCCTTCCTTCAAACAGTTTCTGTTTATCTTATAAATTGAAAAATAGGAGAGAAAAGGTACTTCTTCTCAGTTTATGCTCTGTAAGGATCTTGGGGGTTTGAGGGGTTGAGGAGCAGGCTAATCTGAGCCTACTGGCTGCATACCTGAGATAGCTGGGAGTCACCCCTGTGCCCCCTCACCCGGGAAGCTCAGGGACTAGCTCTGAAATGTGCAGAGCTATTTTAGGGTAAGGCAGGGCAAATCACACAGCAAATTTCCAGATTTTTTTTTTTTTTTTGGTAGGCCTCGTGGGCACTATTCCTTCCCCTGCTGGAGACCTGGGCTGCTAAGTGAGGTGCCACCAAGGCAGGTACCCCTGCTCCAACATGATGCACCCCAAAAGCTCAGGAATGGGTGCAGAACAAGAGCTATGGTTTATCCATCCCTGATCGGAAGTTGGACTAGCATCTGTACTGTTTGCTTGCATTAACAAAGCTTCAAAAATTGACTCTCTCTTTCTTTAACTAGGTGTTTTCATTGCCTTGGTCAGCACTGACAAACTGTGCTGAGAATTGAGTGATAAAGTAAACAGCGTGAGTGATGTTTATTGCTGTTCTCAAATAATGATAGCAATTTTTAAAAAGATTTTTCACCTAAATGGTGTTTCTCTAAAATCATGTAGGAGTTCAGGCTAATATTAAGACCTAAATTGATGTCACGGGAGTTGTGATTTGAAACAGAGATCATATATTTTATTTCTGAACCTACATTTTTTGGGAACTCAGCGAGTACGAAGATTGTCATTGTTAACGTTCACCCACATTCAATTTTGCAGATGCTTAACAAGTCTTTTTTAACTAATGACTTCACAATTGAAAAGAAATATGTAAATAAGACAGAGTTACAATAAACATTACAGATTAAGGATAATTAAATTTATCCATGTGTCATTTAAAAAAAACCAACCTAGCCCTTCCATTTTATAAATAGAAGGCAAAGTTAACTAAGCAGTTAAAGAATCATACTTCCTTCTGGTATTTCTGGTCACTGTATCCAGAATTTTTTATAGCCCTTGCCACAGAGCTTCAGCTGACAGAAATTGAGAAAATATGCATAGATAGAGTGCTTTGGATGCTAAATTAAATGGTGACATGTTAGAAAGCAGTGTATGTATTTCCAGCCTGGAGCTCCCAGGATTATTGTACAAAATTCCACATTAATATCTTACTCAGTTTCTGTGATTATATCCTTTATATCAGTGAATGTCATGGCTGCCAGGTAAAATAAAACCATCCTATGTGTCCTCTTAGAATTATGCCAAACCTAATAACGTGTGAGAGCTGGCCTGCGTTCCTCCGGAGCCGGTGATGCCAGCCCGTCCTCGCAGACTAATGTGTAATCAATACGCCTTTCACCGGCGACCTGAGCCCCAGTGGAGCTGGCAGAGACGCCAGTCAATAAATCCCAGCCGGAGGTCATTGCCACGGCAGCCCGGCGCCCCCGGGGCGATGCTCCGCCTCGGACCCGCCCGTGGCTCTTGGGGCAGCGAGCGCGGCAGCCGCGGGTCGGCGAGAGGTCGAGTTTGTGCCCAGCGGGGGATTGGCCTCTCAAAAGCTGTTTGCTGTTTCTGACACTGACCATTAATTCTCCTCTGTCGCCACATTTAACCCTTCCCCGCCAGCCCCTGCACGGCTTCAGCAGGGGTCCCGGCACGCGGGGGAAGGATGCCTTCTCACGAATCAGTCTTGTTTTGACGTTGCTGTTCCTACACCAGATTTTAGCTTTTTCTTAGTCAAGAGAAAATGGGAGACAGTTCTTGGCATCAATTTCTAAAGTCAGGAGGGGCTACTGTGAAAATGAAATTTGAGGTGTTTATTCTGACACCCAAAATGGCCCAAGTCAGTGAGCTTGATATCTTGAAGCTGAAGTATTTGTCCCCAGGCTGAATATTCTCACCTCTTGTAAAAGTAACTGATGTCATCACATAACTTCTACAGAAGCAATTGATGTAATTTTCTCACCTTTTGTAAACATAGCTAATGTCATCAGATAACTTCTACAATAGAAGTTGCTAAATAAATGAAAAAAACTTTTTGTCACACAAGTATATCTGCATTTGGTAGGTGGATAATATGTATTAGATAGGCGGGTTCATGTCAAAATGTTCACTGCAAAAAAGATGTAGCTTTTTACTCCATGGTGTTCTTGATTTGAGGAACCTCCACCTTGCACTCTGCACAGAAAAAATGATGTCTCCTTTCTAAACTAGGTTCTGTCTGTGTTTAGGGAGCTCTTAAAATTGGCAACAAGCTCACCCCCACAGGGCGTCAGGAGTGATGTTTGCCTACAAGCATGATATGCCTTTATAGATACAGGCTTGGAAAATGAAGAGCAATATCAAGTTCCTTTAGGATAACTCAGTTTTTTGGTCTCACTCTCCAATAGCTTAAATAAATATAGTGCCTCAGAATCTCAAGGATTCACCCAAAACTCCCAGAGAACTAAGTATAGCATCATGAAGCATTCTTGCACTACCCTTATCATCCTCAAGTGAGCAGGAATTACTTATCAAAATCACTGGTAAGACTTGCTCTCATGAGATTTGTAAAATTTTAAGCCTCATTTGTGGACCATAAAGTTCTGTACAAGCTCAGAAATGCAATATGTATTTGACCTGATGAGTACACTGCCACAGGAGGTAACCAAGTAAAATGATTTGACTTGAGTAAAAAGGGGCAGATACTTTTATGATGACTAATAATATTTTTATAGCTATGAAAGTCAAGATAATAAGGATAATCAAATAATACATTTCAGGACATAAGCTGATTATAGTAGCAGTAATGGTCAGGGAAGAATTTTACCTTTTGTCACCAGAAAAAAAAAAATGCACAGTGACTAAATTTATAATTTAAAAGAACTTAATCATCTTAAAGTTGCACACTGGCAGCTGTAGCACAAAAACCTAGTCAGGGCTGAAAGGTACTCTGATATTAAAAAATCTTTTATTAACTTCTGCAGTCTGGTATCCAAAAAACACCCTTTTGGCTTAGACTCATCAGTTGCCACATCCCTCTGTCTGCTCTCTCCCAGTAATACAAGGCCTGACACCTAATTCACTTTTATTCTCTCCAGTTGTCTCTGAGCCTCATAACTCCCAATCTGACATTACTGGATTTTTATTCTCATTAACCAAGATTTTACTCTTACTGCTTCTTTTCTAAAACTGAAAAATGGCCACATTGCAAACCTTCAAGTGCTCAGGTACCTTCACTTTTCATATCCTGCACATGATCCTGTCCTGTGTGCAGTAGACAGGAATGTCATCAGAGGCTCAGCAGAGCCCACAGGACCCAGACAGGAGATGGACCTTCATAACATCAAACCATTTAGGTGATGTGTTCGTGCTTCTGCCTTGGAAACCCAATGACCTCTCCAGGGACTGGCATGGTTTTGCAGTACCCCTTGCTCAGCCCATTACTGGGCAGAACAACAAAGCACCACATCAATGAAAACTTAACATGTGTGGTTATGGAAAGCATTAACCTGCAGCACTGTCTTTCAAGAATAATAATAATAATGTGTAAGTGTTCAAGTCTTGAAAGAAATATTTGCACTGTTAATTCATATATGCAAATGGCTTTTGAGAGAGATGCTGCTGCTAGCAGCCGGATTGTTTTTTTTTTTCCCTATTATTTCTAATTAGAATCTATTTGCAGAAAAAGCTTCTAGGAAACTGTGTGTGGATAGACAGAATGAGGTTTCAGGACAAATGTGTGGTTACAGCAAGTTCTAGAAGAGACATGTCTGTGTAAGGTGAGTTATAAAATTGCAATTTAAAAAGGATAAAAATTAATTAGTTTAACAGTGAAAAGTTAGATATCTTCTGGTCTCTCTCCCATGTCAGTGATGAGCCTGTGTAAGCTCCAAATTGTTTTTTTTTATCCAATCTCTGCACATACCACCTTACAGTAGGATAATTTGCTCCTCTCTCTCACCAGTTTCAGAGAAGCCTGGACAAGCAGATCATACTGAACTCTAGAACTGCAGAATTAAAGTTATGTGAAAGAAATCACAGTATCACCACAAACACTCCTTTTCTGGAGTCCTGCTTCATATCTGTGCTTTAAAGAACTCAGAATGACTTTACAAATAAAAGGTAGTTAAGGAGAAAGCAAGAAGAAGGCATTCTCTAGAAGCTACCCTCACACTGAAGGTAGGTTTGTAGCTTTGCAAATAAAAAAGCCCACACACAAACAAAAAACACCCAACAAGAATCTGCACTGAAGACTTAGTCAGAGTAAGACATTCAAGGAATGACAGAAAGGCTGTTGCTGAGATAAAAGTTTCATCAACAGGAATGGAGTTGGCTGGCTTGACATCTTAAGATGAATGAAAGTGATGTGTCATCCTCATCTTTCCAGGGCATTTGAATTTATTTGTGGGAAACAAATATTACGTTACATAGGACAGCCTATTTTTTCCTGTGGATCCTAATTGTAGGGTGAGAACATTTTTTTCCATTCTATTTTCCCTCCTTCCACCTCCCTCCTTAACAAAAATCATTAGAAAAGTAAAGTTGAAGTTAAATCTAATCTTGAAAAGATTTTGTGAATCTATGTCCAACTGAACAACACCCACTTTTATATTGAACTAATTTCTTATGCTCAGATGGTGTAGCTGAAGTAGTGTTTATAAAAAGCAGAAGTATAAATTTGTACATTGGGTATCTGCAGGCAGAATTATTCACAAATGCTTGGCACTGGTGCCAGCGATGGCTTTTGTCAGGCAATGGAAAAGAGCTGTATGCAAGTGTGCTTAGGAAAGAAGGGATGGCTTTTGATCCTTGCAGAAGAAAAGTCTTTTGAGGGACATTTCTACACTGATTTGAAAATAGCAATGGGAGTGACTGAATATACAGAGGAATAGAAATAGCAGGTCCCATTTGTCTTCAGTGCTCTGATATGACCTAACACCCATTGCTTGAAACAAACTAAGCTGCTCAGCGGCAACTGGACACATCTGATAGAAAAATTTTCTCATCACCTCTTGGTACTTGAAATAATGAAATATTTTGCCTGGATTTCCTATATATTTCTTGACACTTATAAAACCTAAGTCCTTAGAAAGATATATGGTCATTGCCTTGTTCTTTTTTTCTACCAAGATAAATCTCATTAATAATGCCATAAAAATGTTACATTAGAACTCAGAAATTGCTAAGATTTCTATAATATAGAAAGTTCTGATGTTTTAAGATGAATTTGTTAGTATGATTGCACAGATGCTAATGAATTAATCTGAAGTGTGCAAAATTTGTTGGTGGGTTTGGGACAGTGGATTAAAATTACAAGGAAAATTGGTACAAGAAGAAAAGAGGCATGAAAGAAAAAATGCAGTGGGAAAAATCAGGGTAGGAACAAAGGAAGCATGCTTATCTTAGACTTGGGTTCACCACTGCGGAAGCGGGAGAAGTTCTGGAGAGAAGGTGCATACAAGAATCTCCTAAAGCTATGTTAGAAGTCTGCTTGCCTGTAGGGCTAAGATAAAATAGTGTACAAAGGCTTGCATGGAAAATGCTTTTTTTTCTTTTTCTTTTTTTTCTTTTACCTCCTCCCCAAAGGAAGATGGGGACACAGAAACATGTATGCCTAGAAGGTCTGGAACTAATGTAGAGAGGACACCTGGCATAGCAGGAGCTGAGATAAAGAAGGGCCACAGAAACTGAAAAAGAGAGACAGAGAAGTAGTGTAGAAAAGCACAGCTAGAAATTAAGTTGTAATACATGCTACAGACAGCTGTTTGAAAGTGTGACCTGATAAACAACTGTAATGAGGGGCCCTAAAATGGATATGAAGCTTGTTTGTGATGACATTAGTGGCTGGAATAAATCTAGCGCAGCAAACACAAAAGTTCCTAGTGTAATTTTGAGAAAATAAATTAATGGAATAGATCTTGAAAGAAGGATATTCTTGGTCAACACAGAGAAGTTGGAAGCGGAAGGACATTGCAATGCCGTGGGCCATCGATCACTCAGGACAGCTTTGTTAAAATCACCACACAACAAAATCAGCTTGTATCTCAGAAAATGGAGGTAGAACACTATGCAGAATAGTTAAATTCCAGTGGAAGAGAGCTGTATTCATAGCACAGGTAGTAGTGGTAATGCAAGTAAACAGCATAAATAATATACAAAATACAACATTTGATACTGATTTCCTCCTGTGGAAAATGAGGGTTTAATCTGTTTACTGGAACTTGAAAAAGGTTTGTGGTCCAAATATTTAAGATTAAAAAAGTAGGCTGGGGGAAGTCTATTATTAAATGGTCAACATAGAGCATTGAATAGAGACAGCAAGAAAATACTTTCATAACAGTTGATATAAAAAAAGATATACCTTACAAAATTTCTGAGTTCAAAGCACAACAGATTCTAGTTGATCAGATAAGGCATATGAGCTACTAACAGTTTTGTGTGCTGCAAACTGAGAACTCACTTTGGATAATCAAGAATACGGATTGAATTCTAAAAAATTAGCAGGGAAAAATTATATATCCAGACATTGTCAGAAGTAACTCCATGATGGAAGAACTGAGGGGAAGCAATACTATAGCAGTACTACCAGAAACCTTAATGAGGAAATGTTGCTGCTTTTCTATAATCCATTAAAATATATCTCTGCAAAGTAGAGAATGTTGGCAGAGAATCACCCCCACACCTAATTCTTTTCAGTCCTAAATTTTATTCATTCACACTCCTGGATGAGTAACATGTTGCTAATGTCTTTTTCAACTTTGCAAATAAAGAAACCAAACCCACAACCCCTAAAGCTCTAAAACAAAACCCCACAAAGTCAACCGGAAAGGAACCCAGAGTACGAATATTAAAAGCACTATTGGGGGAAAACCCCCAAACCCAAGCAAAACAGATGGAAATTTGTACATTAGCTACATGCCCCTGAAATACGGAATTATGTGAATTTGGATTTGTTATAGCAAATTTCTTGCTGTACATTTCTTGTTCTCACCAAAGAGCAGTGAGTTATAAATCCTGCTGCTCCTGAATCCTTCAGCTGTATGAGATGACTAGGTATAAGTGGCTTTTATAACCTTCCACAAGGATTTTAGTATGCTGTGATCTTTAAAAAAGCACAGAGTGGGTACAATGAAGTCAGTTAAATGAAAAGAGAAAGCATTAACAATGGATTTCATCTTAGTACTTAATTAGCTAGAGGCCATGTAGGAATAGACTAAACATCGGCAGAGGGTCCTTGATTACAATCTCAGAACAGATGGGCATTTTTATCTTGAAAGGATGACCAGCTTATCTGTAGTTTTGCAGCTATCATGGCTGATCTATATCTTCTTTATCCAGGCTAATCAAGTACAGAAAGTTTATTAAGATAATAACACTGAAAGTTATCACCAGTTATGCTCTCTAATCTTGATACAGTTTTGCTGTGTACTGTGTTTCAAGAGGTCTGTCAGCCAACAAAGGCTAAAGTTTGAGGGGTATCATTTACACTTCTACAATGATGTTTTTGCTGAACAACAAGCAACTTAAAGCCCAGTTTAAATTGATGGCAAAAGGTTATTGTCATGACAACTCCAACAAGTTAAACACAGGCTCTGAAAACAGGGTAAAAGGCAGAAATCTTCCCCCAGGACAAGTAGGTTGATGTGTCTCCACTGACTCCAGTTTCCTGGCACTGCCCACTACACTGCCTTCTACAAACATGGAAGAAGAGATTCAGCTGGTAAAAATCAGTGTAGTCACAGTATTGGAATCTATGCCAGCTGATGTAGATGTAATGATACACATAGCCAGTGGATGTAAGCCTAGGAGAGCCGACTGTGGGGTATGTAAAATTAGCGTTTGCTTTTTTAATGCATGTACATTCTAAATATTGTCAAAATAGTCCTTCTGGTTTTTATTTTTAAGAAACCTAATTTTAAGATTAAAAAATATTCAAAGAGAGATTTTAAATTTGGATTTATTTTTAAGCCCAAGTATGTGATGAGAGATTTCCTCCATCCTATTAGGCTGTCTGCATTTTTGCATAATCATGAAGAATCAGTTGATTTCTGTTAAGTCTTGTATCAATACAACCCTGAGCCAATGGTCTTGTTACTTCATGATACTTCAGGTGGGGAGAAGACTATTCACAACAAGTAGAGGGTCAGGGTTTTAATGGTCTGAAAAATTTTTGGTTTAAAAATTCTATTCCCCCATTAAAAAAAAAAAAACCAAATCGGAGGCATGCATACTGAACCCCATTTTGCCTGAAGAGGTGTCTTGACGTCTGCTTGATCATCTACATGTGTGTAGAACAAGGCACAGTCTATATTCGTTGTAGTTCCTGGCCTTGACAAGTGAGAAATTCTTGAGCAGAGTTGCTATGGGGCTTTTGACTGAAAGATCAATGCTTAAATAAAATCTGTGTGCTGATTACACATCTCCACATTCAATCAATGAGTCACTGAAATTCCATAACAAGCTAAATATTGATGGCCAGAAAACAAATGTGTACAATAGCACTTGACTGTTTTTTCTCTTCCTCTTCCTAATTTCACCCAGCCTTAATAAATATGAGGTTGTTACTGCCAGTTATACTACATGTAACCAGTCATTGTGCTGTAAAGTGCTACCGTTTGCTGTTATTGATCTTACCTATCTTTTTAATTATTGAAGTGACCTGAGGCTTGGTTTGGTCAGTCATGCAGGTCATTCTTCCACCTTAATGATGTGAAATGTTATTGTCAGGGTGAGGGAATCAGAGTGCCCATAGTTTAATGCTCTTTTACATGCCAATTATTACCCAGACTATAGAACAGCTGCAGTCAATTAAATATAAAATCTGGAGGTCATCTGTCTTTTTCTTGACCTCTTTGTGCTATAACATAATAATATAAATCTTTGATAATCTTGCCTTTCTTTTGAAAGAATTATATTCTAAAATTTATCATTGCTGTTCCAGAAAGTCAGGTAATTTTCTGCTAGAGACAAATTTGGGAAAAATAGTCACATTGTTTGACACCAATTTAAATTTAAAACGGACTTGAGAAGAAATACTTAATCTGAGTCAGGGATATTCTCTGTTTTGTCATGTGCTGGTTTTACAAGCAAATGGACCAGTTTTTCAATAAAAAGTTGTCAGAGACGGTAAAATTTTGATCTTGATCAGAACATGTCCAGTGAAGGCCTGATGCTGCTGATGGTGGAATGAAGGGTGATCTATCAACCATTTATTGTGTTGGTACCACGGATGAAATACTGATGCATATAAATTAAGTACCTTTCAGGAATCCTCCACATTTTGTATCATGGAGAATACTCTAAGCAGTATGTAATAAAATCCAAAGATAAACCAGATGAATAAGATTTTCAAGGAATTTTTCAAGAACCTCAAAAACCTGTTCATAACCTTGTAACTTAACATCCTAAAAATATTTGAGATTTTTAGCCCTTTAATTTTACTGCTAAACTATCAAAAAAGTCTCAATTTTATTCCTCTGCCTCTTCCTAGAGCTCGTAGGAAATGTCTTCAGCCTATAATTTGTTGCACTCTGATGTATATTTAGAGAAATATCTGGCCATTTGATTTGTGATCATATGCAATTCTCATATATATATATATTTAAAAATCCTTATGATAGGTAGGGGCAAGAAATATTTTGAGAAGAGGTTTTAATTTGTGTCATGGCAGGGTTGTTCACCTTTCCATTAGCATATCTGAGTGTTGTTCTTTAAGAAGGCAGTACAGCTTAGCAAACAGCAATGCCTGAACCTTTACTCTGAGCCAACATCCCTTTCAGTTTCTGATGCTTGTACCAGCCACTGTAGCTCTTAACTCCTTTAAAAGGGAAAGTTATATAGCCTTAGAGACCATTTGGAAACGGAAGCAAAAGTTCAGTGCAGAATTTTGGTATCTACTTAAACATGTCTTTTCAGTGGATGTGTCCTGGCAGGCAGCAAATTTCTGGCTGGTGAACTTTATTGGCATTAGTCCCTAGAGCCCTAGTGGCCTAGGATTTGCCTATTTGAGAGATTTTCTCTGTTCAGCTGACAGAGCAGTGGGCAACAAATCACTCTGGGTGTGCTCCAAAGCCCAGTAAAGTCAATGGAGACATTTGTGGAAAGGGAGGTTAGCAGGACAATCTTTAGTAATGATTTCTCCAGAGCTCTCTCTTACAGTTGGTTTACCATTGATCTGATTTCTTAACCTTTGCATCAAGCTGAAAAACCCACTCCACTATTTCCACTCTACTGAGAAAGGCTGAGCTGAGAGCTGGAAGGATCTTTTGTTCATTTTCTTGACATTAGGCTGGTGAGTATTCACCTATCATCAGAGGGATGCTTCTTTATAAATTCTATTTTGGGAGGGATGCAGCATAAGATAGATGGTTATTGAGGTTTTTGTAAATATAAATGAATAACCCAAATTATGTGTGGCTATAACAATCCCCTCTCCTACCTTCCCTGAGATGTCTCTTTCTTGTGCTTTCTACTGCAAGAATAAATACTTGAAGCAAATATGCTTTATTATATTGCACCAGGCGCTATGGATTTTTAAAGAGTACCTTTTCTGCGATATTTAAAAAAAAAAAAATCTTGGCTGATTACAACTTGTTAGCTTTGCTGCTGCTCCAGTTCCGTTTAGGAAAAAAAATATGGCTTTATATTCCCTCCCACTGATTTTCAACTAAAACAGAACTTAGTTGCCTGCTGATCCTGCTGGCTTTTTTAAATGAAAAACTTATTCTTCTTAAACTACTGGAAAATTATGTTTAAAAATCAGCATAATTTCATTGCCTTTTATTTCTGTCTGTCATGAAAACTGCTAGGCTGCTTTCTGGAACAACCCAATGTAATTTAATGCACAAATTTAGTTATAGTTATGAATATACTGACTGAAAAATATTTCAATGATCCAGAGATATTAGTCACTCTACAGTAAAAAATGGCTGTGTGCATACAATGGAAGAAGAAAAAAAAATCTATTTCTGTAGGTGCCTCTATTTCATAATAGATAATTGCATAAGATTGAGAGCTGGCAGGTTCAGTAAAGAGGGACTCTACCTAACCAGTGCACCAAAAGTAGTTCAGCCATTTAAGTTGCAGAGGACACAGAAATTAATTCAGAATTATGGCATCACATGCCAGTTACTTTTAAGAATGGTAGAGACAGTCAGGAGAACAGGGAATAAAACACTTGAAGACTGAGAGAAAATGCTAATTTTTCTGACTGCAGGACCACCTGGTGGTTTTGCATAAATTTCCATGTCTCTTCAATAGGGACGATATACACTGGAAGAACCAACGGCGGTGACAAGTTCAAATTTTGCTGAGGTCAAAACACAGATGCTGTTCTGAGTCTCTGATTTATGAAAATTTGGGGTGCTTTATAAAACTAGACTTTTTTTTTGTGAATTTTGCACCATTTTATTTTCATTTATTCCTTCTAGAGTGACTGAGTACCCTTTTCAATTCTAATACTTTCTAGCAAATAATTTTCCAGAAGACAGGAGATAAAGGTTTGAGAACCTCTACATATACAGAATGGTCAAACTCAGTCTACTCTCTAGCAAATAGTTCAGTGTGTAAGACATAGCATGGGTTGCAAGACAAGAATATAACCATAAAGGGCTTATATAAGGCAGAGAATTTCACTGGAAGGATTATTCTGCATCAAACCCTTATTTTTTGACTGAGTAGGAGGCAGGGGAAACATTGACTACACTGATGGAAGAAGTTCATGTGATGGAAAATCTGCTTCATCTCCCAGTTTCCAATGGTTAGTTACATTCACTGTTCAAACCATGTGCCTGGCTGTGGCTGAAAAGATCATAAATACTTGAAGTGTACAGCTCACATAGTTTAAATTCAGCCAACTGACCGTCAACTGATCCTTAATGGAAAGTTCAAAGAAAATTAGTACTCTATATTGCAGGTTTCCAGTTCCATGAGAAACCTTTTGGCTTTTCTCCATCCCTGTCTATACTATTATTATAAGGAAGGTATCACACAGTTCCAAGTCTGGCACTCTTCAACCAGTGTCTGACTAAGAAACAGCTGAGAAAGAAAACAATGGATATATTTTTCTGTCTTCGAGTGATATGATTTTGTCACTAAAATATGGTCTAGGATGTGTGACCAACATTGCAGGACTTTGTCACATGTTTAAAAATGAAAGATAACACTTCTATCCCATTACTTTTTGACTAAAGGAATTCAGCTTCCCAAGGTTTCTAGAAAAAAATTGTTTGCTGCTGGCTCACTCAGAACCTGAACATAGTTGTTGCAGTGAGTGTATATTAACATGTCTTCAAATAATTTGAAGTAAGGTGACTGCCATAATAAATCAGATTGGTGACCCAGCAGTCCTAGTGTCCCATCTTTAACATCTCCTGGGACTGGATGTTTCAGAAAAAAAAAAATAAAGAGTATTCTTGAATTCCATCTGTTGGCTAATTTGCACAGTCATTTTCTACTAGTAACATGATATTCATGCTTAGAGTGGTGGGAAGTCTCTTCCACCAACTCAGACTTGATCTGTTTCTTTAGCAGTAGCCTCTGAGCACTTCAAGGAAGCAGACACAGTCTTGTGAAGTTCACCCCGATGCTGCCTGTACTCCTCAGAGACTGTTTCTCACTCATTACTGCAAGTGGGCGAGTGCCTTTTTCAAGCCCTGTAAAACTGGAAAATCTAACAGATGGTAGATATGGCCTATATGCCTGAAGACCCTTCCTATCACTCTGTCGTGTTTCCAAAACTACTTTTCAATGTGCTTTCCTTGGAAGTCATTGGAATATTCCTGTTTGGTTGGATTATTATATTTTCCTTTCCAATTTTTTTTTTTCCCAGCTGTAATTCAGAAATACTAAGAGGCTTTTGTCATCATGTAAACATATTTATAGTAGATTTTGAGGGAAGGATAATTGCTCAGGCTAAGACTTGTATCTCCTGCAGCATACTTTAGGGAACTATAAATCACTTTCAATGGGATCCATGTTTATATTAGACCTGTTACTTCCATTGCTTCCTATGGACTATCACTATAGCATTTAGCTTGTTTTTCCTACTCATGCTACATGTTCTGAAGCAGTGGTTTATTGACAACAATCCAGACCACTCACTAGTCTAACATAATCACTACAAACATAACCTTTACCTACTGGTGATCATCAGAGGGGTTTCTTTGGCATGAGTCAAAAATTTATTGTAGGGACATTTGGCATGTAGGGTATAAAAAAGGGTATGGAAAAGAGAGCTACAATTGTTTGCATGAGTTTGGATCTCTCAATGGTGTGAGTCCTCTGTCAGCTTGTTCTCATGCTGATGGTTGTTGCACAACATACACATTAAGCCTAAGGAGGATTTATGATGAAGACGTTAGCTCCTCTCTACTCTTCTTTTATCTGCTGGGGGACTTCTATCAGTGTTCACCTAAGCTTTAGGTTTTCCTATCTGGCATCTTGACTGTGGCCCTGTATGACAAGTAAAAAATTTTACATTTAAATTTTTAGCACATTGTTTTCCCTAATTACCAAGGAAAATATTATCTTCATCATGGCTAGTAAGGCATAAAAACTGATGCTAGTGACATCTATGTGCTTCCCTGCCAATTTTACAGATCCAACATGGTCCATGGAGCAATAAATGTAGCCTTCAAATATTTTAGAACTGATGTGGAGGGCTCATACAGGAGAAGAGGGAAGTTCAGGTGGTAAATTTTAGCCCAGCTTCTGTAACAAGTGACAGCACTAACTAAACTGCAATATCAGGCCACCTTCCATCATAGGTGTCTACTGAACTCAGCGTCAAAATTACTGTTGACTTCAAAGGGGGTGGAATTGGGTCCAGCAGTGCTTGCAGTGCATGCCTGCTGCTTGCAAATAGGCTGCAAATATCAAGACTGGGACTTCAAGGACAGTACTGGAAGACATGTTTAGGAAACTCTGCCTCCACTCCAAAAATAACCAAGGTCACTTTGACAAGGTGTGCCCAGTACTACTGAGCCTTTGAGTCAGGCATCTCAATTTAAAATAGTAGAAAAAACAAGCCATAAATTTTGTCCTAGAGCAAAGCTATAATCCATCTGGGTGAGAGGTTTTTTGATTATCTTCCTTGTGTATGAGTGTACATTTATGTTTTGTGGGCACATAATAGTGTTCCTCTCCTCTCTTCCCTAAACTGTATTACTGAAATTTAGCTGAATTCCAGAGCTTGGAACATAGCTAGCAAACAGTGCTAGCAAAAAATTTTCAAAATTAAGTGATCAGAATTCATAAAAAAAAAAAAAAATTGTTTTTGATAATGCATTTTACATTAAAGTTAATTTTAATAAATATTTCCCATTTAAAAATAATAATAACATTTAATATTGCTGCCTTTCTACCATGATACACAGATATTTATGCTAGCATTTGAAACAAAATGTAGGATGTTACCCCTCTCGATTGTGTATGTGAGAACTTTTGATGGGAAAACTGCTTTACGTCACACAAGGAGGGTCTTGTTCTCTTCAGTTAAATGTGGCTGAAGTTCAAAGAAAAGAAGTGAATTCTTACTGACCTGTACACAGTCAGTCTGAAAACTTTTATAAGGAGTATCTTTTTTCCTTTCTGCCAAGTTAGGTTTCATATTGTTGAATCATGTGTCAAAGTCCCATACAACACGTCAACAATTTTAATGAATTTTTCTACTGGAAATTGTGGAATAGTCAAACTAGGAAATATTTGTTGAATATGGTAGTTTTTGTGAATTTCCTTCTTAAAAAGAAATATTGGGTTTTTTTTCTTTCCCAGCTGTCAGTGTTTATTTACATGTGAAATCACCTTTCAGCTTCCAAGAGACAGTTTGGAACAAAACAAAGCAAAATAATTTCAGCAAATCCCAGCTTTCTCACTTATGCTTCTCTTTCCCCTAATTTTTCATCAGTTTGCAATAATTTTCAAAATGTTGGCCTCTTCTGATACGGGAGGAGAAAAGTCAGTCACAAAACTCCTGTTGATCTACACCGTATTTTTCTCTTCATCATTCAAGTACATCTCTTGTACTAGAGAATATGCAGTCAGCTGAAAACCAGTTCCACTTCCCAGGAGCTTGGGTGCTCATGTTCTGCTATGGAGTAAACATTTCTTCAGTCTCAATGATGGATTTCTACAAATTCATCTCCATCCTTGCAAGACAGTATTTTCTTACAGCTTCTTAGGACTGCATTCTGCTAGGGAGATGTTTGGATGGATTATGTTGCAGCTATCAGGCCTGTGTATGTGTACTAGAAAAGTACATTATCTTTGCTTCAGAGATCGCTGCTGCCTGCCTTTATTTACACTCCACTACTGTACCCTCCAGCCCTGTTGTTCCAATAGTATTCTTGAAGAGAACTTGATCCAAAGCACATTACAGAACTGCAAACTCTCTAAAGAGTTTTGTGGCAATGTGGCAAAAATGGTTATAACTTTTGAAATGCTGTGGAAATATTTCCTGGAAGCCAATGAATTTCCTTGCAAAAATGTCACATACAAGTGGAAGGGAATAGAAAACCTGGGAAATAATTCAGATTTTAACAAAGACAGAAAAAAAAAACCCCACGAAAAAGAAAGTTAAACACCCCAACCCCCTTAACCTGTTGGGTTTGCCCAGCTTTAATCAACTCTTTATGAGGTCCTCATTAGTCCAGACTTTACTGCCAGGGTATTGAGTCTTCTATTTGGAGACAAGCTTTGAAAGGAGGCATCATAATATACAGTGCCTGTACAGATCAAATATGCATGTGTTAGTTTTACAGACTGGTGTCAGTGTTGCATTTATTTATTTGGGACAGTGGTGATAATGTGTAAGCCATTTTGCTCCAAGAAAACAATGCACTGGGATCTTTTTTCTAAATATTAAATTCTGATTTACTCAGGGCTTTCTCCACCCACTTTAGATGAGGGAGGAAAAAATCTTGGCAAGCGGATGCTCTGAGGGGGCACATGGAGGCGTGTGTAATCATCTTGCCAGTTTAATTAACAGTGCTTTTGACTGATATGTGTTAATGAGGATAATGTACAGTATGGAGGGAAAGAACCCTGTGTGCTATATTAAAGGGACAGGTGCTGGGCGTATTGGAAAGTTCACTAAAAGGAAATAAAGTGTATGAAGTGACTTAGAAAGGGAGGGAGAGGAAACATTTCTGAGAGCATTTGTAAGGGAGTAAATCTGTGCACCCAGTTCATGCGCCTTCAAAGTGGCTCATAGTGGAAAATGAGGGAGTGGAGAGAATCTGTCTGTTGGTTTCATGGTTCTGCCTAGGCCAGCCAAGGGAAAGTGGCTCCTGCCTCCCTGTGCCTGGCAGACCTCATCAAGATGTCTCACCTGTGTACATGCTCCCCTGTGCATAAATGTTTGCAAGAGTGGGCCTAAAAAAGTGTCACACATTTGACATTCTGTACTGCTTCTTCTGAAATGATACCATTTATAGTTAAGAGCAATCAATGAAAGATTTCCTTCTGCATAAGGGCCTGATCGTCTGATGCTGCAAGAGCCTCCTGCAAGGTGCTGAGTGCCCTCAACTCTAAGTGAAATCAATATGATTGGGCACTAGCATTTTTAATTCTTCGTATTTATGGGATATTTTTAAACCCTTTCCTATGCTTTGAAAGTGGAACTAACTTCACAAGATTTATTACCAGCCTGAAAAGAAAGGGAAGAATTCAGTGTGGCAAGCATATTTATCTCGAAGATATCCATGGAGATTGACAGTGTCCTATCAGGGTCTTTCAACATTTATAAAATTTATGTGTTTGTATAGTCTTTACTTCAACAAAGTTGGATGCAAGTACTGCCAACACAAAATCTTCACTTTCAGGAAACAATGGTATCAGTGGTCCAAGAAGGCTAAGTTCTTAGTGAGTGTTTCAAGCTGCATTGTGGTGCTATTTTTTTTTTTCCATGACCTTATTTATTTTGGAAACGGGCTAGTGAAGCGCAGATATTCAAGTATAAAATAATTTCCTGCCTTCAATATTCACAAATTTTAAGGCTTTATATTTACTTCCATTTTTAAATCTTCATCTTTCTACAAGATTTATGTATTTTAAATCAAAAACCTATAAATGCGTGTTGCAATTAAAGGAAATATTTACAATACTATTACTTTGAATACCTTGAAAATTCATCACATGTTCACTGTAATAGGTTTTCACTGTCTTAAACAAAAATCTGATATTGCTGCATTTGTAGTGCATTGAAAATTATGTATATCTGTAAGCATATTTATGTTTTACATATATATATAACGTATATATATATATATATATTTCTGTAATCAAAAGAGAGATGATCATCTGCAGGTAGCCTGTTCAGACTCTTTGAAAAGAAGAAGCAGAATACTCTGCCAAGGCTTTAAATGGCAGAAGAGCTCCACAAGCTGGGGATAGGACCAATGGATAGTACAGTGCCTATAGCAAGCAGGAGAAGATGTTAGTATTTCTTTTCTTAAAACAAAAAAGAACCTTCCTAACCCTGAAAGAACCCCGAAACACTCCCAGCCCCCCATTTTTGTCATGAAAACCCTATTCCTTGTTCCATGTTTGGTGATAGGAAAAAAACAGTGTTTGCCCTCCGAACAATGGCTTTTGTGTAAATAGCCTTAAACTGGTGCAATCCAGAAACCTTGAATATTTTGGACGCTAATTTCCTGAGTCTTCTGTCTGTGAGAAACAAAGGCTACCCCCAGAGAGAGGTGGTTTGACCAGTGTCCTTTCAAAATAACTGCTAAGTAGGGCTAGAAAGAAGATAACACAGTTACCTCTTTATTTAGGAGTGATTAATTATAGGGATAGGTGCTTGGTTGTTTATTATTTAGGAGTGTCCAGACTTATACATCTGTTTTTCAAGAGAAAAATCAAACTGTCCTTGTTTTAGATTTTAATGGTTACGTCTGAAATTGAGTAAAAGTATCCCAAAATCAGAATGTGGGAGTATTTTCTATTTTCTATATTTTAACAGTGTCAGCATTACAGATTTTTGACAGTGTAATTTCCTTTTTTTTTTTTTTTTTTTATTATGTTTCTTCAGCTAAAGAGGGGTTAAAATCCAAGACAATGTTGGCATAAGATCAAATGGGTATCAATTGGCTGTAAACACATCTAGGACAGAAAGAGAAGATTCATAACTAACAGAGGACTGAAGTTCTGGAACAGTTTTCAGATAGGAGTAATGACGGGTAAAAAAATATCTAATGGGTTTAAACAAAGAGCTTGATAAATTTATTCTCAGAACTATATGACGTGGTTGCCTCCATTAGGCATAAACTGGACCTGATTACACAGGAGTTCCTTCTATTTTTGTTTTCCCAAAGAAATTATGCAAGAACCAGTCTTTGTGCTGCAGAAATACAACACATTGCAAAATACCCTAAACAAATAAAAACCAAAGCAATCTAGAATCAGCTCTTACCTGTACCTGACATCAATAACCTTTAGATAAAAGACAGAAACTGGTATTATATCCAAGTGCAGGCCCCCCAGTTTTGACCTTTTTTACTTCTTTTCTCAAATAAGGCAGATTTCAGACATTAATTTTATTCCATCTCTATTCAAAGCAGACATGAGCAAAAACATTGGCTGAATGTACTGTTATTCATTTTAGGGTCAGTATCTCATCCTCCCTGGACAGCTTTACACATAATAAAAGAACTAACATCCAGCAGAGTTGAAAGCCTTCAATAGATCAAGGATCAGGCTCACAGTTTTAGAATCTGTGCCTCAGCAAAGCATCTGTTTAACCCTACATATGCACTTCATTCCAGTTGAAGCATATGCCTAAATATTAATATGATTGCAGACAGACTTCAGTGCACGCTCAAAGTTAAGATCACATCTAATTGCTTTATCAAATTGAAACCCTGCTTAATCTACAGCATGCACAGGCTATTAATGGATGATGTTATTTGAATAATCATCAATACAATGCTCCCCATTATTTTGATTTATGTATTGAAGCTTCCATTATAAGCAAGCATCTCAGAAATACTGTGCGAAGTCAATGGTACAATTATTAAGCCAGCTACTTATAAATAAGAGGAAAAGAAAAATAAACTAAGAGGAAGAGGAATAAAAGATAGAGACTTTCAGAATAAACATCACTATTATGTTCACTGTAACACAGTAGATATTAAACTATATCAGGTGCCTTGTCTTTTCATTAAATAATGAATAAAAAAATAATGAATAAAAACTAAAGTACAATATTACACACATTGTTCTTACCCATTATTATCTAATGATGTTCCATTCTTCTTAATTCAAGCATTTCTGGTCTTGCGTGCTTAACCATCCTACTCTCAGTTGTATCCCTGTTAGTATTGTTTTCCTACAGACAGTTTGTTACGGGATTCAACCAATATTATATCCTCTGCTAGTAGGATTTTTTCTTTTTCTTCTGCTTGCCATTCTACTATAAATTTCATGATACTAATTTAAATGCACCTAACATGTTCACTTCATATTCTAGATAACTGTTTTGACTGATTTTACTCACTGGGAAGAACAATATTGGCTTTGTTATTTTTTTTTAATCTTCCTATATTTTTGTAGTCTGATTCTTTTTTCTCTCTTATGTACTATCTGATGTATATCCTGAAACATTTGTGATCAAGTTTTGAAACAGCAGGTGTCAAATTCTCAGACTGAGTATAATAATCACAATAATTTGAAGAAAAACATTGAGCCTCATGGAACTGGTAATAAAGTCAGAGAACTAAATGTGTCATTTTTCAAGGGATGATGCTATTTTCAAATAAATGCTTAATGAACCCAGATCTTGCATTTTTCTTTTGCATGATATTATGCTTCATAGACAATCAGAATAATTTTATTTCTATTGTAACTTTATCACTTTAACAGCATACAGTCCATCAGCAAATAAAAAAGGTATACATTGCCTTAGAGTTATAGAAATAAGGTCTCTTAAACACTCATTGCAATAACTTTTACATGTGCCGTGAACATTTCTAATACACAGAAATAATTATCAATAAAAGTACTGAGATGAGGGTTATGGATCAATTATTTGCATATATTTTAATTTTGAAAATGGATTTTGCTGTTGAAGATAACATTAGTGCTTCTGTTAGGGAACAGTTTTATAATTAGGCAAATACTGTACCATAAAATACTCATCACCATAGCAATGGTTTTTCATGGGGCACAAGTAAGTTGATAACAGAGGCAATACATTTACTACAGAGACTATTGTGGTTGAATAATGTAAAGTTATAACATTTAGTAAAGCACCTACTAACATAAGAAATCATGGCACAGCCATACTACATATTGACATTAAGAGTAATTTTAATGAAAGGCATTAATATTTTATATAGCATCCTCCATACAAAGTATAATAACATCTCAGTATCTTACAGTGTAGTCTCATATGCTGCATCTCATCTTGAAGGGTCATGTGTGTGCATGTGTATAGGAATCACTTCAACAACTCCTGAAATTCCTTTATTTATTTATATGTAGTGTTCTCATATTAACCATTTCAGTATCTGAATTACTACAAATGTCTGGAGAGCAGAACAAAAAAAATTTTAAAAGCAGATTGCATCCCTAAACAACATTCAAATTCTGACAGCAAAAAAAGTTACTCTATCCAACTGAGCTCCAGACCAGAAATTCAGGTAGGTAAAATGCAATTATCTCAATTTGATATCAGGCATAGCACTGGGTATGGTATTGTGGAAATTACTACTAGGCCTTTAATGAAGACAAATAGCCCAAAACTTTGTATTATTTCTCCTTTTGACATTTCCTATAGCACAGTCTATAGAAAACACAGCTTTGTTTCTGACTTGAAGTAATGGTACCATCCTCTAAGGCACAAACTGGCTGCTTTTCCCCAAATGGTTCTCCCATCTGAGGATTAATACATGCCTGCTCTGCTGAACTTGTGGTAACAGACCCCCTGTAAGGGGAAGACATCAGAGAAATAAATATTTGTTTTGTACAAGTACATAGAGACCTACCTGGGCTAGAGAGCAAGGAGAGCAATGCACATGGACATTTGTGGGGGGCACAAATAAGGACAGCACAGTCTCTCCCACTGAGCTAGAATAGACCAGCATCATTAAATACTGACAAGCAGAAATAACAGCAGCCCTAAATCAAGACTTCATTGCAAGCTTCATGCCTATGAGTCCTACCACTGAAGTCAGTGGGACTTAACTGTTCAGGGGAAATAGTCATGGGAATTTGCTTAAAAAATGTCTTCAGGCATGGCCAGTAACAGATGCAGAATATTTCTGGAGCTGTTTCATCTCAATGTGAACTCAGTGCTTCCATACATATTTCACATAATCGTAACAAGACTTGCAATAGTTATTTCCTACACAACAGTTAGATTAAATCTCTTGCTGGTGACTGGGCTGTATTTGTATGAAAGTTTTCTTCTCTTTTCATGAAATACAATCAGTGGCATATTTTGGAGAGGATAGACTGAGGCTTGCTCCATTGGTAAGACAGACATTTGTGATGATGTCCATTCAGTTGAATAATACAGTTTTTTTTCTAAAATAGCACTGGATTATATGGAGAACTCTTGAATTAAAATTTGAAAATAAACAATTCTGAGATCTGATAGAAAAGCTCTGATAGCAGGAGCTGTCATCTGCTGTTCAAAGTATTCTATCCTCAGTAATATGTAATAACATGATGTCTGTTGTGAGACTGAAGTCACTAAGAACTGAGGTTACCTGGTAACAGGTCAGTATGGGACTTTCACCTTTCAAGTCTTCTGAGGGCATCTTTTCATTATGTCTTGTTTGAAAATTATTTTATACCTATAATTTCACAGAATTCCAAAATACATGGATGCACTCTAATAGCTTACTATCTTTCTTATATTGTGATGCCCAAAACTGCCCCCAGCACTGGAGGTGAGGCTGCCCCAGAGCAGAGCAGAGCGGGACAATCCCCTCCTGTGCCCAGCTGGTGATGCTGTGCCTGATGCCCCCCAGGACACGGTTGGCCCTTCTGGCTGCCAGGGCAGTTCTGACTCGTGTTCAACTTTCTGTCAGCCGGGAACCCCAGATTTGTGTTGTAGGTGCGCAAAAACTTTAAATTATGGAACATGGTTTCCCTTGAAATTATCTACAAGGAGTTTTTAAGCTACTGTGTTTCAGTTTTGCTTAAGCTAATTTAAATTTTTTATAGCATGGGAGGGTTTGAGGCTTGTGTAGTACCTGTGTTAGGAACACACTTGCAAAATATCATTGAGAAAGGAGTGGACTTGTTACAAAAGGAGAGAACTAGTAGTGTATTACATTTCTCTTCCAGTGTTTCTAAATCCCTTATATTTAAAATGAAACAAAGGATTGAGCCAATTTCTCCCATGTTGGGTTTTTTTATATATTGGCAAAACAATATTGGATGCATAAGGGATTCTTGGAGCAGAATTCACATGAGGAATCCAGGCCTACCATGGCTAATGGATTTTTTAAAAAGAAACACACTAATGTAAATTGTCTCAGATAATTCTTTAAGCATTCTATTTAGAAGGCAGGAAATCACACAAGAGTTTTTACAGCATACCACATAAGCAGGCTGACATTCTAAAAAAGAGCCCTGTTTCAGCCCTGTGCCTTTTTATTATCACATCTTATTACATTATGGTTTGAGATAAAAATCACACCTTGGGCATTTGAATACACTCAGTTTCACCTCCTCCCTCACAGGTGTCCCTCGAGGAGCATTGTTATGTTACAGTATCACACTGCTTGTCATATCTTATTGCTTACTTGCAGATTGTGGTAATATTTTGAATACTGACAGAGTGGGCACAGCCTCTGAGCATCAGCACCAGTTTGCACTAATGTAATGTGCCACTGCACCAGTCCTAAAGACAACAAAAGCAAAAAAAATCTGCAAAAACCTACTGAAGACATGTTGCCCACTCTGCAGTATGTATCAATTTATCTATTTTTGGTATGACTGTGAGCAACATCCCTGTCACCTTGACGCTACTGCTGAGAAAACAGTATGGACTGCATGAAAAACTTTTGGATTCATCAGCTGTTAGGGTTCAGTGCACTCACTGACAGACACTGAATCTCAGCCACTCTGCTGTGTGGCTGCTGGGGCTGGAGAAACCGTGACAGTATAGGAGGGAGAAGGTGTGATCCACATCTATGGATATTCCCTGAGCAGCAAACCAAAACTTGAAACTGAGGTGTCTCTGCATTGAGTGAGGGGAAAGAGGCAATTTCCACTACTTGCTGGGAAGGCCAGACTGAAGGGGTGCTGTGGTGGAGGTGGTGTTGGGGAATATTGCCTGTTTTTGGTTAGTAGGTTTGAAGAGATGAGATTTCAGAAGGAAATCAGAGATCTGGGGTGTGAAGAAAAGTACAAAAAAAGAGGAACTATAACAATCTCTCCTGTAATTCCGTACTTTATGCCAAGTGAAAGAATATAATGATACATGAAAAAAGGTTGGAACAGTGTAAAGGATAACTAAAACTAAGAATTCCTACTGAAGAAATGACAGACACCAATCCTAAAGATTCCCCCTTGGATTTGGATATAGCAGATGCTGCAACAGTTGAAAGGGGAAGTAGCAACATGTAATGTGGAAAGAGTGGCAGCAACATCCTGGGTGGGGGCATCTGGGATATGTCCTTCGTGTTGGCACTCTCCTGTGGACAAAGGCCTGATGACCAGGGTGTCAATATCTCCAACCAGTAAAAGCCATCAGATCGGGGATAGCAAACGTAGTAGTATCCAGATCCAGGAGGGTTGTATCCTAGGTAAGTGTAACACAACCTTAGTGACCTGTATGACAGCCTGGACATGCAGCTGCAATTTAAAAGGTGATGAGGATTGTCTCAGTGATTTTAAGGGTCTTTTCAGCCTTCAGAGCAGTCTAGGAGCAAGAAGATTGCAGAAGTGCTTAAAATGATACAGAGCCATAACCAAGATGGACTTCAAATGTGTAAGTGTTGGCAGCAGCAGGGGAAGTGTGATGGAAAAGATCACTTCAAATGAGCACTTTAGGGACATGAAAAAGCAGCTTCTATGGGGCAGGAAAGAGGAAAAACTTTCAATTAGAAAAAAAAAAAAAAGAGACGTCTGTCAAATCATAAGTACATTAATGGGCTTTTGCAGTATTAAAAAAATCAAGTTTTGTAAACGCGTCAAATTTGCGTGCATTTTTCATTCAAAAATTTCAAGCTAGTCTAGTGAATAAAAATGAGTCTGACAAAGTCAACAAACTCTAGCTAAAGTTTCTAATGCAGCTTATAAAAGAATGGTTGATTGAAGTGACCGCATATTTGGGACGTGTAATTTTTTTCGTTCGAGCACTTCAGAAATTGATTTCTACTTTTGATTCTACAATTGCAGTTGTTAGAAGATCCGTCCATGGATGAGCTATCACAGAGAAGGACATGGTCTGGTTCACAGTGTATAGTAGAGATTTAGCTATATAGCTCCCAATTAATCCTGAAGGAGTTGTTCAATTGGCTCTTCTGGGATAGCAAGTATAAACACAAGAAAAATCTCAATGTAAAAAGCATGATTTGCTTTTGTCTGGCTTTGCACACATATCCACAGTCATTTTGAGTTTGAGTTTGCTGTGCTTACCTTTGTTACATTGTATCTCTTTTTTTTCATAATCAGTAGAATTCAAATATGTATATTTTCATCTGCCTGTGGTTTGATTTGTTTAAAAATATACTTGGTACCTTTCAACCATCCTTTTTACATTCGAGAGAGGAAGTAGTGACAGTGGTGACTGTGGTCATGAAGAAATTTGAGCAGGTGATGGGGGCCCTATAGCTATCCCAGCCTCAGGTTTTACTGAATTTTACTGAACCTTGTGACAGTCATGGGCATGTGTATCTTTCTCTATTGAGTAAGAGACCTCGTGCTCCTGTTCTTAATGAGGAAATGGAGTTCACATGACTGCACTGCTAGCTCTCTACAAATTTAGGGCAACTCTAAGTCATTGAACAGTTTGTTAACTTCAGCCAGCTTTATCCATTCATCTTGCATGAAAGACACCCATACATGCCACAGTGGTGTATTTTGATTTAAAGTGCTGTTGATGCCCATGCAAATAGCAAGCAGCTAAGGGCCCCTAATGATCAGAGAGCAGGCTGTTGCCCAGACCTTGGGAGGCTTAGGTAGGTACGTGGCTCAACAGATGTGAGATGTGGGACTTCACAGGCAGACACAGTTCTTCTGCCATTAATCAGAAGGCAGAAATAAACATGACCCCACAAAGTTTAACCTGCTTGGCAACACTGCTTGACGCAGGAACAAAGGTTCACCTGTACTGTTGGGATATGTTTTGACACTGTTATGTACTCCCAATTGTGGGATGTCATTTGAGTCTATCTGAAAGGGCAGGAAGGTGGCTCAGACCCTGCCCAGCAGAAAAAACCAAAATTGTAGTCTTTGAAAAGTCCCTTCTTTCTTTATTTTCATTTCTTCCCTCTCAATCATACACTGGTATTGTTTTTTTCCCCCATTTTTGAGTCACACATGTCTGTAGGCCACAGAGAGTTGAGAAGCAGCCTGGGAGATGAAGAGCTTATGGAAATGAGCTCTCCTCCTCCTCCTCATGCAGACTGCTAATCCTGATTCAACAAGATTTTTAATTCCCCGTCCGTGGCTGTGCAAACAATTTGCTGATCCCCAAGAGTTGCTCCAATCCAAGGCTGGAGTAACTCTCAGGTGCAGCTGCGAACAGGATTTTGGTTAAAGTCAAGTTCATAAATATTTGCCTAATAAACCAGACTCTTTAAGCACCAAATAAAACAAGCCCAGGCTGGGGAGGGGGTGGGGAGAGGCAGAAGGACAGAGTGAAAAATACCCCTAAGTTTTCAAACACTCATTTAAATACTTTTCAGTACTGCTGATATTTTATGTAACACTGGCTTTATTTATGTATTTATGTATTTTGCTTTGATGGGGGATTATTTTTCTCACTGCAGTTTTCTTTTGATTGATGCAGTGTGCCTGCTCACTTTCAGATATGGTTGGAGAAGAAGCAGCATAAGTTGGGTGACTGTATTTAAAATGGGTAATATTGAATGATTTTAAAATTTAATATTTCATATAGACATTTAGTTTCACAAGTAATTTATTTTCTGAGATGCAAGTTTCTGTCTGGACAGTGTTGATTTTGAGTAACTTGATGTTTATTTCCCACCTCGGCATATTAATATTATTTGGACAGTGTAGTTTCAAAATACCTTATTGTTGTTGGATTCTTTAATAGCCATTAAGGAAATAAAGTGAACTCCTTTATATCAAGATATTGTTTTATTCCTTGTGATGCTTTTAACCAATGTATTCTTCAACAAGAAAAACAGCAGCCTGTATTATATGAGACAACTCTGTTAATCATGAAAAACATAAGATATAAAATGGAATAATTTGTAAAATTGTGAATGTTTCCCAGTTAAAATATATACAGCCTATGTCAGAATGACAGCTGATATAAATGAACGTTCCTCCATCAACTTTATATCAACTTTGTTAATTTACACCCATTGAGAATCCTTCCTTTCCCTGATGTCATTTTTTTTAATCTGTTAAACAAAAACTCTCATTTTAAATCAGATTCCTCTGAAAGTTACAATCTTAGAAAAAAGAAAAACAAGCAAACAAAATTCCTCACTTCAAGTCCTTGAAGAGAGTTGACATCTCTCTTTGATTGCAGTAGGTTTAATTGAACTTCTGAGTGAGTCTTCAGAAAAGAACAGACCAAGCATATTTAGATTTGTCACTGAGTCACTTCTTTTTGAAAACAAATCTCAGCAGGTTTTGAACCAGGACAAAAAAACAGAGGTTGAATTTAATGATCCTTATTGTACTAATATTTTTTTTAAAGAGAGATGAGGAGTATTTAACTATAGTGGAAATGTGAATGTAAATCAAACATATCCAGAACTTTATTCATCAACATTATGCTACCAAACAGTTATACCTAGAAAAAGATTTATTTAAATATATTACAGAAGTAATATTCTTAAATATTTATTAATATTTATTAATAAAGTAATATTCTTAAAACGGAAGAAGAAATATGTGCTTCCAACACTTATACCTGTTACATTTAAACCTTGATTATGCATGCTTAATGTTGCCAATTCTTTCCAGTTTAAATTTCAAATATACTTAGATGAAGAAATTGTGACATCAGCTGTCTCAACATGGACTGGATCATTGATGGTACATAATACATAATACATAATATTGCTTTTCAAAAATTATCCTTGTTTTATTAGGTCTGGAGATATTAAATGGTCATAAATACGTATTAGTCAACATCTCACTCTTACTTTTTTAACTAAAAGGAATATTGTGTTTTTATTTAAAAAATAAAAAAACCCCATTACTGATGATTAAACATTTATTGTTGTTTGACTTTGGTATCTTTGGAAAAAAAAAATCATTCTCGAACCTGGTCTAGTAATGAAAAGTGGTTTCCATTGAAATCTAAGTAAAGAGAAGTCAGGTTACATCTGTCTAATTCCTGCCATGGACTTGGTAGGACTTGGTAAAAGCTTTAGGTTAATGTGAGTTCATATCTTTCAACAGTATAAATTTGATCTGTAATGTTTTAATGGTCATCTGATTCTCTGAAAAAACCTTCACCAACACCATATTGGTGTTTCATGGAATAAAATTATAGAAAAAAGATAAAATACGTACCATACTTACATAGAGAAAACATAGCTCATGATTGCAAATGGTAAAATACTTAACAGACGTTCTGTAGAAATCCTAGCACTCATACCATGAATTCAAGTGTTGGGGTTTTTTTCAAAGGAAAACATTTTATTTTTTTCTTTCTGAAAGAATGTGACTGTGAAAGTCACCTTCCTTGTGACTAGTGACTCTCAGTTCTCGAGCTGGTATAATCCTAGAGCAGGCTGCAGAAAGCAAAATGCAGACCTGTTGATTTCTTCTCTGGTAATTTATGAGGCCAAACTTTTCATGCATCAATAAATAGAACAGCTCCTTCTAAGCCACATAAGCAAAATGAATGAGACTTGGCCTTCCATTAATGAAAGATGTCACATTAAGTAGTGTAAAATATGTGGCAGGGAGCTTGAAATTCATGGAACCATATGGAGCAATGAACACATTGCAAATATCTCTTACCAGGTCCCTGCTTTGATGCTGATTCTGTATCTTTTTTATAATCTGAATTGCCACATCCCTTCTGGATAAAAGAAGAGAGAACCCCTCTGATCACCAGGCTCTCACTGCACTGATCTTCATCCAGAAGAACCTCCCAGCCTTGTTTCTCCTACATGGAGGTTTGTGTTTCAGAGCTGGTGTTTACCAGCTCAAATGCCACTGAAGACTTCTGTGGAGAAGCACACTTTACTTTCTTCAGCTTCTATGGAGAGCTGCTTTCTTCTTACTGCTTTTCTTTTTTCAGGAGTTTTTTCAATCTGGTTTCTGACCAGGGTAACAATCTCAGTAGTGAGGTTTCACCCTGACGGCTCTAATACCATTGATACCTTTGAAGTTCAGCTCATTGTGCCTTAGTGTATTTTGCCCTGTGTACTGGGTCTGGCTGAGATACAATTATTTTTCCCCATAGCAGCCCCCAAGTGCTGTGCTTTGCATTTTTAGCTAGAAAAGTGATAAACAGCAGTGTTTTTGCTACTGCTGTGGAGTGCTCCAGCAGTATCAATGCTGTCTCTCCAACATTCCAACCCCCAGCTCAGCTAGTAGGCTGGGAGCGGGAAATCTAAGTACATGTGCTGCAGCCCTGCTTCCTGGGAAGTGGCCGGACATCACTTGCTGATGGGAAGTAGAGAATAAAAACTTTGGGTTTTTTCTTTGACTGTGGAAGCACAACCTCTGACTCTTACTTTACTAAACTGCCTTATCTCAATCTACAAGTTTTTTCTATCTTATTTTCTCTCCCTTTTCCAGATGAGAATGGGAAGTGATAGAGCAGCTTGTTGGGCACCTGGAATCTAGTCAAGGTCAACCCACCTCACCCTGATCAATTTACTGTGCCTCTTTTGACAGGAGTTTTGCTGCCACTGCAATGCCTTTGAAGGCTATTCTAGTCTTCTCTTCCAATCCACCACCATCTTTGAATGCTTTGACCTATTTAATTTTTTTATTAATAATTATCTGGAGGGATTGAGTGTCCTTTATGTTGCCTCTCTTGGCCTTACAAAATTAAAAGTCCTGTTGGGATTTGCTAAGTTTCTTGGTGGCTCAGGAGCTGTCATCATTCAGTCGACATTTCTAACTTCCCCCAAATCACTGTCATAATCAGACTACATGAGGTTTAACTTGAATCACAGAACAATATTGGTTGGAAGGTATGTCTAGAAGTCATCTGGTCCAATTTACTGGTCAAAGCTCAGCTAATTTTGATAGATTCTATTTATCAGGGTATTGTCCTATATTCTATGACCTTTTAATAAAGTTAGGAGACACAATCAAAATGGAGTTAAAACAGTGAGGACTCTGCAAAGGCACTTGGGAATGTAAAGACCATCCTTTTCCCATCTGCATATTAGATCATTGCTACCACATGAAGCTAACTGTTGTGTGGTGACTTATCCCAATTACCTGCTTCAAATAATATCTCCAAACATGGAACTCCAGTGATTGTTTTGGTCAAGAAAGTGATGTTCGAGATCCCTGATGATTCATTAATCTCAACAGGACTGAGTGACATTTTAAACATTCAAAACAAAAAACCCAAACAAACAAAAACCCAAAACCAAACAGAAAAGAAAACAAAGAGGCATCCTTATGTCTTCTGTGGCTTTGGAAATCAGGGCACTTATTTAACTGCTAACTGTAAGCACCCACATTTGAAAATACAGGTCATAACTCGATAAGAAAAGTGATACAAATCTCTTTTGCTAGAGTTATAATGTGCTAGGCAAACAGTACACCCCCAAAATGAAGCCATCTGCTTAAATAAGCCGTCCATGGATTGTGTCTCTCTACATGTATTTTTGTGATCCCACTGAGGGCAATGCATTTCCATAGCTGGCACAGAGCACTGTTTTTCTCTGTGAGCCACCCAAATTTGAAAGGTCTCTGTCCCAACTTGCATTCTGATTCAAAACAATTATACATTTTCCTGATTTTTTGGGACCTGTTAGATTTTGTTATCATTTTTCTTCCCATTTTGTTACTTTCTCAGGTAATACATTACAAATAAAACTACAGATAATATTTGGGTTGTGTCACCTTGGAGAAAGCTTTCACAAAACATCACAGAGGAAATAGGCACAGATAAAACCTGTGAAGAAAATACAGTAGGATGTACATACACTTCTCCCACTCATTGTTTGCAATTTGTACCATTTTTGCCAGTGTTTGTAGGCAGACCAAGAAAACAAGCCACTGCATCACTGCAAAACTTAACCTTGGGACTGAAACTATTGAAGAGCTCATGACTCCACCTCCTCTCCTCAGCTTTACTTGCTGATGAAGAGTGCAATTCTGCCATTGTCCAGGATTTTTGTGCAAACTTCCCTGACCATCCCTGTAGAAAAGCTTCAAGCCTGCTGCAGGGAATGCTTTGTCAGATGACACAATTACAGTGGATAGCAGGCTGGATGCTACTCCAGTCCCCAGTGGACTTATGATGGAATGGAGCTCAAATCCCTTAACTCTAGCTGGGGCAAAGTTGGGATGTCCTGCCTTTCAAAGAAATGTCCTCTCTCTCTCTCTCTGCTGTTGACTAGATAATAGGGAAAAAAATCCCATTCAGTTCTCATGTTGAGAGTTCTTCAGTTCTGCAGACCAGGTTATAATAAAATATGATGCTTAAACCCAAACATATTCATTTTCAATGGTACACATCTTGAGGGAATAGTTGTTTGTCTGTTTTGATAAGGACAATAATTATGATGCACTACAGTGAATTCTCCATCCAAAAAAACTTTTCTGTTTAGTTTTTTTTTTTTTTTTTATTTAATTTGAGAAATACCTCAGTTCTGCAGTATATCTTGGATGATCAAAATAGCTCTTTCTGACCTTGAAATCCAAAGTCTTGACTGAGGACTACACAATGCTGGCTTGGAGCAAGACCATTTCTATTATCTTCTGTAATTCTCCTCTTGCTGGATGCACCAAGCCCACATGCTAAAGCATATTTTCTTTCATTTGACACTTTTGCAAATTATGGAATTACCACCTCAACTCACGGGTTCTTGACAGCAACTGCAAGAGGAAGAAAAAAATTGAACTCAATTGCATATGTGAGTTTTTTTCATCAATCTAGCCCTAGGTGTGCTGGGATCTTATGCTCATCAAGTATATTCAAGTAAGCATTTTAGAACTGGCACTTTACAGAGCTAATTTTCCTTGTCAAAGCCAGCAAAAGCAATTTTATAATGTAAACATTTGATTCACTTTCATTGTGTAAACTGTATTTTTCTTAACCCCACATTCTTAAAAGCACCTTAATTTCAATGGAAAGCATATGCATTTGTGTAAAGACTATGGGGTTGATTCTCTCCATTGGTGCAGTCTTGTTGCTCCGTGTGGCACTAATGGAAGTTAAGCATGTGCATCAAGGGGCTAGTATTCAATTGATGGCTTGAACTCACAAATTGTTTGGTAAGTCCCCATCCCTGTACTCAGATTCTTTTGAATATCTATGTAAGTCTGAAGAGGTTTTTAATTAAAAAACATATTTCTGCCATTCAGTATTCAACCCTACATTTTAATCTAACGCAGTATATAAAGAGATTTATTTATGGAGCAGATCCCCTCTGATGGAAGCTAAAAATTAGTCTTAAACTGACCTTATCCTGGTTCATATTACAGAAACCATTAGCTTGTATTATCACTGGTTTGCTGTGAAAAGGCTCTGGGGCTTTACAAGCATTCCCCATGCTCCCCCTGTCCCTCCGTGTCTCTTTGACATTGTGCCACCCCATTGTTTAGAAATTAAAATATTCAGTGTTCCCTGCACTGCATGCAAACAAATGAGCGTTCATGCAACCCATACAAAGTAATGGTGTTGACCTTGTTAATAGAAAGATATCCTCCATCTAAGACTAACTTCCTACTGCAGTAGAGAGCCACTAAATGCCTGCCTGCCTTATAGATATAAATAAGAGAATAATTTAGGCAAACTTCTTCTTTTGCAAAAACTGTATTCCAGCCTACTGAAGCGATAGCAGACACTTACCTGTAGTAAATGCTTTATTGTCCCTGTCACCCATGTATTCACCCATGTATTCATGCAGAAAGAGGTTCAGAAAAGCTAACACCTGTGTTTGTAAAACAGGCTCTGGGATGTTATTCTGAGACACCTCACCACAGCCAGCCCTGGGTGCTCTGCAACATCCCAGCAGCGTAGAAGTGACTCCTGTATTCCTGTTTAAAGATCAGATTCTAGGGTTCTTCCTGGAAATATCCTGCTTTCTTGATGGCCTGGACTCTTCCACCTTGTAAGAGTTATTAATGGATGGGCAAGAGTCTGTTTGCATTGAACATTCTTCAAGGAATCATCTATGAAGGATTGTGTAGAAGGGTTGTGCTGCTTCCAACCATATGCCAACAGTCTCTCTTCCTCACAAGACCAGACTGTAATCTGGGTAATAGCATCTTTTCCTCAGCGAACAATTCTTTCGGGTGGAATTCAGACCAGTGCAGAGGCCTCGAGAACTTAATTGGTGCACAGGCTCTTTCCTATGGCTCTTGAAATAGTGCTGGATTTCACCCTTAATGAAGTATTGAGTGGGCTGCCTGTGAGTCTCAGGGGAAAATGTATTGGAGTGCTCTGGCACTATTGCTCCCACTTTATGTAAACCCACTCCAGCTTGCTCCATGTTTCTGGCTTGGTGCCTAGCTTTGCAGACAAATGTCAACCTGCCAAATATCTTCCATTTACATTCCAGCCCATTTCAGAGACCATCCAAACCAAACAAAAAAAAAAAAAAAAAATGAAAGGGGAGAGGCAGTGACTTGTCGAATTTCCTTCCTTGATCCCTTAGGGAAAGGGGTTATTACTGAGTGTTGTTGCACAGGAACCACCGTGAAGAATATGTGAATGGGAGGGTGGGAAAGAGACAGAAAAAAATGCCTTTAAATCATAAAACTGTCAGTGAGCTTAAAAACATAGAGCAACATTTCAGTCTCAAAACCGATGTAGGAACTGTTGTACGTTATGGTTTCTAAGGGATTTACTCAAGGCTATACCCTTTTCTTTCTGCATTCATCAGGTAGCAAGCACAGCATCTCGTGGACAAATTAATAGATTCGGACAAAAGTTTATTTCTTAATATGTGAACATATAGAAATGTGTAAAATATTAATCTGTGAATATAGAAAGGGTTTTAAAACACTGAGTACTGTAAACTAGTAGCTGCACTATTTCTGCTTGAGAGAGACTCTTTAAAGGTTAATTCTCAGGAGAAACTAATTCACATGCTCTGAATAGTCCTCTTGAGCAGCTCAGCTGACTAGATAAGGAATTGAGGGAGACCAGTTTCCTAACTGAGATAGCTAGGGTTTACCACTGGGGAAATGAGTCTAAGAGCCTTACTCAACTTTCCAGTAGAAGGAGGAATAAATGTTACTGCAGGTCTGTGGCTGCATACTTTATGTCTGACAACCAAATGCAAACAAAAGATGTTTGTCAGGGTTTGGAGCTGGCACAGAGCACCATGCTGGATATCTCTGAATCAGACAAACTAGAGAAATGGACAGCTGTGGGGGTGAACCACTGATACATGCTGTAGCTGCGTTTATGGCTGGGCATTTGATAAGAAACAAAGCTGCTAACTCTTGTGATGACCTTGTACACCTGGCCTGCATGTACAGGGAACTGGTGCTTGTGTGCAGGCAGGTGGAACTTGTGCTGTTGTGTGAAGCTGTAGCAGGCATCAAGATAACCTGCCTCGGCTCACTGCAATATTTCCTGCTTTGCATTTGCTTCCTAAGCACCAGTTCTACCTAGATGCTTTTACTGTTGAGATGATGGGATGGGGATCCAGTTCAAGTCCCTTTATGTTTCTGAAAACAGTGATAACCAGAAAAGAAAATTCTGGGTGGATTTGGTCAATTCTTGTTAGTACCTTTCAGTACACCCTCTGAAAATCATCAAAGGATCTTCTTCTAAAGGGGAACAGCACAACTTTACCTCACAGATAGGCAGCTGAGGACCTGCGCAAATTTATTGCTTAGCCTCTTCCCTGGTAGTAACTGCCCTTTTTCAAACTTTACTCTGATAATTAAAATATTACCATTGGGAAAAAAACTTCATTACCTCAGACCACTGCAAGTAAAGATGATTATGTTATAAACTGACATTGCAGATGCTGAACAAAAGCCACATGCCACCAACAACTAAAGAAAGTGACTTCCTGCTTAAAAGCATCATAACACATGCATAATTAGCTAATTCAGCCACAAAATAAATAATTATCCAGTGTAAGAGTAAGAGGAGAAAAGAGAAGAAGGGTTAAAAGGTTACACACAGACATATTTTTTTCCTCTGGAAAGATAACTAAATCTTTCCACCAGGAAGTCGCTAGCTCTATTTGTGATTTTCATTTAGGACTGCCTACTGAATGGTTGCTAATTACACATATCCACTGGAAATGGCAGTGGCTGTTAGCTGTGATCTTTCTGGCTGATGAACGGTCTGCCTTGTCCACCCTCACTGCAGATTTTTTCTTCCTTGAGAAATTGCATAGGAGTGCATAAGAGCAAAGAGATGACTGGCTGTGCCTCGGGAGATGGCTGCTCAAGGCTCGCTCCTCCCCTACTTGCCTGGGTGGTCTTTGGCAGGGGACCTGGGGCTAGATTCAGGAAAGGACAGGGAGGTCTTGAGTCCTGTGACAGCACCTTCGCAGCTCCCACTCACCTGCCACCTCCCCAGTGTTTCTCGTGCTGGGATGAGGAGATCCCTCAGTGCCTCTAGGTCTGGGCATGCCACCAAATGTCTTAGTCCCAGGTAGCTCAGTGCCTAATTCCTGCCTGTCTGGCTGGGGATCTACAGATGAGGTATTATTTTGTGTGTGGTCCCCTTAGGGGTTCAATCTGCCAGGTGACCTCAGAGTGTACACATCCACCAGAGGAGTGGTGGCACGAGTCCCACAGTGAACCCACAGCTTGGGACCAGGAGACTTTAGCGGGGTTTCCTGCTCTGCCTGAGAACCTTTGAACCCTCCTCACTAAAAACAGGGGAAAGGGGGAGGTGCTCTCCCCATCTTTGCTGTGGAAGCTGTTCCACTTTGCATCAAATAATTGCAGATTCATTAAAAAGAGATATGGAGAAAGCAAGACCGAGCATGACTGGCAGTTTGGGGCCCTCAGCTGGAAGGGAAGGGCGCAGGCCCAGGCTGCCATCCCTGCTCTAATAACTATTTGAGTATTTTATCCAATGGCCGTTTAATATAAATCCCATAAACACATTGCAGCGAGACTGGAGCCCAGGTCTTCTTCCTTCCAGGTGAGTGCCCTGACTAGTAGGATAGAGATTCATGCTCAGTTTTTCTTTCCCTATTTGGCCAAATGAATCTGTAGATGTTTCTTGCAAAGTGAAACTGATTTGGAAGGAGGGACTGAAGACTCCCACAACAGCTTCCAAATCAGGAGCAGCTGGCATGTAGAGATCCTCCAAAGATGGCAGCATCTCCCAGCTGAAATGTGGGTGCTGTGACCCTGCCTTGCATAGGAATGGCCAGCCAGGGAAACAAAATCACATGGGAAATCCCTGCTTTCTTCCTCTTCCCTTCAAAGGAAGAGTGCCTAATCCCAGGGGAAACGTTGACTTTGACCCAAATCAAGCCACGTAAAGCCCTGAAGAGGGTGAATCTGTGTTCCTAGCACTGCAGTTCCAGGTGGGGATATCATATGAAGGCTATGCCATGGGATGAGCACCAAGAAATGCACCCTTAAGCCACCAGATGCTGCAGAGATGATTTTTCCTTGCACAAACACCCCTTCATCTCCTTGTGCCTCAGTTTCTCATGAACATATTTCTCCCACTGTTCATACAGCCTGTTTATTTAGTGTCTACCTCTCTTACAGTGAAGATGTACATCTTCCAGTAGCACAAAGTGTTCATTTCAATCAATAATTTCTATGTATTTTCAGACCTCATAATAATAATAATAATAAGTAAGAAAGAATTCTCTCCTCAAAGTAAGATTCCTAGAAATAGGGCATGTTTGGGCATTTTGTTTCAATACAGGGTAGTACTCAAGCTTGAGCTAGATTCAGTAAAAGATCTGACCCTAAAGATTTCTTCGCTGAGCCATAATCGCCAACCTGAGGCTGCTAGTCTAAATTATCTTCTTCCAGCACTTATTTTGATTTGGCCTAAATGAATTGACTCTATGGTAAATAGATGCATATGGAAACATAGGTTTCTCTTAATAAAATAGGGTACTAAAATATTATGGCAAAATGTTTGTCTGGGTAGTGAGATCATATGCTTTCCTAGATTCATTCACTTGAGTACTGAATGTTTTCTCAAATATCCCCTAGTGCATATCTGGCAAGATCTCAAAACATGCTTAATGCAAATTGTCTTTGGTCAATAAATACCAGAACAGAAGTGTCCTAGAGAAGAAGATTTATGATATAAGCAGTACAAACACACCCATAAATCAGAACAGGAACGCTTTCAGGTAGCACAGTCGGCATTTATGCAAATCACAGTATAGGCAGAAATACACATATAGGACTTTTAACCAATGACTTACCTTTCAGTATCTCACATCAACCAAAAAAAATCCCAGAATTTTCTTAGAAAATGAAACACATGTTCTCAACTACCTCAACCATATTGTTTTATCTGTAGATAATAATTTGCTTCTTCCTTATTTTCCCTGAGTTGGTGAATTGGATGCTTCAGATTTGTAATTAGAATATCAATAAGATTTCAAGGTATTGCAGTCTTAATTCATTGCAAGTTTGCATTTTCTGAAGAGAAAACGAAAGTATTGACATTGGCGGTAAATTGTCTGTTGCCTCCTTCCTTTTCCCCCTGTGCTGCCTTGGCTCTCCCAGTCTGGCAGGTAGATTTAGAGCAGGGCAGGCAGTGTGACCAGAAGGTGTGTGTGGGGGTAGGTGAGCAACAGAGTCATTACCAGCAAAGGGAATTGGTGCTGCAAGGGAAACAAGGCAATGCATAAGGTGTGTAGTGATTGGGCTGACTGTGGTAAGAAACAATGCACAAAAACTCCAAGCAGAGCTCTCAGCCCATGAGGACACAAGGGAGATCAAAGCAGGTGTGCATATTAATGCGTGAGACATACAGGCAAAGGGACCAGATAAGTGCCTTTACAGTTCCAACATCTCTCACAATCCCCTAATTCTTGTGCTATCACCATGTGATACATGGTTTTGAAGCAGAACATAGTCACATGGCAACCCTATATTTTACTGCTTGTGGGTAATTTTCTTGTCCTGTCAGAATCCAGTAACTTTGTTTTTGCTATGAATGTGTGGTCTAATGCATATATCATGTCAGTGCTGCACCAAGCTGACACACGCATTAGATGCACTGACAGTAAACAGGAAGTAATCCAAAGTTATTAGGCAGGAAAAATATAAAGAAGCTTGTAAGCTCTTACTCTGCAAAGCAATCAGCAACTCCAAGATTTTTTTCTTGTTTCTTCTCAATGTTAAGACTGTAAATATACATATTAAAAAGCTTTGTTTTCAAAATCTGTAAAAGCAGGAACAGCTGCAGATGTTCATGCTGAAAGAAGTGGGGCCTAGGTGAATTCTCACTTCGCTGAAGCTGGAGTCAAAAAACCCATTGGCTGTCCTAAATCTGTCCCTGATTAATGGCTTTACTTTGGAAAAGTGTTAGAATCTCTTTTACTATCTCTCTACAAATCCACATTTGTCCTCTTTTGCAGGCCTCCATATTCTCCCTGTCTGGTAACTTTTCACGGCTGGAAACTGCATTGTATCTCTAAAACTGGTTATAAAGTTACTGCAGTTTTATCTGTAATCAACTATTTTCCCCCCTATTGTACACTATATAGCTGTACAATTTTAAACAGTTGTCGCTGGAAGGTGCTCCAGCCCTGTAAATATCAAATTACCTGAAAACTTGTCTCTGTACCTCTTCCAGAATTAAGTAAATAGTCTTTAATTTGCCAAGAGCCAGTCCTGGGAGGCGTTTGTGAAAGCCATTGTGACAAGGTAAGGGTGGATAAGTCCTATGGCATTTGAAGGAAGAAAGATGAGAGGAGGAAAAGCAGTAATCTTCAGGCAAATAAAAAGTAGATGATTTGGCTGTCCCTTTAGGCATTTTGGTGTGGCCTGTCACCACCAGATCTTTCAAAAGGTAGTTTAAAGAAAAAGAATCGGAAATCTTTAGACTCTTATTCAGGAACACTAAAATTAAGAGAGGTTATTGCCCTACAGTTCTTTGAGGACAGAAAGATATTTTTATAAGGAAAGACAGCTTTTAAATTTGACAACAACATTATTCAATGGTGCCAAATCTTGTACCACATTTTAGACAGGCCGGGAGGTTTTTGTAAAATAAATTCACTTTCTTGGAATCTCGGTACCTTGGTAATCAAGTCAATACAACAGTAAGGCAGGAAAACATAAAACAAAGTAAACAAACAGTTTAGAAATTAGGAAATACAGACCTTTTTTTTTCAAAGATCTAAATATCCACATTCCCTTACATTACCTAGAATGTCTTCTAAAATTATTATTATCGAAGCCAGACTTGCCTAGTCTGAAGTCCTGAGTTTTAGAAGTCCATTGGATGCTTATTAAAGACACATTTTTTACATTGAAAACTCTCCTTTTTGTGTGTAAGAAGGTGTGGGAGTACATTTTGTGCTTATGTAGTTGAGACCTGGACTGAAAAATAGTCATGTGCTGCCAGCAATCCATGTGAGTTAGGTCAGATTTTCATCTCTTTGTACAGGGGCCACGTTTTTTATCTGGTAGTGCCTACTTCACGTGGTGGGGTAGGGTAATCAGATAGGGTATCTTTAATCTGTGATCTAATACATCTACACGTAGGACATTTTCCATATTAGCAGCTTTCGCAAAAGACCCTTTTCCTCTCTGGAACCTCTGAAGCCTGTCTTTTATCATTCACACCATGTCTGCAAGAGAAGGTCAGGTATAGACTATGGAAAGACCATCTGAAGCCTGTAATTATGGTGGTGAATTTGAAGCAGTCTGGGCAGCAGCCCAGACAAAAAACACAAGTAAATTAAATCAGAGTAAAACTTGTTTCCCTATCACCCTTGGGCAAAGCACATTGCCCATGGTTGAGCTGCATAGCTGTCCCAAGAAGGATACCTTGCATGCTGCAGGATGCCTGAAGCACTTGTGAAAAAATATGGAGCAAGGGCAAATTTTAGTACCCTCCCTAATGCTATGGTAGGATTCACAGCTTACAGGTGAACTTGAGTGTTAATTTGAGAGTTGTGAAGTGGGTGTCCTCTTATCTGAAGTTCAGCCAAATCATCATGAGCTGGAAATTCCAGTGACTTTAAGCCCTCACAGCATTCCTGCTATTAGCGTTTTACCACAGTGGACTACTTCAAAAAAACTAAAAATACCCAAAACCCCCTTCAAGTCCCACTGAACTCTGTTGGAGAAAAGGACTGAGTGAATAACAATGCTTTAGGTTAATTTTGAGTTAAGGCATCGTATGATTCTCATTAAAGTTAGGTCTGGGCAAACTGGTTCAAGTAAATGATCTTGTGTTTCCAGCTTTGCAAGCTCTTGGAAATATTTTAGCCTTTTTCCCCCCTTTCCCTAAATTTAGTTTAAAAAAATAAAAAGAAGGAAAAAAAAAGCTGTACTCCTGGCTGGAGACACTTTCATGCCAACTTTTACCCTGGAGCAAATTTTTCATGCCTGAGTTATAAAAACCTCAGAGAAATAAGTGGTGATATGTTAGGTAAACATCAGAAGACCTTGAACTACAATTTTGCAAGGGGTGTTGTGAACCTGACAGGACAAAAGATTAATCAGACAAAAGCCTCTCTGCATAGCAGTTCATCTTAACAGGGCTGTGGTGTCTCGTGGTGGGTAGGATACAGACATAGGAGACAGAACACCTCACTTCTGCTCATGTTTCAGCTTGCTGAGTGACCTTTAGCAAAATGCAGTATCTGTGATACCCATTTTTTGCAAAGATCCTTGGATAAAAAATGCTGTGCAGTTTTTAAATATTGGCGTGCATTAGCATGCAGATTTGCTCTCCAGGCCCATTCCCTTTTCAGACTTTTATACTGTGGAATTAATTACTCGCAAAAGCATAAAGTATTTTTGGTTTTTCTGTGTGCTCCTCCTCCTCTCTGCCTTTCTTAGCTCTTATAAACTTTCTAAAAATATGCTGAGAGTGTAACTCATCCTGGGTATAATTCCAGAGATGAAGCTACTTAGGAAGCAATCTTATAGAAACAAAAGGTGAGTTCTGGATATTCTGAATGTGGTAATAGTAAGGGATTTTTGGAAGGGATTTCTTTCTCATTTGGTTCCTATATTTTTTTGTCACTGATTCCTGAAGCAGAGACACAGTGGCTAACACAGATAGCATCTGCTATATGTCCAGAACATTAACTGCTATGGTTATGTTTAGAAAAACTTATCAGAAACACAATGTTTTAATCTCTAATAATGTATGTGGAAAATCAAGAACACAGAAGTCCTCTGTAAATTGAAATTAATAATGTTTGTACAGCTACAGTTCTTTTCCAGGGGACTGGAATATTGAATATTGCATAAAGATACTATACAAAAGAGAAGTTGAATGAAAACGCTTAACCTGTAAGGACCTTTTCTTCTTTTCTTCTCCTTTCCTTCTGTTTATGGGCTGTCACATCTGTTTAAATGTTGCAGGGAAACTGAACATCTTTTTCTTTTTTCCTTCTGGTAAGAAAACAAACCTGAGGAATTAAGTCTCTTGGCCTTGGCTCTTATTTGGCTCATATTTTATAAAATGGTCCTTTTATACACCCACTTGAACAACCGATGTGCTCATTTAGAAGGGTGTAGGAGAGATTCACCCCTAAGAGTAAGGAAAAGAGAGATGTATCTACATCTGCTTTGTCTCATTCACAACTATTAAGAACGGTAATAGGGGCTGATTTATTGTAAACATCAGTTTGCAGTTTATTAATGCTAAATTAAATTACTTTTATTTCCTTTGCTTATTTTTCACTCCACAGAGACAAATGTAGCTAGATGATTCATTTATTTGCATCGATACTCTGTAACAAAAATGAATAAAATTTCATGGATTAAATAAAATACATTTAACGTCATTCAAAATACAAAGAAGACGACAAAATAAAAGTACACTCGGTTAAGTAAACTAATTAACCATTTTCTGGGTATACTTAAATAATGAGCCATCTTTCACACTAAACAATTGGCTTTTCTCTAATTAACCAGAGCACTCAGAATGTTCTTGGTGTGTGGGTTAACCACCATGTTTTTTACTTCCTTACTCCTTGCACACCATTTTATTTTTTCTCACTGAGGCAATTTGAACAGATATATGTATATATTTTATGATTATTTTACTGTTTCTCTTGCTAAAACACAACTTCACAGCACTAAAAATATTTCCTATTTTCTGCAATGGATTCAGAGATAAGAAGCATTGGAATATTACTATTAATTCCAATCAAGTCCATCGTGTTGTAGCAGCATGATGAAATGCAGTAAGAGGAAATAATTGAGAAAATTAAGCAGTATTTGAAGATTGATGCAACTTTGGTAACATTTAGAATTTGGTGGGGTTTTTTTGGGATAATTACTCCCTTACTTTATACTGTAGTTTTTCAAAGGAAATTAAATGTTCAAATACACATTCCCATTCCAGTATGTTCAAGTATGGTAATATAACCTTTCCTGCAATCTAGATAAATGGAGGTTGATGAGGGCAAGGGAGTAGTGCCAGTAGCTTAGAACTTGAACAACATCAGAGCCAGGTGAAATCCTAACCTCACACTTTTCAAGTTTCTTTGTAAATCTGGAACCTCATGTTTGTGAGATGGCAAAGGGAGAGGCAGAAGACATTCCCATATTCTTCTTAGGTGTCTTAGCTGAGATAATTATTTTATTATATTTTCAAGTTGAAGCTTATTCGAAGTTGCTTCCTTCTCTGTTATTTTTGCCCCAGCCTAATTATAATTTGTAATTGTTCAAGCCACAGTCTGAATGAAATCAAATAAACATTATAGTTATTTTCAGTCACAGACCTACCAAGCATTTTTGAGTTCATGAACAAGATCTTCTGTCATTAGCCATACAGGATTTTAGCTGATTAAGCCAGGACATTTCTTCTGATCACAGATTTCTTTCATACTGCCTCTTGTTGGCTAGATTGAGGCTTGAAAATGTTGCTAATCCAATGAACACTGGCAGTTCTCAATTTTTGACATTTCCAGAGCTCTTTCTCCAACTTATGTGACATTTTGATATCTGAAACGCTATCCTGTCAACATTTGAAAATCAACACCTGATGTCAACATAATTCAAATTCACTGCCTTCACTGGGCTTCCATCAGGGTTGAAGTTGGCCCATGAACTTAAATAAAGGCTTGTATTAATATATTCTTAAGAACTAATTTCAATTATATGTTGCAGTATCAGGCAGTATTATGTAGCTGCTATTGCATGAATACAAGGATGACATAAAACCCATAGCTGTTCAACTTTTGTAGTTATTCTGAAATTCTTGGAAAGTGGATAAACTGGAGAAGTTATTCAGAAACAAATACATTACTCAGAAACATTTTTGTTGTGTTCCAGCTGATTTCATACTGTACTGGTGGCACAAAAATTTCAATAGGCTTTAATTCACCCAATGAATACAAAGACAAATTCTTCCCTTCCCCATGAAGTGCCAAGATTCAATTTTGCACAAAAACATTGCTAAATACAGCACCTCATGGTTCGTTCACTAATTGTTCTTCTGTATAAGACATTAGCTCCTTCCACCACAGTCTGAGATGAAAGGTACCTCTATGATATCTAGCCATGGGATATCGATAAGGCACACTTTATATTAACAATAAACACCTCTCATTCTTTTCTCCACTCTTCTATTATTTTATTGTTAACATAAATTATGCTTGAACAAAAGCCTGATATCAAAAGGTTTTCCTTTTGGGTATCTGGCACAAGCCATTCACAATATTCTCAACAAATGGAGTTTTGCAACACTCTTTCGTCCATTGTGTTGTAATAGACCAAAAGACCAACCAAATCCTTTGTCAGAGGAAGTGTCTTATAGGTGTAAGTTAATGGAATATATTGACAATACCTGCTATTTCTGCCCATTTAATTCAGAGATTCTAAAAAAACATTCACTTTGGGTCAGTCTAGGATTCATCCAACAGAGCATCCTTTCCCAAATGGTATCTGTAAGTGCAAGTGCAAGGACATACCAGGAAAAGACATGGTAAACATATATGATCTTCCCCGTCATTCTCCTCAAACATCCTTTTATGTTCTGTTAATAGGAATTCCTGAGACTGATTTTGTTTGTCTGTTTAGCAACCTACAGTACTTTTTTCCACCTCTGGAACCCATGTAAATATTCCTTACCCTTTTCTTTTGGCAAGGAGATCCACTGGGCTGCTATCTGCTCCATAAACACCTCCTTTTGTATGTTTAGAGTCTGGTTTCTTTAAAGGTCCTTAGTACTTGAAATGGAAGATAAGGACAGATATCTGGGCCTTACACAAACTCCTTGGGCCACTTGGGATTTTGTAGACCAGATAGGATCTCCTCAGTCATTCCTGTAAGAGAAACTATTCCATGCTGAGATCCTTCAGACGTATATCTGAAACTTTTCCCATTATAACATTTAATTTTTACTGGATGGGACCTGAACCCTTTATAGTCATCAAGTGGCTAATTGTGGATTTCTACTGTGGTATGATGAGGTTTTCTTTTGTCTTCTCCACTTTTTTCTTAAGGATTCTGAACACTTCATTTACTTTTGTGATGACTACTGATTTGATAGCTTTCATGGAAGTGTCTTTCATATTTAAAAGATCAACTTTCTCCACTGAGTAGTAATGGTGTGAATGTAAGACAAATTTTCCCAGTGTGCTTCCCTTTATATCTATCTATGTATATCACATTTTATCACCCCAGCATTTACTCCATGTCATCCATGAATGTTGAGCAGTGCTGTTTTCTACAGAATTTCACAAGCGATCTTCATCCACTGCAAGAAAAGGTAATTTCTCCTAACTTCTGCTTCATACGTGCTTCAATATGTAGCCCAAAACCTTTTGTTGGTTTACAGACTACTGAAGATTCTAAGGCAAAGAAGTTTCTTGTTCATAAACATAAATTTCCAGTGGGAGTTTAATTCATTTTGGAGGAGTTGTAGTGGATTTCCAAACTGAATAAATTCAAAACCACTGATTCAATCCATTTTGATAGGGAGTCTCTTGTAAAATCTCAGTGGTTTTTGGCCTTTGCAGTTGGTAAACGACCAAAATGGGTTTAACAATCTCAACTCCTACATAGGCCCTTAAATAAACAGCAGATTTACAAAGATACTTAGTTATATGTAATTTCTGATGGCATTCTGCACCAGTTTTTCAAATAAGTGCAATATACTTTAACAGTCCTTCATCTGTTTACTAATAAAATAAAAATGGAATTATGTTTAAAGCCTGTTTTGCTTCATGGATGTTACAACATTGGAATTTTTCTCTTAACATGTGTTTGAGATATGCAGATTCTAGTGTTTTAATTTATTTCAGTTCAATAAAATTTTTTCAGACAGAAAAAAGAATTCCAAAAATTATTTTTGGGAGGTTCTTATTTATTTCTATAAGTTTTAAATTAAAAAGCCTCATTTCACAGAGATGATTGTCTTCGGGTCGGGGTTGTGTCTCTTTGGATCTCTGTAAAATCCATAGCAGTATCCTGAGTGCTAAGATAGTTGGGTTAATTATGGAGTGTAAGTAAACTAGTACTTTCTCAAATCATCCATTCTGCAAACTCAGGAAGGTATCTTGAAAATAAAGCTGTTCTTTCCTGTCTTCTCTCTTCTTACTACCCTCCTCCCTTAACGGTGGTAAGGAGTTATGGTATTACCGGTTATTAAAGTAATTATTTGGAAAGAAAAGTATTACTCTGGGCTGTAGAGGCCACATCCCAGGAACATTTTGCGAATTTCTTGTTGCCAGTTTGTGAGATTTGCTTGTTGTTTAAGAGCCCACCTCAACTTGTTCTATACTCTTTTAATAACTAATAAGAAAGCATTGGCCATTAAAAAAAATTGTAATCAGAATTGGTTTGATATTTTTGCTGAGGAGGCAGGATGAGCTTGATCTTATTGTTCTCTGGCTCCTTTTACTGAGGGATGCTGATGTCCATAATCACACAAACTGGATGCATTTCTGAACGAAAAGGCAAATTGAGCCATATAATCCAAATACTGAACAGACTGTGAAGTAATGGACGTGCCATTACTTATTTGGGTTTCAGGATCTTTTGTTTAATTTTCTGATATTCTTAAGGCTTAAAAGAGGACACAGACCAGTCAGTTGCATACACTTCCTAATTGATGAAGTAATGTTAACTTGTTTATGGCGTGATATTCTGATGCTGGCAGAATTGTTGAACAGAAATTCAGTATTAAGAATATAAGAGTGTTCTTCCTCCTTTTGCCTTTTCTGTGCTGGGTAAAACTATTTTGAATTCAACGCCATGACTGCCAGACATGTTTGTCTCTAGACATCCACACGGAAAATAATGTGCTCCCTCTTATTGTCCTTCTCTTTCCTGTAACTCTGTAGATATCTTCCAAGGCAGAATAACACATTCATGTCTGCAGTTATGGAGACCATTATTTCAGTGACATCAGTGGATTTGTATCCACCTAGACCAAGGCCCTCAGTTGACCAGAAGGCTCCAAACTGCATAGCCCATGCTCTAATAGTGCAAAGGAAATGCAAAAGATCCTGCAAAACTATAGAAACAATTTAAATTACGTATGTATGATGCTAACATGAGAGGCATCAAGAAAAACAACTGTCTTTATAATCTACTTTGTGCTAGTACTATTTTAAGTGCAAATGCACATAAAGAAGGGGTGCATTTTCAGAATGTAGAGGAATTAAACATTCTTCATTCAAGTTACATGAGATTTGCTTTGTCATGCACTTTAGAGAGTTGCTCAAATTGGTATCAACAGCAACCAGCTGCTGTGAACAGTAAAATCTTGCATACAGAAGTAGAGCTGGGGGTGGGGGAGCAAGGGAGGAGCAGGTTGAGCCCTTATAGCTGTGCCTGTGCTAGCCACTTCAGAGATCCCCTCTGAATCCATAGCGCCATTGCTGCTCCAGCACTCATTTTTCATCTACTATGAATCCACAGTTGTCAGTGCAGCCCTCAATATGTTCTGTTTAAATTCTCACCGAATCTCCATGGGTTCCTCTGTCTCTTCACACTGAGAGAGACAAGAGAGAGAGAGAGCAGCAAAGTGGTTAGAAATCTTCTGCCAAACACAGATGGTATCCTGATTGCTCTTTCAGCCTACCTGTGTCTGTCTGTGAAGCTGTGGATGTTGTGGACATGTGTGTGAAGAATTTCCAACACTCTCAGATCATTCACCCAAAGGAGAATTTCCATGTGAGTTTTAATATTCACCACATTAGTCAGCCTTGAGAAACAAATATAGCTATTTAGGGTTTATCTCTGTAAAAGTGTGTCTGTGTGTGAATGTGCTTATAAGAAGAGAGAAGTAGAGGAGAAGAACAGGAAGACTCCAAAATTACACAGCAGTCTGCTTTTTAAAAGTACTGACAAACACGTTTGCTTGCACAGTGTAGGCAGTCTGTGAAAAATTCCAAAAACCGTGGAAAAAAACCACACTGGCTTTACCTCATGGTATCTCAGCATGCTCAGCTATTTGTCCCTCTCCTCCTCAGGATATGGGCACAGTGTGGGAGACAATTGCATTATGGCAGTTTAGCAAGTTAGTGCTTATCAGCTGACTTGTTGTAACCAACCGTGCAAACTCTCTTCAGCTGCCCCATTCGTGAGATAAAATGCATTAGCTTAAATTCACATACAGTAGATTTCCCTTCCAAGTCAGATCTTCAAATAGGTTTTGGCATACCTGGCCAAGCAAGCTGGTATCCTCTTCTCAGCTCAGAACATATTCAGTGCAGCGGAGGAAAGGGAAAGCTTCCTCCTTGCAAGAAAATAAATCAACCTATCAACAATGCACTTAACATTTAGAGGAAAAATGTTTGCTCAACTCCTATAGGTAATCATTTTGTAGAATGAAGCATGAGATTTGATTATCCTCATTATCTTAGTTCAGATAGCTCTGAAAGTTGCTAGTTGTCATGAAACATACAGCTTTTTAAAAAATCCAGTTATGGTATTTGACTTACTGACCTATTCTGGCATTAAATTGCACAGTATTCCAATTCACTGTGAAAATTCAAGTCCTTTTTTTCCTCTATGCATATTACCTCTAGTTCAAAGGAAGGAGCTTTGGATCTCTTACCTTTTCCTTCTCACTTTTTTCTTATTTTTTTTTTTTTTGGTGAGGCACAACAAAGAGAAGGGTTGGTTTTCACTAATACCATTCACATACTTTAATTTTTCAACCTTGCTGATTCTAGTTATTCTATTTTCCAAGCAAAATTCCGAAGGGAGGGGTCATTGAACAGTTTGGAATCTTGACAGCTGTTTCTCAATAAGAATCCTTAATAGGGATGTTCTGAGAATTCCATGTTGAGCCTGGCTGTAAAGCGAATATATTAGTAGAAAGACGTACAACTCTGTGTATCATGTAAAGGTATAGGGATTCTTACAGTTTCCTTTCCTTTTAGTCATTGCAGATCAGACCAGAATAAAAAGATAAGAAACTGTGTTCTTTCTGGTACTCTGGTTGTGGGTGGTACTTGTCTGTATCACTAACTAGCAGATGAATTAATTTAGATGGTCTGTAGACTTCTGCCATGGAAATAACACACACGTAAACAAATGGGTAAAAGTTTTAGGTCACCAATTCATACAGCAGTCCATGCTCCTGCTCTCTTCTATTCCTGTCTTTCCTCAGTGTCATGTGCTTTATGACAGAGGGGTTTTATGTCCCTGTGTGTCCATGTTTTCACACACCTTTTATTCATTGATTCATTACTTTCTTTTTTTTCCCAATTGAGACCTTCACAGGATGGCTGTCACAGCTGCAATTCTTGCTTGGCAGCATTTAAATGCATGCTAAACAAAAGTCTCTGTCTTGCCCATCTCAAATATAGGCAAGTTAGTTGATAAATAGCCTTATGCCACCCCAGGGTGTGATTATACTTTGAGATAGCACCGCCCGTAGGATGGGTGAAGGCCCTTTGATTTTGGCCCTGTGTCTAATCATGTGTTTTAACTCTTTCCAAGTGCTGGGTTTCTGTTGATCCCAGCAATTCTGTACATGTTACAACTGATATGGTTACTGATATACCTGATAATATAGCTGGCATCAGTGAAGAAAACCATTTGGTTGGGCTAAACAGAGCTGCACCAAGACTGCAGTCATCATTCAGTTAATATGCCAGATTATTGGCAAACTTTTCCACTGCCTCCTTCTGTTGTTTTCTGCAAAGCATTATTTTGGTTGAGAGTCATGATAATCCAATCCATTGGTTTTGGTTCTTTCTAACCTTAATGCTCTTGGTTTCACCTGGGCATGTACTTACCAACTTTCTTGTCCCCTTTGAGCCTCACAGAAAGAGACTTGTAGTGTCCCCTGTGTGCAAATTCTGTTATGTTCCATTTTTCAGGTGGAATTTTCATGGATTCCTGGTGTTGCTCTTCAGCACTTCTTTGAGAGTTGCAAACACTTTAATAAGTGGGCAAGTTTCTATTCTACCCACAGCTTTTACTTGTTTCAGTTTAGGTATTGAAGAGTTGTTTTAATGTTAGAATGAGTGAAGTTAACAAAATTCTACTATTGACTCCAGGCATAGTATAGTAAAGCTTGCACTTGCAGTTTTTGTGCTTCCCATCTGTGCTAATATACATTTACACAAGACTGACAGGAAAGTTACTTAATGTAAATTACATTTGCATTGGCTTTAAGTCAACTTTATACTATCAGAAAAAAGAATAATAAATTCCAAAGCATTTAAAACCACAAATACACCCAGAAAGTAACTAGTCCTGATTTCCTTATATTTGCACTAGTATAAATCAGGAATAAGTTTGTTAAAATAACTGGGATTATTTTCATTTATACTGTAGCTTTATTATAGAGCTCTGAAGCACTATATACTTATGCTACAACTGCAGTAAGAAAGGGACCGTAGTTTGAGGTTCAGTGGCCCTACATGGGTGCAAGAGAGAGGAGGTTGATGCATGCTGGGACTATATCCAGTAGTTAGTGTCTGCAGGACTTGGGTCTTTGATCGTAAAATAAGAGAACATGTTTTTCTGGAATTGTGCCTGGCTGTATCTTTATATAATATTCACTTCTCAAAAAGCCAAATAAACTAAAAAAATGTTTAACTGAAATATAGACCTGTCACTTTTGCTACTTACCCATTTCCTTAGCCCGTAAACTTTGGGTTCCCAAAATTGTAGTTGTTAGATGCTTAAATGTTTTTACATGTAAAAAAACCCCCTGCTTTCAGATGCATTCTGGTTGCAGCTCATTTGGATTGCATAATATGAATGCCTAACAGTCTGGCTGCTTAAAAAGGACTAATTTTCTAGGTATGGGGGGGAAAGAGCTCTTAAAGATGTTCCCACAGATATCTAAATGGGAAGGAAGTTGAGATCCCTTTATCCCATTTGCTTTTATTGAATGCTCCAGAAAAGGCATTTTCTAGCTGGGAGCAAGGTGTAGGTTTAGGATGTAAGGAAATCCTGGAGTGTATTCACAGAGAATGAAATATTATTTATAAAAGCATCATTATTACATCTTAATTATTTATGTTTCAAAAAATGAATAATATATTTTCTGAGTGCTTGCTAATTATTAAATGACAGAAGTAACTCCACATTTCAAATAGCTTGCCTTTCCTGGCAGCAACTTCAAATGAAGAAACAAGCAAAACTCCAGCACATTGCCCGAGACTTCTGAGAGCTCTAGTTTTCATAATGGCCTGGTGAGGAGATTGACTTTCAAACAGGAAAATGAAAATTCCACATTGTTTTGGAGCACAAAGGCCTTCTAGGGTACTGGGTCATTTAGGGTGAACACCCTGCAAACCTCCCCTTTTACTTTCTCCAAGTGCAAATGTCAGCGACATTACTTACATAGGTGACATTAATGTTCTTTATATCAGCACTGTTTCAGACACAGAAAAATACCCAAAGACCTTGTTCTCAGAAACACTGTAACACCAAATTTATGAGCTTTGGTGAGCCAATACTTACTGCTGACCTCTTCAACTTAATGGGAAATACAAATATTGTACCTAGGAGAGAATGAAAAAAAATCAGAAATAAACTTTACAGTAAATCTACATTTTCAGCATTGGAATGGGAAAAAAACAGAGCTCTCAAGCTAAGTTTCATGCTACGAATTCTTCTTACTCAGGCCCTGTTCTCTGAGAAAGGCGTTTTATTGAATTGTTGATCATATTCTCCAGTATCTCCTGGATAGTCCTTCTGTGATTGGCATAGTTCTGGGTATGACTCTTCATGAAAATGATGCGACAAATGGTGCCCTCTTTTTTTTTGTGAAAATTTTAACAAACTTTGGTAAAAGGTCATTGGTCTTACCAATGACAGAAATTTGTTTCTTTCCTCCCTAGGCAGAAATGTAAGGTTTACTAGCCATGGAGGGTACCACCAAAACCTTACCAAAGCGCCTATCAGGCAAGAAAGGTGCAGAGCTCAGGGAGACCTCCTGGTTCTACTTCCAGCTGCAGGCATGATTAAAGACTGGTGGTATTTGAGACTGCTGTAGATTGAGAGAACAGCCAAGACAAGCCTAGAGATTTCTTTCTCTGCTTGGAGTTTATCAATTAACTTGAAGCTTTTTATGTTTCAGCTCTAGCTGGAAGCTTCATTTGAACTTCCTCCGCAGACTTTAATTTCTGTTTGATCTTAGAGAGACACCATCAAATAGTTTGGGTTCTATAAAGCTGAGAGATAACTTTATTGCTGTGTTTCATACCAAACCTGAAGAAAACATTCAGTGACTGCTGAAACATGATATTCTCGGAGTTCTTTAAAGCCACAATAGAGCTATGATTATTTACGTACTTAAATGATGGCTTTTTTTAGTGGCAAGGTGGTGTACCTATTGAGAATAATCCAGGTTAGATGCCAGGGAAGAGAGGGATTGCAAAGTTTCCTATTTCCGATAATTATTTTTTACTGCTTTTGCAATCTGTTTTATTACATGTGGACAAGAGAAACCATGCACAGTGAACAAAGCTCTTTTTTTTTTTTTTTAAGAAGAAAGCATATGCAATCATACTTTAATTTAATTTTTCTCCAGTCTGGATAGATTTCTAGGTCTTACAACAATCCTCAACCAAATTCTGAAAGAGCCAAAACTTTTGTATGCCACATGTGGCAGTGCTAGCAATGTAAAAGCGTATATTGAAAACTTAGAATGGAGTTGTAGACAATTAACAGGCTGGCTGCAAAATCCTGCAGAGCCTTTGAGAAATTCTAGTCACACACATAAACTGAATTATGCAGGTCTTGTCAACAACTGCCTCAGAAGCATATAACTGGTACGGAGGAATAAGGGAGGATAAAAGTATGTGTTCATCCTTTTAGAAAAAGGGAAAAGGAGTCTTTTATACAATGTTTGAGAACCGCTTGTAGGGGTCAGAACATTTGTAATCTTATGTCAAACCTAAGACAAAAGACATTTGACTGAGAGGATAAACAGATGTAAATACCTAAATGGCAGTTTTTGGCATCTGTCCAAAGGTTAGGGTTGTTCTCCCAAAGGTTGAGCTGGTTAGACAATTAAAACAATGTCTTCTTCTTTTTTTTTTTTTTTTTTGGTGTCTATTTCCAGCCTCTCTCTCCTTCTTTTAAAGTATTTATATTTTGAAAGACAATGTGTATAAAAAAGAAAAGTAAATAAAGACATCTTAATTTTCTAAAGATCAAAATGAGGAGATTAGACTACATTCCAGCATGTCTGAATCTATGTCCTCTCACAACCTTTTATGAAGGAGACCACAATGGTTGCCAGAAGAAAAAAACAACAAAAACCCCAAACCAAAACCAAAAGACAACCTGTGTGTCTTTGTGAAGTACTGAAATATGCCCAGAGATCTATAGCAGATTTCTAGATATATGTCTGACTCTGATCTCTCTACATACTAGCTTAAATCAAGAGGAACTCCTGACTTGTGAAAAGTTAGTATAAGATCAAAATCAGAACTATGTACTTCATTAAGGTCATGACCAAGATATTTATTGTGGTTTGAGAACAGAGAAGGTTAAACCGCTACAATGCCAATAGTTGAACACTGTGTGGGATTGTTGGGGAAGGAATTTAAAAGAAGTCATTGCAAGCAGGCTCCTCCCTCCTATGTATTTTGTTTATATTTCAAGGCAAATGAACACACTGTATTTTGTAACTGATGGAGTAAGTCTTGTGTTTGATATAGCTTACAGGCCTATAGCTGTAGCACCAGAGTGCTGATAGTAGAAGTTCTTGTAATTTTTCTTGCTGAGATGAGTGATTACACAGCTACTGGTCCATATCTGGTTTCCACTATGTTTATGTCTCCACATTTAAATACTAATTCCCTATCAAAATGACAACATGCATGCCGATTTGCCTGCTGAAAATGAGGCAGTGTAAAAATAAATAAGCAAATTATAAATAGATAAGTAGAGCACATATGTAATTTCTCTGTTCCTCCCTGCAAAGCTATTGGACCCAGCTAAAGGTTGGTTTTTTAGGCAGTGGTAGGCTGGCAGAGAATAACATCACTCTGTTGACTGGGGACTAATCTGTGTTGCTGCCCCTTCCCCACATGGTGGTAAAGCAGCTTCCAAGAACAAGTTGATACTTTTTGAATCTGACATTTGAAACCAGTTGTACATACAATGTGCTAACTACTAGATAGACTTCCATGTGGCTGCTTTGAATTAGCTGTTTGGTTTCCATATCATTGTTCAGATTTCTTTTATGCTAAAAGTGTTTCCAAAGCCTAAATATGAAAAGTAATAGAAAATATAGAGGGATAAGTATTCCTACTTGAAATGCACTTTTTCTTGGTTTTTGCTAATTTCTTTGCATTAGCCTTTGGAGAAAAAAATGTCTGTTTCCACTAAGCTCACATATGCAACAGGAGAACTATATAAGGAAAGCACCTTACTTTAATTAATACTGTCTTTGCAACTTCACTCTTTATCAGACATTGAACAGAGGTTTGGGACAGAGATATACCCATTTTTAATTCAGATGTGATACTATTTGCTCCATAAGGTACTGAATTGCTAATGTTAGTTAATTAGGACTTTGGGGCCTGATTTTCAAAGATGGCTGAGAAAAAGCAATAAACTTTTATCTTCAGCTTGATTCTACAAAGCTTTGCCTCCAACGAAGAGGGCAGTTTGTAGTAAATTACAAGGGCCAACTGCTTATGTTGGTAATTCTCCTAAGAGTAAATGAAGCAATGTCTTTTCACTAGCTGTATGCTTTTGAATATCAACAGAGAGTTTTAGCAAATTTTTGGGGATTACTACAGTTGTTTTCTAGTGAAGAAGGAAGTGTGCCTTTTAATCTACCTGTAAGACACTAGAGAAAATTGTAAATCCTGTTCTTCGAGAAGAAGGTTTCTACCCTCACAGATTTGAACACAATTCAATAGGACTACTAGATACGACACATTTCGGTCACTCAGGCTTTAGTTGTCAGCCTAGCCCCAAATATCAGCAAGATTCTCCTTTAGTTTGCTTCTAGAAAGTTCCTTATACATAATTCCTTTTGCAATCCATTGCTTTGCACACGGAGATTTGGAAACCTCTCAAAGTACAAAGGGGAATAGTTAGTTGTGTCTAAGTAGCAAAGGACTGCCATGCACTGCCTGACAGAGTATTTGATTTCACCAGTCTCATTCTGCTACCCTGTGCAAGTCATGTGAAACTATTTGTAAACTACAGGTAGTGATGCATACTTGCAAATGTTCTGTGGGACGCTCGTTCAGTTAATATTGTAAAGCATTTGAGATAGCTATGGAGAGAGCATTGCACTTTATCACACACTTACTACCATTGTAAACTTTTATCTGCTCACTTTGCATGGGTATGAATGAATGCTCAGATGTGCAAGCCCTAGGTCTTTCCCATTCAGGCTCTTCTAATATCCTCTCATTACCTGTACCTAAAAGTCTTTCAGCACAGATATTAGGAAAGTTTGTCCATTATCCTAACCTGTCCATTTAATGGTTGCTGTTCTCAAGTACTGTGAAAGGCTACTAGTGATACAGAGCTTCAATTTTTTGCTAGTTTTCACCTACATCCTTCTGATCCTTCTGTTTTCCTGGGTCTTTTAACAACTGTAATAAACAAGACCAGCCTTTAGTTGTTCTCTGCTGTGTCAAGAGTCTCAGGGGTTACAGAATCTCAGAGGAAGAGGTGGAGAGGTGGCTACCTATTCAATTTTTGCAGCTTCCCCCAAAACCAGGCTGTATTCATGTCAGCTGAAACTGGGTTCTGGCCCATGGTGCATGGACACTGCTAATGTTGCAAACACTCCCATAATTCAACTATAACAAGTAGTAGTGGTAGTAAAATAATCTTATCTTCAACTCATCAGAGCTTTTTTAATTGAATTTTACTTAACATGAGTGTTGAAAGAGCCAGGCTCAACATGCAGCCTTGACTTTGAAACCTCTGGCATTTTGTGGGTGTTAGTCACATCCTTAAAATTACAGTAATACAGTTTTTGTGGCTTAATATTTACATATTTTTATTGCTGTCTGAAAGATAAATGGGAAGAGGATGATCAGAGGAGAAGCCTGGAGCAGGATTTTAATATGTTGAATTAAAAAAGTAGATAGAGATATATTTATATATATGGGAATGTGAACTTAAGGTTGCATAGGTAAATTAAAGACATTAAAAGACACAAAAGCAATGGCTGGCAAAGCAACATTTAGTTGGCACATAGAAATGCACTGTATTTTGTGGAGTGTGTGTAGTGGGACATTTGAAACTGAGGGAAAATATTCTGGAAGTTCAGGCAGCTGAATTAACATTGCCAAAGGAGTCAAAAGGAGTCACAGTCTTTACATCTTTATCGTAACTTTGTTGCAGTAACATTTAAAACGAAAGGCTAAATTGGAAACTTTAACTTCCCAGAGTTCCTCTGATGTTTACTGGAATTTACCTGAATAGTTCTAAACAAGGAACTGAAGATAAAGTGTAATTTTTCCACCTATTTTGTGACCGAGTTACACAACCCATCTCCTTTTAAACCACCTTGATGCGCATTGCTAATGTCTCCAATACCTGCATCGTACATCCTGAAAAATGAGGTGTTGGTTCACAAACAAACTCTCTTCCCTGCTAGACTGTGAGTTTGGGAGAAAGGACCAGCTACAGAGAATGAGAACTCCAGCCACATTGCCCCCCTTAAAAACTAGCTTTTGACCCCCTCTACCCAAGGACTGAGGAATTCCCTTTATGACCCCATTAGTATCACAGTGAGTCAAGGGAGAATGGCAAATTGTGACTTCTGCAGGGAGGGAAGCATGTGTCCTTGCAGGGAACTCCAGGTGCTTTTTCAGTTCTTTTCTCCTATCTTGCATACAAGAGTGGACACCATTCATGGGAAACATTGCAATGCATGTCATATGCCTATTTTCGGGTTTTGAAATTAGCAGAATGTAGAGCAGGACAAAGAATAACCCAGGTGAACATTCAGAGAATCATGTCCCAAGACCTTAAGCATTCCCCACCTCAACATACAAAAAGCAAGAGTTTCATTGGTAAAGGCTGAATAAAAAGAGCAAGAACATCTTCTTCTAGGAAATGGGAAATTATACATTCTTACTGCCTTATCCTGGGATCATTCTTGGGCTTTGTTAGGAGATGCAGTAGAATAGTATAAATCTGAATTTGTCTGTGGTGAGTGCAAAGGATATTTTGTTTTTCAGAAGAAACAGAAGAAGAAAGTGCTGATGCACAAGTCACCAAAGGGACTTGAAGATAGCTGAAGGCACAGGACTCCATCGTATCTGTAGTCTTTAAATGTGTTTTAATGAAGAAGAAAAAGGTTTTATAGCTTAGAGTGGGGAAGTGGAGAGCATGTGCTTTCTCTGACATCAATGCCCCTGTGAAGTTTATGAGGCTCAAGTTGAACTGTGAGTTCAAGTGTAACCAAGGAGTGCTCAGAAAGAAGAGCTCCGTCTCAGTAAGATTGGCACCTCAGATACAAACAACTATCGGCTTTTTGTTCATCTCATGGGAGGGGCCACTAATGCAGCTAGACCAGCAGATTTATTCAGAGGAGCAAAATAATTCTGAAATTGTTTTCAAAATTATGGGAATAAATGCATGTTTTTTCCCCTCTACTTTGATATGTTTTGAAACAAAAAGAGGATCTGACTCGAGCTTTCAAGGAGGTGGGGAGAAACAAACCCAGTGCATTTACATCTCTTTTGGACCCAATCCAAATAGATTACTGACTAGTGAGAGCATGTGAAAATGGGTTATTATATTGGAAATCAGATTAGTGTTTTAGCTCTCATGTTTTCTTAGGGAAAACAGTGATGTGATACAGGAACATAGATGCTGACTCTATTCATTACAGCAAGTATTGTAAGGGTTCTGTGGGAGACCATTCTAAGCCAAAAATCAATTGGTTTAGTCCAAAGGGGAAAAAAAGAGTGTTCTTATCTCTCTCTTTTAAGAGAGGGCACTTCAGGTATTTCAGAAAGAAGGCTGTTATTAATTTGGGTTGTTTCCCATAGGAATGCTAGGTTGCTGTGGAGCCAAAATTCTTGTTAGGACACATGCTTTAAGTTAATTGTTTGTATGAGAGTAGATGGCTGCAGGTCAGGGTTGCCTGTTTAGTCTGGGAAAAGTACACAGGAGCGCTTAACAAGGGAAATAAGAAAAAAGGAAGGCTTTATCCTCCAGTGCTGAGTTTGGAATAACCAGTTCTAGATGAAGCTGTAGGCTGAATCCAGGGAGTAAACTGGGTGGAGAGTTTGACTCCTTGAAAGCCAACATCAGCATTCCAGTGAAAAAAAGTCCCATTTGTGTGAGGTGATGATTATCTTCTTCCTGATTCTGAGCACCTCTTGAAACCAGTGGGAGCTGACAATGCACGGCTCAGGCACAGAGGTGCTCCTTTCCCTATTTCAGGATTTGGAATTATTTTGGGGCTTCCTTAATGAACTCTAGTAAATTTTTTTTGCTAACAAAGACCTCATTAAACCAAATAATCTAAGGAAGCAAATGAAAAAAGCTTTGCTTGCAAGGTACACCACCCTATTTGATTTTGCGTTTTCAGCCTCCAACACACTATTTGCTACAAGTGAGATCAGGATGACTGTTTGTTTTCTCAGCCTACAAGTCCTTTCTTTGGTTCTTTTTTAGAACTTTATAAGCTACATTCTTAAGGCTCCTTGTACCACAAATGCTTTGCAGAAATGCATCTTGCCAGTCCTCAAGAAATGGATAACACTAAATGTAAAGCACAAATTTGGGACTAAGTTGTTGTAAGTGCAACCTTGATTCGTACAAAGGCATATTCAACAGTCTACTGAATTTAACTGGAGGATTTGTGCAGTAAGACAGCAGGTCCCAAAGTGAGAGAAGTGTCACAATTTGGTCCTTAATATGGTATAAAGCAATTTTAGTACAAATTGTGAAAAATATATCATCCTTTAATATCTTATTGTCACATGCTTCATGAAGATCAAAAAAATCCGCTGACCTAATTGTGTCTTTATAAGAGAACTTGCATGTTGGCTAGAGAAACATTATTATGTCTTGGAACTTCTTTCTGACCAAGTGTGGACTTATGGAATTAACCATTTGTAAGTAAATATGCAAGATTTTTTTTGCCACATAACAACACTGATAGGCACAGTGCTGAAAGAGGAATCCCCATAAATCACTTCGATTTATTTGCAAGGAAATCTCTCCTTTCCACCAGTTCTCTGAAATCCAAGTGTCATTTTGAGATTCAGCAGCCATTATAAGCTAGAAGGGCTGAATGCTGAAAGTCTGTAACATTCTTTTTCCATAAATTGAAAATGTCTATGATCATGTGGAAATTATGTTGCTCACGTGGATGAATATGGGGTCTCACCAGAGGCATGGTTCACATTAAGTCTCAGTATTACACTGACGTATTTCTGCAGTTCATTGTGAGAGAACATTATTCTTGAGCCAACCTGGTCAAGGTTGAGAATACAGGGGCAGAAACTTTAAATCTGTTGGCAGATCTGCTGCAGTCTATTGTATATCTCTGAGCACACTACAGCGCTTCTGTTCCCATCTTCGTCCTTTGTCCGCATAGCCTATATAGGCTGAAAAACCTTTGAGGCAAGAGCTTTCCCACTGTGTTTGCAAAGGGGATCTGATCTCACTTAGGTCCCTAAGGCATTACTAAAATAAAAATAATAAGAATAATTGCATTCAAAATTGGCAAAGGAAAGAATATTTCTTTATTTTCAGAGATTGAATAAGTTGTTATATTACATCCATAGCTCCTCTTTTTTTTTTTTTTTTTCTTTTTTTCAGGATATCCCTTTTTCTTGTAATCAAGTCTTTACATATGGCTTTCCTTACTCAGTGAAGAAGGGATCAAATGCTCACTGTGATGCCACATAATTAGCTGAAATCCACAACACATGCAAAACTGAAGCTCAGGGATGTTTTATGGTTTAGAAGTTTTATTTAAAAATTCAGAAGTTTACACTTCTAACTTTGGAAATTGACTACGATGTGATTATTTTAAAATCATGTCATTCTAACTTTTGTTGCTTTCATGGTTTATTTAATTGACTCAAAAATTCCCAACATGAGAGTATTTTCAGTCAAAAATTGAGGCATCTTTTCTGTTTGTTTCAGATATGCTGTGTTTTTAAGATGCAATGCTGTAAGAGCAAAAAAGTAATTTTTAAGAGAAAAAAAATCTCTAAGCAGTGCATGGATCAGAAGAATTAAGTATGAATAAAGGGAGTTGGTAGATGATATTTGGAGTTGTAAGACTTCACAGATTTGGGAAAAGAGACATGCTGTGACTCAGCAACTTGTGTTATAATCCATAAAAAAGAATTAAAGAAATATGAGTTAATAAGAGCTATGTTATGTTGATGAGGTACTTTATAGGGTATCTGGTAGTGGGCTTTGTTCCTACAAAAGCAGCATGGTGTCATGTGGTAAGAGCGAATGGTTTTCACTTACTTGCTTGTATTTTCTATTTTTTAAAATTATTTTCTTCTAATCTAATTATTCACATCAATTTAGTAAATTTCTGTTACAAAAGGGAGTATTCTGGGTTTTTTTATTAATAGATCAGTGTTTTAATTTCAAAAGTTTGATTTTACAATTTAGGTGACTGTATACAATTAAACTTTTTCTTTGGTTGCCCTCTAGGACACTTTGTATGATTGCCACAAAAGAAAGACTTCTTAATGATTATTTTTTGTGTACGACACATCTCTTTCAATGTATGAACATGTGCAGTGGTTGGGGATGCACATTCTGTCAGGTGACCTCTCCTCTCCTCTCCTCTCCTCTCCTCTCCTCTCCTCTCCTCTCCTCTCCTCTCCTCTCCTCTCCTCTCCTCTCCTCTCCTCTCCTCTCCTCTCCTCTCCTCTCCTCTCCTCTCCTGTCATGCCATTAAACTTCTGCAACCTTATTTGAATTGATTTATGACCTTGGTAGTCAAGAGTCTGATCTTAGGTTTTGACCTACCATTGAAACATACTTTTTAATCAAAATAAGCACAGGTTGAAAGAAAGCAGATGCTGATCACTCAGCTAAAGGATATTTTTTTTCACAATAAAATAAGAAAAATAAGGATTATCACTGACTTAATCCGTTGGTCTGGAAAAAAGTTGCATATTCCAACAAGAAGAAACAAATTAACAAAGTGTCAGCACAATCTAAAATGAAGTAGTATGAAAAAATGCCGAATCTGCTTATCAGGAGCTGCCCATGAAAGCAGGATGTTTTTTAAGTGTCCTGGTTCTGAAGTTGTCTCTGGCAACTTCTGAACAACCAGGAAGAATTTGAGCTTATACAGAACTGTTCACAAGGACAATTTCTTCTCTGGCAAAGAAGGGACAGGTAAAACTGGCCTTTACTTCAGTGATGCAACATCTATTTAGCAATATATAGAAAACAGAGAACTTTGAAGCAGGCATATAGGACATATAAGAACCTAAATATATATGCATATATGATGAATCTTTGAAGAGAACAAATCTATCTGTTGAACTTTGCAAATTAAATAAGGATTACACAGACACTAAACCACATGCAGTGTGTGCATGCTGCTGCTCTGGAAGCTTTCCAAATATACACCACTTTGAGTGATGCTAAACGGCTTGAAAAATATTTGAAAGGATTTTACTAATTTTCTTCAAAATACAACCTTTTTTAGTCTACTATATAACTGAATACTAATTTCCTAATGTTTTTCAGTGTGCATTGTGCACGGTTAGATGGATGTGATATAAGTCAATACAGTTTAGGGGCTATGTTGAGAAATGTTTACAGAAAACACTGACAGTTCCTATTGAACATTGATGATACAGAAGTTTGCAGTCCTACATCAGCCTTCAGCTGAAAATTGTCTTAAGTTTGAAATCACAACAGACACCCACATTCCTGGCTTTCCAAAGTGCACATTAATTCCTGAGAAGCTGCAACTCTCTCCTTGGATTCTCAGTAGTACCATGTTTTAACTCCTGGATTTGCAGATCACTCAGAAAGGGCTCAGTTTAGCTCTCTCTCCAATCTCTCCACAGTGCACGCAGGGCTGATAAACAGAACAGTGAACACAACCTCCTTAGCTGTATGTTTCAAATCTTGCAAACACTTGTTGCATAATGTCCTCAGATTATACCCTCTCCTCACTCTTCACACTGTGAAACGCATTCCTGTTCGTATTGTTTTGCATTCCTGTCTCTGGACACATATCTCTGGCTTTGACCAGATTAAATCTTGCAAGATTAATATCTACCTAAAGTAGATAATCTCCTCAGAGATTATTTTTGAGACTATTGCACTGACCATCTTCCCACTTTATTTGGATCCCTCCAAACACTTTCTTTGCATTCAGAGTTTCTCATTACCCTCAAAGATGCTCACAGCTTCCTCTACTTCCTGGGTTTTGCTTTTGGGATATTATCTCAGGCCTAGAATATCACTTCCATCAGTCATTATTTTAACTTGAACACAAAACTTTCCTGCCTGGTTGATGTGTTTCTAGTGTTCACATTGTACTCTTTCAAGTTCTTTCTTGAAAGGCATTTTCTATAACGATTACCAAAAAGATGCAACCAAGGAAGGTACTAATGTGTACTGACCATCTCTCTTCTTGCTGACCAGTACTGCCTCCTCATTTGGTCCTGTTATTGTTGACTCTGAGACTGTTTTTTGATTGTCTGCTCTTGTAGTATAAAGAACAGTGGGCTTGCCCTGTGGTACATAAAGAATGTCTAACAATATTACACGATAACAATATCTGTGTGTTTTCAGGTGTCATCCAGGGTAAAATAGTAAAAAAATCAGCACAAATTATAGTATACACTTTATAGAAATAAAATTTTAAAAATACATAAATTTACAGCATATGCTGAGTAAGGTACAACAATAATGAGGAAGATAAAAAAGAGCTTTATAGGCATAAGGGTCCACTTAAGGTCCAATGAAAAAATCCTGCTCTATATCTCTCCAGCTGAGAAATGGCAGGGACTCTGTTGTCACACATCATGAAGGCTTGCCTTATGTAGCTGCTGTAGAAATTCCTGCACCTCCCCACTGTTGCATTTGATATATATTTAAATCCTAGTAATCCTGGCTCTCAGCTGAGTATCAGTCCCAAAGAGATTTAGGATAGGGTAAGCCAAGGGTTCTGAGTCCATAGCTATGCAAATTCCAGATTCACTGGGGAAACGCAGCAAGGACTCCTGGAGCTTATGAGATGGAACAGAGTTCAGAGCTTCCGGTTTTGAGGCAGATCATCCGTCTAAAATGTAAATTGCTGTATTTGGTTTTCTGTTTTAGCTATTTGTCTTTTCAGTGTCTGCTCTGGGAGGAAATTTGCAGCTAATAGGAGTAAAACATTAATGTTGACATGCACAGACATGGACACCCGGACAACACTGCAAGTAATTTCCATAAAAAGAATTAGGGAATGAAATTTCTTTGCCTGTGAAGAGTGTTACACTGGGCAAATTTCCACTGACATCACGAGATGAAATATGTTTGGCCGCCACAATTTCTCTAAACTAAATGCAAAGTGAGGGTGTCGGACTCAAAGTCTTGTAAAGTGTTTCAAAGCACTGGATTCTTCATTTACAGTGTGTTGTGAGTTGGGGTTTTTTTTCCCCTCTAAAGATCAGCAATTAGTTGGTATATCGTTACAGAGAGGATGGCAGAAGGAAACAAAAAGAAAGATAATTTTTTTGTGGCGGAGACTCACATGCCCATGGTGATGACCAACCTTATAAAATTCTAGATAGTCATAACAGACCACAAAGGAGTCACAAAATCATTACAGTCAGTGTATTAATAATCCTCATACTGTAATAAGGAGTGTCCAAATAGCCTATGACATCAGAGAACTTTATAGCTCCAGAGGAACTATTAGATTTTATCTTCTCAAGAATCCTTAGATTAAAGAGTCCTCAATGAGACCCTGACACAGTAAAACATAATGATTTCAAAAGAGTTGCTATGTTCTATTGTGTCAATAATTTGCATACTAAGGAGCCCCTATGGTACCATAGTCCTTGACATTACAGAGCATGGACTTGGTACATACTGAGTGGCATTTACATTACCAGAGTCCATACACAGGAATTGTTGAATATTACATCTTAAAAACAAAAGAAGCTTCACTTGAGTTTTAATTAAGAAAGTTTACACAAAATATCCTCTCTTATTTCTAAAACCCATAAAAACACAAAATATGAGGAGAAAATGACTTCTTATGTAATCAATCCTGAAGTCTGGATTTTCAGATAGTTGCCTGAGAGTAATCCCTTTAGCCTCATTTATGGGGATACTATCCTTAGTCTTTGTACTCACTCACAGCATCACAAATGTCTTGGTGTTATATGTTAGCTTATGTAACCCACAGACCAATATGTTTTCCTGCAAAAGCATGAATTAAGGAACAAGCAGGTGCTTTAACACTGAATATTTCTCTTTTTTTGTGTGTGTCTGGGTAAGTGACATCCTTAACCCGACTTTAACAGTGTGTATGTGAATATTCCTCTGTAGGTGAAGAGTTCTCTCTATGTGAATAGTTTTATGTGTGCTGGAGAATTAATGTCTCTGTATAAGAGAATCAACCATGACTGTTGGAGGGAGCTTCACTCCAGATAGTGGGAAGACTTTTTTTACTCTGCTGAGCACAAGTCCTGCTGTTAATAATTGAAGGTTGCTTTGTGGAAAAGGACTGTCCATATCCATCATTTTGAAGACAAAATTTTTCAGGTTCTCTCTGTTTTATGCCTTATCAAACAATCTTACAATATGCAATTCACTAGTCGCATGACCAGCTTCAAGTTTCTGGCCTTTGAAAAGTTTGCTATTTTGACTTAAGTATTGAGATACTTCTTTTCTGTTACAAAGAAGATGCATCTTTTGAGGATTCAAAGAAGCAAAAAGAATATCCTCATTTTCCTTGACAGAATGCTTGCTGTGTTCTGCATGTTGAAGGCTGGCAAATATGAACAGACAGGTTTACCCTTTTATCCCTTCTAGTTACCCAATGTGGCTTTTAGGTCTTTCTCCAAACGAAGCACTCTGCAAGACATCCAAAGATAAAAAAGAAGGAGAATGAACTCACCTACATAGAGCTTATGAAGGCTTTAACATTTGATTGATAGTGTTTCTGTACCTATGGCACATTTTTTAAAGCCCTTCTACAACCGTGAGTACAAATACTTTTGTGAACACTCCTAGTGTGTGCATGTGTGTGTATAAAAACTGCAGAACAGAACAAGATTTAAGGTTAGAGAATAGACACATTCTGTTATTGATTATTGTTATGCAAGACTTATAAGACTTCTATGATGGAATGGTGGTAGCAGGGAGCCTTAAAAAGCGATGTGGTCCTTGCATGAGTTTCGCCTAAATTTATCAGTTTGCTGGGGCTTTTTTGCTTGCTATTCCAAGAAAGAAATTAACACCTTGTCAGCATGGCAGAGGAGAGAAACACAGTAAGTCTTCATAGATCATTGACAACTACTGATCTCTTGTGCACTGTAGGCAGATTGCTCTAAACAGGAGACCTAAATTTATCTCTAGCTAATAGATAAGCAAAGAAAATCAAAGCCCTGAAAGCCCTGATATGCACTTACTGTAGAGGGGAGAGCTTCTGCATCCCTAATCCCATGGGATCTTCCTTCTGTATGAATAATCTTCTACAAACACTTTTTTTTAAAAAAGGCAGTTTCTAATAAAAATGAATTTTGACCATTTGCAAGAAGGATCATAGAGTTTGCTGCTCTCCAAAGCATTTGACAGTAAGAGTGAAAATAAGTGCCACTGAAATTTAAGAAAAGTACCTGTGCAGAGTGGGAAAACTGTGGTCAATGATTCTTTGAAAGACTGAGAGAAGTTTTGCAACATGTGCACATCTGCAGAGACTGAGTGGATGCACTTGTTTCATCATTTGAGATAATCTAGTTGTTTTTTTGCATGTTTTGCACAGGGCTGTTTCCAGAAGGGCTTGATCTTTTTTTCCTTTGCAAAGCATTGACTTTGCTATCATTGTTGTTATTGCTGTGCTAATGTTATCATACACTGATTATTTTCACTGTGTATGTTTTTGTTGCTTCCTGTACAGTGTAGAACTTTTTCTGCAGGCAAAAGCCAGAGCAGCAGTCCCCTTTTAATACAAACCCCATTAAAAGCTGCCATTCTTAAATTAGCTCTGCAAAAAAAGTGCATTTTATAGTCAAGCAAGCAGTAATTGGACACTGTGGCTATGAGTGGCCCTTGTGGTGTTTGGACCAAGTCCAAATGTACCTTCTGTCTGTCTCTGACACAGGCAGACAATAGTAGTATTATTTACTGTGCTGGCTCTGTGTAATTTGACAGGCCAGCTGCAAGAACAAAGAACCACTAACATTTTGCCCAGCCCTATTCCCAATTGAAGGCCCATCTACATTTCATAAATAATTTCCCAAAATACTGGATTCTCTTTCTCTTCCATAGCCTTTACTGTGCTAATTTAGAGAATTAAAGTTAGCCTTTCAAACAGTATCCCCTTCCTGTGCTGTCATTCATATATTTTCAAGTTTTGGATACCTTCCCTACACTGAACCCTGAGTCAATACTGTATGACTTGTCTCCTTAGCTGTGCTCAGGAGTAGGGAACTACCCCTGTTACTGACTTTCCCATGATTATAAAGCTAACCAAAGAGTTTGGGGCTGGGTCATTTTACTCTATCTAATAACTAACTGACCCCCTGGGAGTATATTAAAATGTAAATGTTTAAAAGATAGAGAGGAAGAGCATCCCTCCTACATAGCCATAACCAACATATGAATGAACACAAGAGGGAGTATTAGGTAATAGTTAATATTAGGGGGACTGGGAGCAAGATTTCCTGGACCTAATATTATCTGTAGCTTTGACTTTGTTTTTACATCCTTGGACAGCTTTTTGAAATGTAACCTATCAAGAACAATGGGACAGCATTTACCACACCTCCAATTTACATCCATTGTACCTGCCTTTCCAACCAAGGAGAGGATAAAAAGAGCTGTTACCTGTGCGTTTTTGCATTTAACTTCAGGCTTCTCGAAAGTCCAGGCAGCTGAACTGCATCTGTAAAATTGCTATAAGGGCACATTCTTATCCTTGAATGAAAGGATGCCCCCTGTGAGTGTTTCTTCTTGAGCTGTCATGAGCACTCAGAGTGCTGATCCTTTAAATACAAAATATATCCTTTCTTGCCATTAGTATCTCCATTTTCTCCCCTGGTTCTACTGGTAGCCTCTTCACCATCATTTGCTGTTATTTCCCATAGGGAATGCCAGGAATGTATGTGAGGAATCCACAGGTAAGAAGCAGGCACTGGGAATAGATTGGGAGCCCAGCCCTCTGATATCTGTGCACTGGGCAGGCAAGCTGGTGGGAAGTGGGTGGAGGAGGCAAATTAACTGCAATCAGTAAGGAGCTAAAACAAATGACTCCCTTAGGAGACTGAGAGGAGATGGGAATTCTCTGACTCACTGTCCCATCACTGTTCCTCTGGGGCTTCTCCTAGAGTGCTGCTGCTACATGCCAGCCCTTACACAAGGCTGAAACAAAAAGCTCTCTCCTTCACAGAATGCAGTTTCAATGAGGTATGGGCATGCTGCACTTGCTCACAGACATATATGAATATGGCATATGTGCCCGCAGTGTTCTGTAAATAATAATCATAATACTTACAGAGTTATATTGAATTCTGTCAGGCAAATAAAGAGATTCTCAAAGTTGCATTATTATGCCAAACTGCATCTGTCCATGTGAAACACATATACTGACACTACTCTTTGAATTTTTAAACTTGATCCTAGGAATCCCTTAAATAATTTGTAAGGTGATTATCAGAAATCTCTTTGTCTACTATTTAGTTGGGATTTATAGACAATTATCTCCTTGCTAAAGAAATGCTATCCAAGTGCCATAGTGTGCAGGTAAACACTGACCAGCACTCTAGAAAACACACTGAGATGAAATGGTAGAAGCACAAAAGCAGACTATGTGCTTGCTAATAAGCCAACTGGGGCATGCTGGCAGCAAGGCTTGGTTTCTCTTAACTGCTGCGGCCTCTGGGAATACACTTCTGCCTAAAACCCCTTTGACTGCCCTGTGTTGAGCATAGGCATTCAAAAAGATCTCCTCCAGTTTTTTTTTGATGGACTTACAGAGAGCCTTGATTTATGCCAGAAATTCCCCAGAACGAGCCTCAATAGTACCTAAAATGTGTGAGCTAATTTTCTCACAGGTAGAAATTGCCCTGATTTCTCAAAAATCTGGATCTCCAGCACATTCACACACAAAGAAAGTTCATGTGGTAAAATAAACAGCACTAAGCCAGGATGACAAGATTCATTTATTTATATATTTATTTATTTTGCAACATGTATTCACCTAAATATGAGTCAGACAAATTTAAGAGCTCAAATTAAATTAAAACATCCAGCTAGATAAGAGCTACCACAGATGACAAATTCCTGGAGAAAGCTGAATTTCAGGTTTTAAGGTGTAGACCCGATTCCTTTTGCAGAGAAAAAGCAAACTATTCTCCCTTATGTGGACTGGTCCTCAAAAAGACTAATTTAACCTTAATACAAATCTCTATGGGGAGATATATGATAAAGATAGAAACTGGAGTCTCAAGTTGGCAAAATTTAATTTGGTTTTCTACTTCATTAGAATAAAAACTTAAAATGTTTGAGGGATTTTTCAGAAATAATAATTTCACCTTCCATCTGCATCTGTAATAGCAAAGGATCACTGCATAGGGCACATACTCAAGATGCAGAAGATCCTCAGCAGAAGAGTTTATATATTAATTGATTTGGAATTCAAAACCATGTCTCCAATACACAAGGGTAAATATCTAATTTCACTTAGGTTTTACAGTTTCATTTTTGATCCTACAAAACTTTTTTTTCGTGAAATGTCCACTAAACTTGATAAACTACTGAGAAGTTCTGAGTTTTGTAAATTGGCATTTTCCATTAAAAAAGTATTTTGGCCAAAAAAAAAAACCACCTAGAAGTCTATAGGTTGGTTGCACATTTCCAATTTTCTATTTTTAATTTATTCCTTTGCCACAGGAACTGATAGTGTGCTAAGGAGTAGTGAAGTTGGATCATATTTTCATGTTTTTCATATTGATGAATCCAGACTGCTCCTATCCCCAAACAAGGACAGTGTTCTTTTCACAAATATTGGTTTTGACCTTAGAAACCATTTGCTTCTTTAATAGCTGGTTTAACGGTTGTTTTTAAGGATATCTCACCAGAAATTGCTTTTGAGTAAGTAAATACATTCTACTTGGTGCTTCAGCTGGCCCATCTGACCACAAACCACGATGATAAGGCTTTAGCCAGGCCTATCATAGAGTCCCTTTCAAAATCAGCCACAAATTATGGGGATAAGTATGGTCTTCTGGCCACAGTGTAGTAGTTCTTAACCATGATCAACCTTTCTATGTAACACTGACTTGTCAAGACTTTTAGAATTGTCATTCCTTGGTTTATCATATAGCTGCTCAGGAATACTTATTTACTTCTTTTCTGTTATGTGTGGAACAGGACTTTTCTACTTGTAGCAGGAGATGGTATATTGAGAAAGGCTGGTCTAGAAGTGATAGTTCTCTGAGAGTTTGGCAGGACTGGTAGTCCATCTAGTGAACAGACTGTACCTTGGTAAGGCAAGGGTGAATAAAATATAATTTTACTACTCACCTGCTTAAGTAACCAAAAGAAAACACTCATTGCACTGTTACACATATTTTGATTTTGGATAATTTTTTTTTGTTATTATTCATTATTACTTCTCAGTATGAAAAATATATGGCATATTAATAGAAATATTTTGATTCATTGAAAGCAGGTAGAAGATACACCTTCAAGCAATTTTCCTCTATTTCCTTATCATCTTTTTCTTTTAAAACAGTATAAAAAGTTATATTTTGACTGGAAGAGAGAGAGAAAACGGCAAAGTTTCATAAAAACTTATTGCATGACATTTTAAATTTAAAAAAAGTATTCAACCTTTTGTATGTGTCTTAGTATTTGCCATGACTCCTTCAGCATTTTCATGTTGTTCCTTAGCCTCATGGTATTTTATTAATGTTTGCTGTGTGTCAGAAGTTGATAATTATTAGTAAAGATTGTCTGCCCCACAGGCACCTTACAATTTATCAGCAGACTATTATACAATTTGACCTCGTCCATAAAAGAGCACATTAAACTCTATAAAAGGAAGAAAGTGTCCTGAGAGAGTAAAATTAGCAGTCAGTAAATCTACTCAATGTCTAGTCTTGTATCGTTTATGCTGCTGACATGTTTGTGTGTGCACAAATGTTTTCAGTGGTGCCCAGTGACAGCATGAGGAGCAGTGGCCATAAACTGAAACACAAGAAGTTTCACATTAACATGAGGATGAACTTCTATACATTGAGGGTGGCTGAGACTGGAACAGGTGCCCAGGGAGGTCATGGAAGTCTCCCTGTCTGGAGACATTCAGAACCCACCTTGGATGTGTAACCCGCTCTAGGTGATCCTGCCTTGGCAGAGGGGTTGGACTAGATGATCTCTAGAGGTCCCTTCCAACTCTAAAGATTCTGTGATTCTGTTTATGTGTGTATTTGTAGACAGAAATATATAGACCTTATCCGTGTCCTTGTAACACATATTTCAATGCTCATCTAAACACTCTGAACAGTTCTGTAACTTAGAATCATCATGAACTTCATCATGCCGCAGTGAAGAGTGACTATAAATACGCACCAAAGATCACTGGAGAATCAAATATGAATTTAATTAAAAGGAATTAATACTAAGGCATTTCATCTGATAAGAGGCAGTATCAGTTAGGGACTTAGTAAGCTATATTTTGTAGTCACTGGGGCTTTGGCTTATCTTGCTTCTTCCTGTTTTTCTCAAACCACCGTGTGTGGGATATATGCGCAGAGGATTGGAGCAGCTAAAAGCTACAGGCAACATTTCACTTTCTGTTACCCCAGCACAACTTTTTGATTTCCAAGAGGGTGCAGCCAGGTAACGAAGCAAAAAAATGCAAACAGCTGCTGAATCCTATACCAGATGTGGGGCAACTTTCTTGGTGGTCAGAGTGATTTCTGCCTGTGAAAAACATTTGAGATAAAATATTAAATGAAAGAATGTTCGAGGCTCGGATTTACCATCCTCTATATGTACAAACTGTAGCTGTAAGAACTGATGAGAAGTATTCCAGGGCAGAATTTATCCCTTCATCTTCTGTATGTCAGAGTTATTGTTTTTGTAGACATGCTGAGCCTGCCTCTGATAAAAGGATGAAAGATACTTCTTTCAAGAAGGTGAGACTGGACCTTAACTGTTGTGATGACTGATGAGAATCCAGACCCAAATCAAAGGACAGGCATAATTAATACAGATGTTGCACTTTGCCTGGACTTGAACATGTTCACAAAGATATTGTCAGCCAATGGCGAAAATTTTCTCAGCTGCTCACTGTTTGCTAATGACAAAAGAACTATCTAAATTCAATGTTTCTTTCCATTTAAAGGTCAACATGACTGACTAATTCTAAATTATGTAATTGTGCTAAGAAAGCAGAGTTAAGAAGCTGCTAACCTGTATCATATGGAGCCAACTGTGAAAATGCAATACTGTTGTTTTGAAAGATTTCTGTTAAATGAGCATCAAGTGACTGTTACCATTGTGGTAATGAGATTGTGCTATTCACAGGATGTGGCACAGACAAAATCTATAAGAAAGACCTTGTACTTTTGAGGGATGTTAAATAACAAAATGACTGCTTGAAAATTACCTAATGTCACTCATTTTTAGGAGGACTCTTCTGCTCAGTCCAAAGGATGCAACCACATATATAAATAGCCTTCCTTCCCCTCTCCCCCATAGTCCTTGGAAAACAGCTTCCTCCTTAAACTAGCGGCACTGGCTTCTGGTGCAGATGAATCACTTCCAAAGCAGGCCCAAATAAGGAAATAACCATAAAAATACAGGTATTGTGTTGATATATTTTTCCAGACTAGATCACTGTGATTAATTTTTACTGCAGCCATTGTGAAAAGAGTGTTTCATGGATTAAAACTGTGTTGGTGTTAGCTACTGGGAACACATGGAGCAGCAATACAGGCCTTGCCTTCCCTGGAAACTGCTGGGTCAAATTGCCATCTCCCTGACATTTTGCTGTCGTCTTTCCCTTGAGCTGTGTGATGTAGAGTTAATCCTTCATGTTTCTGAACCGGTGATCCTGCTTCCCCCAGACTTAGAGAATTCAAACTGTTGTGAGAAAAGCCCAGTTCAGTTCGACTCTCTGACGAGCCTTTTCCAAGCAATTCCTCCCACTGCTGCTGCGCCAAACAGCCTTACCACAGCCCTGTGTTTAAGAGGCTGGAATTTTGTGTGCTTCATTTATAAATCCTGTTGGTGGAAACATCTCTGTAGCTGGACCCAGTAGGAGCCTGACACTCTCATTGTGACTAGCTGTTTATTGTGCAAGCTGCTGACTAACTCGCAGTAACTAAAATATAATTTTCCAAAATAGACACAGATGACAAACAGATAATCACTGCAGAGAGCCAATATAACTAAGAAGTACACTCAAAGCTCTTTTAGGTGTACTTCACAGGATCATTATAATCAGCAAACGGATCTTAACTCAGGCTGTCACCTACTCAAAGCTATTCCTTATTTTCAAGGCTGTGTCTCATTGTGCCACTTCAGATAAAGCAAAGGGGCTCCAGTCATGTGCTTTGGTTCCACTCAGCTCTCAGATGGTATCCAAATACTGTTCTTTTCTCCCCCCAAATCCCTTTGACTTCTCTATCCTGTCTTACCAGCTTCCACTCCGACTGAGGTTGACCCCTTAAATCCGGGGTGAGGAACGATCACTTCCCTGTTCTCAGATTTTCCTGCAGCCAGATTTACTCTTACACTGGTGTCCAGCACTTACCAGTCTCTCAAAATAGCTACCCTGCATGGCCTTGTAGCCATTATTTCCTAACAGAGACCACAGGATATTGATTCTTCAGGAAGATTTGGGCAAAAATACCTAAGATGATGGAGATTTAAAAGTGTTCAACTGATACACAAGCAAGCATAAAAAGCAAACACCTTGACTTAACTGAAGAGGCAGAGGGCAAAGATATCATGAAAGTATTCAGTTATCCTTAACTAGAATAAATAAGTAAATCCCTTGAGAGTGGGACCCTGGGCACTTAAGCAACAGTAAAATAAATTAAAATTCTGTGTCTGATAATAAAATACAATGTAGCTTCAGTGGAAGATTTCTTGATACCCTGAGGAGAATGTTTCTACTGAGGCCTCTGGTGTTCACCTAGCTCATTAAATGAAACCTGTAATAGAAGCATCTGCACACACCTTAAAAAAAAAATGTGTACATTTTGAAAAGTATTTATGTTGAATTTAGATTTAGGAGTCTAGGGCAGGCATCTAAATTCTGGGTGCAGAGATGTCACAGCTCTTTGAACAATGACTCAAACTTGACAGGGCTCAGGAAAGAGCTGCAGAGGCACCAGCCTGGACTGGGGGTGATGGGCACATAGTTGGCTCTGCACCCCTGCCTCCACACCCTGCCTGGAATGTGACCATGGTGCTGTAAGTAAAGCCACTGCACACCCCAGAGTGGACCTCCAGCCATGAGATTTTCATGGCAGATTTTTAAATGGAACATTTTTTGCCAAATACGGAATGAAAATAAATCCTAGCAGCTGGGGAAGAGAGATTATCTATCATCCATCTATCTATCTATCTATCTATCTCTGCATGTATCAATAACTGTTATGTCTCCTATGAAATGAAATGCTGCTTTTTGACCTGCCGTAATTGGAAGCTGTGGTAAATTCTGTCATACAAATCATAGCACTAATATTAATCATTTAAAGACAAAGTGATAGCAAAAATCCTGACAACAATGTTGCTTGCAAGGTTTTTTTTTGAGGTTTGTTTTTTTTTAGCTTCAGTTTCATAGAGACTCAAATTATGGACTGCTTTCCACATGCAGTCTAAAAAAATTTTTGACACTAGGGCTGTCAGTGGCAGCCGGAGGTGGTGTCAGAGCACTGGGCGCGGAGTGCGGCAACGCGAGAGGCTGTGTGACACATCTCAGAAAGGCACAGTATCTTCTTCACTACAAAGTTTCCCTCTCAGATTAGACTGACTTGTTAACTCATCCTCCCTGGTATCTTTTTGTTAATGCCTCAGCTTTTTAAGCTGTTCCTCTATTTCTCACTCTGATCAGTCTAGAATCACATTTGTGGTCGCTCCATATAAAGGAGAGAAAAGGCTGAGGAAATATTCAGGTTCAGGAGATATTTAGATATTTTATATTCACACAGAGTATGTAACGTTTTCTATTAGTAAAAGGAGGGAAGGAAGGAAGGAAGGAAGGAAGGAAGGAAGGAAGGAAGGAAGGAAGGAAAAGGAAGGAAGGAAGGAAGGAAGGAAGGAAGGAAGGAAGGAAGAAAAAAAAAGACAGGGAGAGAGGGAGAGAAGGAGACAGGTAGAGAGGGAAAAAGGCAGAAAGAGAAAGAAAGATAAAGAAAAAAGAGAAAAAAGAGAAAGAATAAAAAGGAAGAACCCTCTCACTTTTTGTGTTGAATGCAAGTTACATAGCAGAAAATAAAAGCTTTTTTGAATATACTCTATTTCCCAAAATACTACAAAAAGCTAATTTTCAATCTCTTTAAACAAATAGAAAGAAAGAGATGCTGCTACACAGACTGACCTTAGCAGAATTGCTCAAATTTAACAATGAAATTGATAGATTTACATGATGCATAAGCAGCAAGGCTCTTCGTCTTCATGTCCTTGTGCTCATTATAAAGGCATGGAGGCAGAGCATGGTTTATAGAGTGATGATAAAATATACCATGGCACTTAGGCTCCCTGCAGAGCTCTGAAGATTTATCTGTCTTTAGATGAGGTACTGTACAGGCATGGCTCGCTCCCATCGCTGCACAGGTGAACTTAAACCTAGACTTAAAAGGATCACTCATCTGGCAAGAAGAATAATTTAGTCTTTACCCATTCCAGAGTCTTCCCATGTCTGTATTTTAATAAAGGACATCAGTTTACACAGTTGTGCTGATCTGTGTTTTTTGGTTGTGTGACTTAAACTGGGTGTTTTAGGATGTCTAATGGTAGCTTTATCTCTGCAGAAGCCTTGCTGGAGTTGAACAGAGCATGTCTGCTCTTTGTACTAACACTCACGGAAGAAGACCTTGAAGAAGGGTACATGACTGAAGCCAAACTGTAAGCAGAGCAGTAAATCCATGACACTATTAAGCATTTTCTAAGCTTTATACCGTTACCTTGCCACATTAGTTAAATTTCTGAGAAAACTACAAATATAGAATCCTTCCTGATTTGTATTTACCATTGGACAAAATGTATTTTAAATGGAAAATACTTTATGAAGCCTATGCTTTAAAAATTACTTTATTAATGCAATGAAAATCATTCTTGTAATCATCCAGAAACTCAGATGTCAGTTTTCTTTAAATAGGTGTAGAACTGATAAGAAACAAACCTACTCTCTTTTATACAATGTGACTTTCAGAAGATAATGAACAGATTATAGAAGGACAGTTTTAATATATACTAACTTTTACAAACAGTTAATAGAATGATCTGAAGGATGTTATCAGTATTAGTGTTCAAAATTTGAACACAATGAAATTTTGTTTGGTCATAAATTTATCTTCATCTGGCAGAGGGTTTGAAACTCAGTAATCTTTAAGGTCCCTTCAAACTGAGACCATTTGATAATTCTCTGATCTGCTCATCCGATGGTAAGGTAGGATTGTTTTAAATGAGATGCAGACTTTCTTGTTATAGCCTTTGAGATACATATAATAGAAGAAAAATCTGACCTGAAAAACATTGAAAGAGATGACACAACACACAGTTTACTACCAGGATCCATAGTACATCATGCATACTTACTATTTGGGAAAACATATCAAACATATCAAACCTTCCAGCATGACAATACTTGTGCAGCCAGAGCAGCTTTAGTGAGATTTCTTAGGATGTGAAAGAAAAAATGCATTGGAACCTCTTGGGGTCAGACCCTCCGAAGTCATGGGCTACAGAGGGATCTGTAATGCAGTGTAGGGTTTAAATTAGGTCTCCTGAGATCTTCAGGGATCATAAAATGGGAAAGAATGTATCTAAACTTGTAACTTTACGTTAAGAAGGAGAAAAACAAACGGAGAAATCTTTCTTCAGGGGCCTGCAAAGACACGTTATTTATAGTTCTAAAACTAGTTTCAGTTCTATTTTGAAATATTTCCATAGGGACTAATTTCTAATTGCAAGGCTAAAAATTGTAGCAATGGCTTCTGTGTGTTAATGAGCACCTGTACCCTTTCTGGGTGTCTGGGAGCGTCATTCTCTCTCTGTGCTGTCTCATCACATTCCACAGCACTACCATATTGAGGAATATTTCTCCCTTGGACAGTCCTTCTTATCCTGGTAGTACAGGGGAGCCAGCATTTCCACCTGAACAACATTGTGGGAGTCTGAGAGCCGCTTCCTCGCAGCTGGACTTCCATACCTATAAAACACTTTTCTTTTTGGTCTCTTGCTCATGAAACAGAATGAAAGCAGAGCAAGTCAGGGTACTTTTTATTGCACAGTGAGCCTGACATCTGGCAAGCATCTGGTTGGGGATTCTTATCAGGAAGGGTGGTGGTTAGCAATTTTACAGGTATAGGACCTTTAATCTGCAGGAGATCTGGGGTCAGAGAATATTAGACATTATAAAACGGGTTGGTTTTACCAGGTAAGTAAGTGGCTTGGCAAGTAGAGGGCAGAAAGAAGTCTGCTTCTTTTTCTCAGGAAAATCTTGTAGCTCTACATTAGGATGTCCCAATACTGTGTTGCCAGTGATAACACAGTCATAATGGCTCAACAAAACAGTGCAATTCTCTGGTTTAGTGTAATAGTTCTGCATAACAGAGACACTGCAAATGAGAGCTGGTTTGCATTCTGGATTTCAAACTTGAAAGAAAGCTGCTTTACAGGTTATGTTGGCTTCAGGACACACAGGTTTCCCTTAGTGGGGAAATGGAAGATTATGTTTGAAGAGAGATGGCAGCCACACATACACACAATGGGCCTTGCAGAACCTTTCTCTTGCTTTTGCTACTGCACAGCTACAGAGGAGCAGAATTTCAGTGCAAATGGGAGCTGCTGCTTCTGCTTATCTGGTGATGGCAGCTTCAGAGAAGTAAAAAATAAACCATACTGTAGGATGATTAATAACCTTTAGGGAAAAATTGTGTCCTGTTCCTAATCCTGCTTGTGGCAGGAGCATAACTGCAATGCTGTTCTGCATCATCTCAGGGAATGGTGGTATATGATAAAAGCTTAAGGGATTGCAGGCCAAAATGTTTATACCTGAAGCAGAAATGTTCTTGCAGATACATGTCTCTGGCAGGTACAGTCAGGAGTGGTCATAAAAAGGATGATGATGGCAAAATAAATATATGCTGTCTAAAAATTTAGGAACTGCTTCCTATAACTAGAATCTCACTCCACTAACAAGCTCATTTGGACTGGGAGAAGCCACTAGCAACATTAGCTATGACCTATTCCTTGCCCTTAAAATCTACTACTTAGATTAATTTAGCTTCAGGAAGACAAGTGGGTGCTTCTGTTCTTTTTTTGTTTTCTTTCTGTGCTGGACCCATGCTTCGCCAAGCAGCATTTATTCCTAAATAATGGAATACCTCAGGGGTTAGGATGAGAAGAAAACATTTTGTCTGGAAGGGGTAACTAATCAACTCAAGACCTTTTCAGAGGAGACCAGGTATGTAGGCAACAAACACATTAATTCCAGTTTTTATTTTGCCTCCTGAAGGTGAATTTCCATAAGCAATAGCAGATGGCTGGGTTTTTCATTGTCTGACCTGGGGTTGTCACTGCTTGAAAAAACCCCATTGAATGTATTACAAGGTGGACACACCTTTGGGGTTTTATGTCTTAGCCAACCAGTGTTTGTAAGATAGTTATACCTTTTGTTCATGAAGATAGGAAATTAAATTTCAGTAGCAGCAGTTCACCTACAAAGCATGAAGTTCCTAGTCCATTGAAGTACTCTTCTGCTACTGCTAGGATGAAAGCTGAGAAAACAAGTGGGGGAAATAAATTGGTGACTATATGTTGGGCAGAAGCAAGTAAAGGTAAAGCTTTTAGATGAACAGCCATGTATCTTTTGTAATGGGTGGAGCTGAAATGAATGTAAAAATATTCCTGTGGACACCCTGAAAAAAATGGCAATATTAAATTCAGGACATACAATACTCCTGGGCTTGTTGATAAAGTGATGCTAAACCTGTAGTGGTTTTACTGCAGGAGTTTAGGGGTTCTGGCTGCCAGGAAGTTCTGTTAATTTGGATGCAGGTCAGAATCTGGTGCCTCAGTCATAATCTTTGGTAAAATGACTCTCTAAGAGTTTTAAAACTGTGTTTTATGGCCTGAATAGTCTAAGTATATAGATCGGTCTTTAGATCATTTTATATCTTTTGAATTTCTTTTTTAGATTAATTTGCTATTATTTTTTCCCACTATAAGGGGATGACTGGTTGTGAACAAATGGCCCTTTACACTTTTATAAATGGAACAGATTGAGCTTCTTGAACCTTTCACTGTAAGACCTATTCTTTAAATACTTTAACCGTTACTTCAGCTTTGCACTGAATGCCTCCAACTTATCTAAAATGAACGTAATTAGTCACCTAGCCCTGACAATGGCTATTTCAAGAAACTATGTAAGATAACTATATATAAGCCCATCAAGCTGCAGAGCTTAAGAGAGGTTACAAGTTTCTACTGTACTTTGTCTGAATTGGACAGATCTGAGCTCCAAAAAAGAGCTGCCTGAGGAAAATATTTTCTGAAAATGTGGTTATAGAAGTAGATTTTGTTTTCCTCATCCAGATGTCCACAATGACAAATGATTTGTAAGACACAGCCCTTATTAATTTGGCTTTGTAATTTCCTTATAAAAGCTACTCAAGCATCACAATCAAAGTCAAGAAAACGACATGTCCCAGAAAGGACAGAAACTCACATTTGGGGGTGCAAGTTTGCAAATTGGCCTTGTCTTCAGAGAAGCCCAAATGGAAACCTAAGTGCTGGGGTAAAAGAAAAATCCAATTTCTATCAACATAAAAGAATGTTCAGGCGTGCTGCTGGAAATACAGAAGACTGACTTTGTGAGCAGCTTAACTACTGAAGTCTGTTTTCCTACAAATTCATGTCTTCTGCACTCAGAAGATTTTTCCAGCACTAGCTGCAATAAATGCATCTGTGTACTGTTGCAACTATGAAATAAATGCAACAGCATGAGCAGGCATGCCCTCATGGACTCACTGGTTTTTACCTTTTCCTCGACTGTCTGACTGTTGATGACAAAATGTGTAGTAGCTGAGGTCTCTTCTGCCCATCTCTTCTTTGGTGGAGGCACTTTTTGTATGTGTTTCCCCTAGTTATTTATCAAATTTCACAAAAGTTATAGAAAGTTAAATACCCTTCAAGTTTTATCTCTGCTATGACATTGGTTTGAATTTTTTATGACTAAGGAAAGGTTATTGTGCAGGAAATGACAGAGAGGCTGGTCATCTTGGTCACATCTCCTTCAGATAGCAGCCCTAAAGGGAAAAATAAAGGAAGAATAATGCAAAGAAACCTAAAGCAAATCCCTTTAGCTTATCTCTTTCACTTTCTTTCATTCACCATTTCACCTTTACTTGAGTTTGAGGCTCAATCTTTTAAGATAATTTCAATTTTCAAGATGAACATGAAATGAAAATTTTAGTATATGTTGCCTCACAACTAGCACTTTGTACAATTATCATTAGAAATCATTAAAACTATTTTAAATAATTTTAAATAATAAAAATTACTAAGTTTTAAATTTTCTTTAAATTTTATTTATTTTAAAATTTTATTTATTTATTTATTATTTTATTTAAATTTTTAAATAATAAAAATTATTTCTCTGAGTTTTTTATGAGAAAGAAATCTAAAAGGGTGAAATCCTTCTGTTACTTCCTTTTCTGGATTGTCAGTATTTTTCCAGACACCAGTATTCAGAGTCCACTAAAAGCTAAATATTCTGTATTTTTAAATGCTCTGTGGAATGAAATTTCTGAAATGAACTACTAAAACATAGTATCTAAGCACTGAAGAAGATTAAGGAAGTGCTGTTCACAGTGGATTTGATAAATGATAAGTAAGATCACTTGACCATCAATATAGACCTTCTTGAGGAAGATAGGCCTTATAAAATGTATTTTCATTGTTGCATTCATCAGAACTATCACATTTTCCGAAAAGACCTAGCAAAATTGGATCTGGCTTGCCTTGTTGTTTAGAGCACATTTAACTTACAGCTTTAAAAAATTAATGAAGAAGGAAAACCACGGTTGTGGGCAGATTCTTCCAAGTTGTTTTAGCTACTCTTTATTTCATCTCACTGCTCAGCCGCCCGAATCCGGATGGAAAGATCAAATACCCAGAGAATGGCATAGAAAGAGCCATCACAGGGAGAAGAGGACATCCAATTGGACTGATGTAATCACCCAGTGACTCTCCAGCTCAGCTGTAATTGAGGTTGTCATGACTTGGCAGAGCAAAACCAAATTTTGTTGATGAAATTTTCGTTACTACTAAATGAGACGATCAACATTATGTAAGATCACCCAGTGGGTTGCAGAAATGAGGAGGTTATGCTGTTATCTAAGCTCCTTATCTTGCATCTAGAGAATTTAAAAATTCAGGCCCAACTCCCTTTCTGGGGTCTTTTACAGAACTCTTTCAAGACTGCACAGGAAACTGACTGGTTGAAGCAGATGTTTGGCTTAACTCACAAAAAGGCAGCAGATCCTGCTCAGCCGCTCCTGCGTTTTTGGAGGAGGATGGGGACACACTAGGGAGTCCAAAAAACTCTACCCCTCACTGAGTTGCAGGGTTTCTGGTATCATTTACTACATATATCAGCTGTAACTCAGGGATACAAAAAGACAGCTTTGCTTTGTGGAAACGGAGAGATTTTTCATTTGTATTGCTTTAAAAGCTAGGTGGAAAAGCTAAAATAGTCAGTGCAGGGGGGTCAAAGCACAGATCTGGATCTCTAGCAAATTTAGAGTCCTTGAACAACTCTCTCTCTTTTTGTCCTTTGGTTTTCTTTTTTGTTTTTTTTTCCCTTCTTTTCTTTTTGGTTTGAACCTGATTCCAATAAGCAAGAATTAACCACTAATTAGAAGCAATGGTGTTGTGTTTTTTTCCTTCTCCTTTGCTCATGAAACTCCTGTTGAGTGTAACACCCTGGCATAAAGCTTCCTTCACAGCAGCATTAAGGAATTCTTTTCACTTCTGGAGTCTGTGAGTTTGGTAAAAGTCTCTTCCTTACCCTGAGGTCAGTGATGTCTGTAGTGTAATTTAAGGCATTAGAGAGAAACAATTAGTTTGCCTGGTGCCTAAACTGCTGCTGAACAAACAACCGCAGAAGCTGAATCTTTAAAAAACTCCTCACGACTTTATTTATCTGGACTTTCAGTTGCCATCCAGATGCAAGAAATTACTTTAGTTCATTTTAATTCTTGCCATTTTCTCAGCATTGTGCTACTCTAGGAGGCAAATAAATGCAGCAGGAAGATACCTATAGATGTGTTCAGCAGCTGGAGGGTTTATGATCTAACCTAAAAAATGCAAGTTGCTTTTCTTGTAGTAATTAATGCCAGCAACATTTCTACTAAATGCTTCTGTGTGCCTCAAAGAGCTCTTCATGTCTCAGCAGTGGGTTGAAGCTCTGAGTGGCACAGTTTCACTCACCAGCCCTGAGTTTTGCTGAATGGGTTTGTAAACCTCAGTGAATGCTCATAAAACTAAGTCCCAGGCTTCACAACAACTCCTAATTTAAATTTTAAAGGAATCACATTCTTTACCAGATATAAAATTTATTTTACAGAAGCAGAAAGACCACAGGTCATTTTGGTAGAAGGATTTTAAGCCTTGAACAATGGTTAAATACTCTTTTGTCCCAAATGCAAAGTTCCCTGCCCTCTTGCAAATAGTATCATGTGTTATTTTAACTTAGTCTTAAGATAAAATCAGCCCATGATTGAAAAAATAATGGTCATCTTGGAGAAAATAAAGACCTGATATCTTGGAGCAGTTACTTGAGGCTTATATCAATAAATATTTTCTACTGTGGACCACAAAGAATTATCTGTAAAACTCAGTACTAGTGAAAAAAATAGCAAAGGGAGAGACAATCCATATTGCCTTTCAACCAACACCGGGGATGTACTTGAGAATGTAGATGTTCCTGTACCTGTAAAAACACTGTATTCTGGTAAACAATCCAAATTAATTTCAACCACCTGAGGCCCAGGGGAAAAGTGATACAGTCTCTGTCAAGCCCACACTTGGTGTTATGTTTTGCAGTATTTCAGGAAGAGGCACAGTGCTTACTGTTATGCAGAAGAGAAAAAGTACATTTATTTTCATCATGAGGTGAACTTTACACCGTTACTCAACTTTGCGAAGTAGCAAGAACCTACAGTACCCATCTTTCCTCTGAGCTGCTATCCCAAATGCTGATCATAGATAATAACATCGTGATTTGTTTGAATTAAAACCAGTTGAAAAAAAAAGAAAAGGCACAAAAGAATTGTCTGTATCATCTGCCATACAGATGAGGCTAAGATTTTCCCACAAAAGCATACATAGGGTCTGAATAATTTGAGGATGGAGTTGAGAGAGATAATGGGAAAAAAGATTAACAATGTGTATTCCAGAGGCTTCCAGCTGGACATGAAATGAAAATAATGACTGTTAGGATGTCAGTCTGCTCTTTGATAAATCTCATAATTATTATCAGACCCATGTCTGATAACAGCTGGCTGTAAGAGAGTAATCAAGCTACTTCTACCAGCTTACTTTGTCCGTTGTCTTCACCTCAGGCTGATGGGAAAGTTTGATGTTTTTTAGTTTGACCTTTCTTTTTCACCAGTCTTTTTTTTATGGGTATACTTGACACAATGTTGAATTTTTAAACTGATATGGTTGGTTTCAAAGCCTTGAACACCAGATATGTACAGCTAGAAAATAGATTGGCTGTTTATTTCAGTCTAACCAAAAGTGCAAAGTACTAATCGGAAAAAAAAAGTTGATTTCTTTTTGCTAATCCTGTTTTATTGGAGTATCTTCTTCAACTGAGAGAGCTAAACTCGGCATCACTGTTAAGGAGTGGCAAAATGAAGTCCTTTCACACTTTTTCCTGTTTTAAGTAAGACATGTTAGCCAAACTGGTGATAACACAATTGCACACTGCTTGTCCCAGCTAGATTCAGGCAGAGCATTTGTGCAAATGCAAGGGAATCTCAGTTTTAACTTCAGCTTCATGTATCTTTTACCACTGTTCAGACTTTATGTAAAAAAATCAATCAAGGTGAAAATTTGTGTTTTATAACCATTTATGTATTCCTATTCTCCAGGTCCCCTTGATTTTCAATTCGCATGTGCTCTATTGAAAAACATCTCTCTCAGCTACTCTGGAATTTAGACAATCATAATCCCCTGAATGTACAAACTCCCAAGTTCTTTGGTACTCATGAAATTTTACTTACCCTTAAATCTATAGCTCTTCTGATAATCTAAAGTACAAATATCTCTGCTTTCCAAGGCACAACTGAAACAGTTAAGATCCCTGATCAAGAAACTTCTCACACTTATGAGATCATTTGCTAAACTAAATAGAAAGTTCTGGTAAAAATATTTTAGCCTAAAAATCTTCATTTCTAAAATTGCTATTGGATATGTTGTTGCAAAATCACATTTGATTCAATAAACACAAACATAGCAGAAGTTTGTTTGCCAGTTATTCATCCAGATAGACATACCTTTTTGAGCATTAAAACAAAGGCAATTACACAGAACTGAAAGTAATTACAATGTAATTTACTATTCAATAGGCTTTTTTCTTTTTTAATCACAGATGGTTTAATATGAGTAAGCTGAGCCTTTGCTTGGCGGTTTCATTCACATAATCTCTACCTTATTCTTTTTATCCTTCTGCTGTGAGTAGAGGGAAAACAGGAATCTCGAATTACTATCCTCTGCTTTTCACTTAGTCTCAATCTACGTGGACTTCTATAATTATTTGATTGTCTTGTTCAATGCTTCACTTCCTCATCTAGCTGTGAATAGTCTTATATCAGTCTTATAAAATTGTGTTCTGAAACTACTTCTGGATCTATCATTGTGTCAGAGAAAATTCCTTTTTTGGACAGACTGACATAAACACCTGTATCTTAAAATTCATGGGTGAGATCTTGCGCAGTTAGGTGGGAATATGAACAATTTAGGTGAAACAGTGTTCCCACACAGAAAATCAGACAGAATATCTGCTGGAGGATTGAAGGTTGTTCGCTCACAAAGTCATCTAGCAGTTATTTTTCTTCCTGAGCTCTTCCTTGCTCAATATGTAATGTTTTGCTTCTGTGCGTGCTCCAGGTGTAGGCTCAGAAAGAAGGTACTGAAACATAGCAAGTTTTTCCAGGTTGCTCACAATCCAGGCTAAACTGGGGTCTATTGTACCAAAGACTGAGACAAAAGAGCACATTTTCTTCCTGTTGAGACCTTGGAATTAATTCTGTTTTGATACCTGAGTAGAGTTTTAATAAAGGTTGAAATGGGCCAACAGACTGCAGAGGTCTATTGAAATTTTGGAGTTGTGTTTGTGCCAGCAGGGGTCTTTTTCCTTCTTTCTCTTCATTTCCTTCAGATTCTGGTCCCTTAGCACCCTTCCCATCTTTCAGGGCATGGGATCCTGATTGGTCTCTTTTCTGTTCCTCTCTTCACCCCTCACAGCTACATAGCTGTGTGAGTCTGCAAGCCTTCTCTCCAACATCCTTCACTCCCTTTCAGTTAATTGCTTTCCACCTTTTCCAGCATGAAATTCTGCTCTGCCTATCCCTTGGTCTCCAGCACCCTATGACCACAGATGTGCAAAGATAGGACATTGTTGCTCCAGCAAAACCAACCTCTGGCTCAGAAGATGTGGGAAGTGAAAAAGAAACTAATTTGCCCATGTCTGAAAATTACACAGATAATGTGTAGTTTTTGTGCCTGTGCTTATTGCATCACAAAATGCTCAGTCTTATCCTGTTCAAAGTTTTACTGGGCTCTAAATTCCACTGCATTTGGTGTTCCACACTTAAACAGTAGTCACCTCTGAGAAAATCCGTGTATATACAGAGAAGAGAATATTCTGACAAAGAATATTCACTGGGTGAATGGTCTGCAGCAAAATGTGTAAAATGTAATTCACTGAGTTCAGAAAAAAATACTGCAAGTGACGTTACTACAGGATGTTTCTTTTTTGACTTGAAAGATGTTAGAAGCTCAGGTAAGATTTGCCCAAATGCTTCATAGTTTTGGATTTAACGTAAGGACCTTACAGTTCTGGATAAACATCAAAAATCATGCTTTCTGAGACATGTACTGTTACTAAAAAGAATAGCTAAACATTTAAAAATACTATATTAAAAAGATGGTTATTCCAAGACATATTTTAAAAATATATATTTTACATATTCATATGTACAGAATAGTGGCATAGAATCAAAAGCTAAGAGAATTCAACTTAATTTTTAATGTAAACTGACACAAAAGATTATTGAAGTTTTCCAAAATTTGAAAATGTTCTGAAAGTGTAATTGGAATTCCAATGTAGAAGAAAAGTATAAGATTAATTTTTGGAAAAAGTGACAAAAAATATTTGTTATTTTCAACAACTCAGCCACTCTGCAACTATATTTGTTTATTTAAAATTCCATTTAGAATACAAAAATCATTTAAACTTCAATCTTCTGTGATATTTTCAAGACATCCTTACATCATTAAAAAAACCCCAGCAAACATGTAGAATTGCTGTTTCTACCTTTAAAACAAGAAATAAAGAAAAATATTTTCACATTGCCAAATTATTCATTTATAGTCATCATAATTATGCACCATTGACATTTAGTAAATATACTTACACCAACATTGCCATCCAGATATCCACATTCCATCATTAAATATGATTAAACTAGTATTAAATTCCTCCTTAGAATGATACCCCATACAACTGATAATTAAACAAAACAGCAATTAAATTAGCTCAAACTATTCAATGAGGAAGCCAATAAAGTAATAATAATAAAAGATCCAACTATAAAAAATTTACCACTGTAAATAAAACTGTATTTTGCACTTTGTTTAATGTTCACCAATATTCATGCAGAGATTCAATAGTTTTGGGGGAAGTCTTAACTGGGATATAGAAGAGGATAAATTATTAGAGGAGGATTAGAATTTCCAGAATGAATGAAAATTCCAAGAAATAAGATTCACTTGAATCATAGACAAGAAAAACATGCAAGCATATTGTCTGCAAAGACCACAGAATTTCAAGCCAGCCTGTAAAACTGAAATAAGAATTATTTCAAATGAATGCTGGAAAAAGCATTGGTTGTTGTCTGCATAATTTGAGTGTTATTAAGTATCTTCTCAAATATTTTGCTTTATTCTCTTCCTTTCACACACAAAGATCTGCATGTTCACCCCAGTTACAGAAAGGAGAGTTTTAAACGTCTTTGACAAGAAAAAATCTTATAGGGAAAAAGAAGACATGAAATGACAAATGCCAAAATTGTTATGTAAGGGCAGTTTTCCCTCTAAACCAAAGTGTTAGAGCTGGAAGAAGAAATACAGATCCATTTACTATTAAAATTTAACTCCAGACTATTGTTATCAGTATTTCTGGAGATAAGGAAGACTCCAAAGCTAGAGTAGAAATAAAAAAAAAAACAGGTTAGAACTCAATGAAATATAAACATGAGTATTTCCTATAGAACTAGAAGATGCTTTACATTCTTAACAAGGAATTAATGAAGATCACTAAAACAGGGATCCCTAATTTAGTGTATCAAAACAGAGGGCTGTATCCTTGTTTGTCTTTAAAGCTTGCTGAAGTGTTTTGATGATGCAGTGAATTATTGCAGTTATGTTCTACACTCCAAATGTGCAGTTGAAGACCCTTTTTCCAGGAATATAAATGACAATGAATGTGGTCAAGACAGCATGACACAAGGAAGCTTTGAGTCAGTTTTTTATTAATAGAAAGAAAAGTTTCTTAGTAAGGGATGCTAACTATTTTTCTGGTACCTAGTGGCAAGCAGAGATGTTTGGCCTTTCAGAACAGATATCATTTTGAGAGGAAGTAAAAGTTCTCAAGTACCTCAGAGCTTGAGAGTTTGTATATTCAGGCTGTTATGATCTCATGAATTCTGAGGTAGCTGATACAGAAATTTTTAAAGGTTCTTTGGTGTTAAAATGCACAGGTGTTCAGTAGGACTTATGAAGTAGAAAAGTAATTAAAGATCCTAAAGCTCACACTAACAATTTTGATAGGCCTCTACCTGCACAGGTACTTAAGTGTCTCTGTTTCTCAAAAAATATGTGCACATTACTAGAATGTTTCAATCATTATATGCATACAGCCCTGGAATAACAGAGCACCTGATCACACCAAAATGAGAATGAGCTAAACTTTAGGACCTTCTTTTTCCCAGTCAGCCTGTGTCATGACAGAGACACATTTGTATAAGGCAAGTTTAGTAGAGTGTGCTATAGGCATCCTGAGAAATGGATGCAGTTATTGAACCCTGAAGGCTATTCAGGAAACTTGGATAAGCATTGGAAATTTCTGGATCCATCCATCTCTACTCCTAGAAATACAGTTTAAGGGTCATTTGCTAATAATTAATCAGGTCTTGTCACCTTGTAAATGGTTACTAACTGGTCTTCCCCATCCAAAGCCCTACTGCAAGAGAATGGGCACTCTTTCAGAAGCAGAGCACACAGGCTGGAAAGCTTCAAACTTGATTTGAAACAGATGAACAAAAGAGCATGAAGTGGGTATTGCCACATTTCCACGAGTGACAGATTTTCTGATTAACTAGTGTCATCATTTGCTTTCTTTTCACAAATATATCTGCACCTGAGGTGATGCACCATATCTTTTCCTCTATCTCTATTTTGAACCTTGTTGTTGAGCTCTGTTCTAACAGGAACGCCCTGCCCTGCATGCTGGCTGTGGTGGTGTGAGCAAACCATTTCCTGTTTGGATTAAAGATGATTATTTTCAGCTGATGTAAGCAGTGTGAAGGGAAACATCCAGCAGCAAGTCTAGCACGGCTCCTTGTGGTATGGCTGCAATGGGCTGCTCTCTTTGCTTGCCAATGCACACCAGGATGCCTTGAAACATGAGGAGCCATGCGTGCCTTGGCCCCCAGCGCAGCTAGGGAAGGTGGGACTGATGGCAGAGCAGATGACAATAGTTCATTCCAGTGTCCCACCTTCCATAAGACGACTGTACAATGCAGTCATGAGCTTGTAACCTCTTGTGTGTGTGTGTGTACCTCAGTCTGGTCATGCAGCTGATCTGTTGGAAAACTACTTAATTTTCCACTTTTTGCATGCAGATTTTGCTTGGACAGCATAGATTTGCTTTGGCTATTTAACATTCAAAAGAGCAGAAAATTGAGCTTAAAAAACCCAAACAACTCTCCCCCCAACAAAAAAAAAAACCAAAAAAAACAACCCACCCCAAACCCAATGAAAAAGAGAGGGAGAAATAATTGCCTTAACTTTGCACATTCCTGTACTACTGCACACTTACTATCTCGCCTATCTGTTCATTCAACCTTTGAGCCTGATGCATTTTTTTCTGAACACAGATACCTATTCCAGCACTCCAGAATGACAGCTCTTGGGCCTGATGTAGCACAAGATAAATCAGGCTAGTTTTGCTGAAACTCAAATGCTTGAACAGAAGGGATGTCTGAGATTACAGGCAGAAGTTGCTCTTCTATCTCTGCAACAATGTCTGAGAAACCAGACATAGGTGCAATGACAAGTATTTCTTAAATGAAATTGCAGCTTTTGAGGTTTCACAATGGGGACAGAATTCCACCAGAAAACAGACTGAACACCCAAGATATTCTCTCCTAAACTTGGTTCCATTTTCATTGTCCACTGCACCAAGCTAAGACCACTTCTGTGAGGCTAAGGCTAGTCCATCTAGTTTTGCTTAAAAAAATCATGAGTAGTTTTTAAGGTTTTCTAGCTTGGAGTGGATCAGTCACTGCTTAATTTGTGCTAGACCTGACTTCCTGTGCAACCATGTTCATGTACCTTACACAGCATATTTGTAGTTTCTCACATCTCTTAAAATAAGAAGTTTGTGCAAAAATCTGTTGTAATTAAACAGTGGACAACATACTGTCAGGTAGAGACCCAGGTACATGAATAACGTGCAAAAAAAGAAACCATGTTTCTTGAAGCATGACAGTAAGGGGGATGATTTGGGTGCTTTTCCCTTCTTCTTTCCCATCTGTTCTCAATTATAAGAGACTCCTCCCACTAGTTTAAAGGAAAAAAGTACACCCTGCAAAGCCTCTCATCTCTGTACAATATGTGACATCTGTATGTAACAGATGGGCTTTCAGGTCTCTTCATCACTAGCTTTATTTCCAAGGATCTATGGCTGCAGCACCTAAGAACCTATTCTTGATGTAAAAGCAAACTCAAAATAAAAGGGCCTCACACTTGTTGTCCCTGTCCCTGAGCTCACATCAGGTGGACAGTGCAATGCCATCAACCATTAAAGTCTTTATTTCTAACCATGCAATACCTGCGATTAGGGAGAGAAAATTAATTTTCTTTTAATCTACTAGAAGGAAATTGTTAGTGAAGTCTGATTTTTTCTTCTCTGAATTTTTTTTCTTTCTACCAGCAAGGTCTGGATAAATGTTTTCGTAGCCAATGTAGTTGGGCCATACTTAGGGTCTGCTGCCTCAAAGTGAAAAAGTAGCATTATTCATTTCACACTGGGGCTTGTGCAGATGAGAAGAAGATCCAACACCCTTGCTTGTGACAACGATTATCCTGTTATGAGTCATAGTGACAAATTCTGTGCATGCTCCACACATGGGGACATCATAGCTGGCTACCCTCCCACAGGTCTTTCCTCAATGTCGAGCCTGATAGAAAACAGCAAGGACTAGACTGGACACAGTTTTCAAAGTAGTGAGTGCCTCTGAGCATCTTATGTAATACTTGCATAGACAAATTTATCTGCCTTAAACGGAGATCATTCCATAATGCATGTCTCTTCTGAACTTAGAAACCAACAAGGCCACCCTAAACTTTATTTTGACCTAAAAAAGCAAGCATTTTGGTCATCTCTCTGTCAGTTTCTTTAAATGACCTAAAATATCTGGTGGCTGTGATTCCCCTTTTCGCCTTTATCTCATCTCTTCCACCTTCCTGCATTCTGGTTATTTTTTTTCCTGTGCCTAACTTGGTCCCTCCTCATTCCGTGGCTTCTCGATATTTAGCTGCTCCCCACACCTGGCTCTCTGCATTTGCCATGCAAGAGCTTTTCCTGCGTGCCTATCCCAGCAGTGCATTTCCCTGCATTCTCACTGCCTTTTTCTCCATAACAGCAAACATTCATCCATCCCTGAGTGACCAACAGATGTGCTGCTGCTGAGAGAGACCTGCAGATGCATTGATTCTACTGCTTCTTGTTGTCACAGAGTCCCACAACACTGTCAACCATTCAGTGGAAGGAGGGAAAGCTCAGGACTGTCCTACGAGCAGCTATGAATCATATCTGTCCAAGCAGGCATTTTATTCAGTAAGATGTGAGGAAAAATTAAAATGAGGATGGGAAGGGACCTTTTTTGTGAAACTTATGAAAACCAAGTATTTGTCTTAATGTTGTGTTTGTCTTGCTTGTTTGTTTTTTGTTTTGTTGCTTGTTTTTTTTTTAACCTGTAAGCCACAGAAACTGGAGGAGACTTAAACTAGAGAGAGAAAGAAAGAATAATGAACAGTGGCTATTGAGCAGCCAATCAGAGAATGGGCCATTCAATTTGTTTTAGAATGACATGGACACAGCTATTTAGCTCACAAACTTACATAGTATGTACAAAGATGCTAATCTCAAACCTAGCCAAAGGCCCTCTTTGCAGATCCTGGACTAATTTGTAGTTTCGGGCAGTGCTGTAGAATTCCCACCTGTTACACACATCTCTAATTCCTATGGGAGGAAAAACACAGTGAACGCTGGTTCCATTAACTATTATTTCTTGCGGTTCCTGTACGCCATTCTACCCAACACTGATGGAACTATCAACATATGGCTTCTTCTCACTCCTGAATGAAAACTAACATCTGGGATGGCTATTCTTTTCTACAACTAAAGTAAAAAACATGTGGTTTTTTCTACCTGCAGTAAAGCTGACCTGAAGTTTTATCTGAGACATAATATTAATCAGAAAACCACTGTCCTGCTATAAAAAGAAATCAGGCCTATGTTAGCTATCATAAGATCTGTTATCTTCAATTCACTTGGCTTCTCCTGTCCTCTACTTCTCATTTTACTTTTGAGTATTTTTAATGATGTTGTAACTGTCAAATCCATGCTATAAATGAAATTTATATTATAAAACTTTCATTTTTAGCTATTCAAAACAACATAAAATAATTTTCTTTTATTTCACTCCAAATCAAATATTTTATTCAAAGTCTGAAATCGTGTAATTTCCCATTTAATTCAGAGGCTAAAGTGTCCTTAAAATGATATGATATCTGAGAAAAATTATAGCATGAACAGCGTCGTTCTTTTTACCTGAACATCGCATCATAGCATGACAATACAGATTGTGAATACCAGGTTTTCTTTGAGATAAATGTTCCTTGTCCATAGAGTCACTGACTCATCATAGAATAAGTGAATTCTAAGTCACTGAGCTCTGGCTGGTTTCATGATCAAAAAATTTCTATTGTACAGCAGTTGAAGCCTTACAACTTTACTCTGTCAACGAGCAGGGAAAAAAAGCTGGTGAGAGTTATGGAGCAGATCAGTGACTGAGGTAATGGGTGTACAGAGGTATCATTTTTATTATGCGTTTCACCACCTGCTGATTGTCCTCCTACTTCTGGATATTTGTAGGAAAAGAAACCAGCCATTTCATATAAGACATGATAATAATGACAGGCACTCCATTTCCTTAATGAAATTTCTGTTTATCTGACCTTATTTCAGTAAATCTAGTGATTTTATCTCATATAATGCAATGAGCTTATTCATTTCTCCTGTGAAATATGTGAACTTAGAGAATATTTTATGTTTTGTTTGTAACCTTAGACCAGTATGTTGACGATGGTACCAGTCCTACACATCTCAATTTTTCATGCTGAAGACTCTTTTCAGTTATTGTCCTTTAAAGTCAGTCTCAAAACTATTCAGTTTAGTCAAAGAAAAAGTGAAGTGTTAAATAGAATTTCCAGTATTTTCCAAGCAGTGAGTGCAACTGGGATCCAGGCACATCAAAGGTAATATATTTGCCTACTCTTACTCCATACTCATTTTAGTGTCTTACTGGATTTCATGTTTATTTGAGAATTCATGTTGGCAATTGTTTATTGAGGATTCAGCTTCTTTCATTATGGGCTTACGTTTGCACTTCAAACCCAAACATGCCTGTGAAATGCGAAAAGCACAGTGTGTGCTGCCTTCCCTGAGTTTTTCAGGCAGATGTGCAAGTGGTGTTATTTATGCTTTAACTTTACACCTATATACCACATTTGAAGTGAGATAGTGTGGCAAGAGTACAAGATTACAAATGGCTTTCATAGCTCACTCTTTCCCAGAGGGTTTGCTTGCACCTGTTTTTTACCACGAAAAGGACGTTAAACTTTCTGATATGTGACCAAGTTGCAAATGAAAGATCTTTGAGATAAAAGGTTATATGATTGACTTAAAAGGTCAAAATTTAATATTTTAGTCTGTCAGTTTATGGTGTGATAATTTCACAGAAACATCAAAGATACTGTGTGACCTCCTAGAACATATTTCTCACCTTGAGTGACTTGTGGCTCTCCTCAGATTTCATGGTCCATCAGCACACACTTCAGCTGTGTTCCTTTAATAACAGCAGAGCAGGTTGACAGAGCATTTATCTTCCTTGATACTTGACTTGCTGGGGTGCAGCTTTTACAGCCAGTATTAGGGAATGGTGTGCTACTCTGCCCATTGCCCTCAGGAAAGAGCCAGGAGAGCCTTAAAACAACACAGGATTCACTTTGAAACTTTTCCAACAGATCAGTCAGTTGAGGAATTGCTATAAATTTGTGTAAACCAGCATGCAGAATTTAACTCTTGAACTTCAGGAGACTATTTTGAGACTTAAACCTATCAGGCTTTGTTTCCAAGATGAGCTATGCAGCACCTCATTTCATAGCTGTAAGTGGCTCAGTGTCATTTACATCTCATCAAAGCAATCCGCCTTCATATACAAAAATACATACTTAGGGAACTAGATCTAAAAACCCTGGTATGAAGTGCTGGGACCTTCCTCATGTAACCTAGGAAATGGAGTGAGTCCTCAATCAGCCATGCTGCATTATGGTCCACATATGATGGATTTTTAAGCAGGCGGAGAGAGACTGGGATGAGATGATTCCGTTGATTATTGGGTCTCCAGTAATTTAACAGAATAGAAATGTGTCTGCAAGTATCTAGGTGATCCTATGTTGCTCTTCTGCAACCGGCCTTCTTTTCTCATCTTGTGGTTCTCAGTTTGTAAAACACTCTCTCCAAAACATGGGCACACATCTTCAAACACATACTTGCAGGGTTACTAGGAGTAGCCTGAAAAAGAGGATTTCAGTATTTGGGATGTATAATCAGGAAGGGTGCATCAGAAGAGTATTCCTGGAGTTAGACAGGAAGGGCTGCACATACAACCATGCATGTGGCAGGTGATGTAGGGACATTTACCATTAAACCCAGAGCTCTTGGGAAGGAGTGAGAGGACTAGGGGCAAGAAGATAGCACAAAGTTTTCCTTAGTCCAGTTCCTTGGACAACATACACACCCACACACATTCTGCCTGGCTATTCTCATCTGGATATTCCTGTGGTTTTACTGGTACCTCTAGTACAGTTCTGCTGCTTCTCATTCCCTCTCACCCCCATCCATGAATATGGGAGCACAAACCAGATTCAAACTGACATATAGCATAGGACAATGCACTTGTTCATTATTCCTCACCCCCTCACCCCCCACCCCCCCCCCCCAATAATTTCCTTTATTTTAAAAAATATTAGAACACTAACAACAATAATGATGATGGATTTGCTCTCTGGTACTTTGTAAGGGTCCCGATCCTGTAGCAATCTGCACTTAGGGATATTTATCAGTTCGTGGTCTAGGGAGGAAAAAAATTCAGTTTCAGGTGAGATTTTGCATCCATGTAATGCAATAATGCAAATTCGTCCGGTGATTATTCCAAGGTATGATGCAGCTGGGTTCTGGTATGTTAGGGAGCATAAGAGGGGTCCAGCACAGAAAGAATTGAAGAATTTAAGCATGTACAGTTGCTATTTTTCATAGTATTTTTATAATGCTTCTACACAATGGACAGAAATTTCTCCTAAATAGTCATTCTGGTCTATTGGGTAATTAATATGCATATGGAAAAATTCTAAATATATATTTAATCAACTAGCTACATAAAATGCCTGAAGTCCTGAATACATATGAACCCAATAGACCAGAACAGCTGAGAAAAAGCTTGCTCCAGGCTCTGGGGGTACATTCCATGGAGTTTGCTTTAAAATATTCTAGAATGGACTTGAAGAAGCTGGAACAGCTTTAAAGAAGGGTCCTTTCTTCTCACGTCACAGATGTAATCTGAATTAAGGTAGCAAAAGGAAATGTGAAGGTTTGCCTGTAAGGGCACTCTAATAATTAAGATAGCAGCCCAGAACTTGAATCTCTTAGATGCCCTTCCAGGAAAGTGCAGCTATGAGCCTTACATAGCCTGTTATCTGCAACTATGCCTCAGTTTCCCCTTCCGTAAAATGGAACAAGCTACACTTAGCCTCTTCACATCCTTGTGGGGTGTGTTAAAGAGAAATATCCAAAGATGCCACAGGGAAAGACAGATGCTCAGGTCTCCCTGAAAACCAGGAAGAGGAATCTAAGTGCCCTTTGCACCCTTGAAAATCTCACCTTTATTTTATTGGTGTCTATAAGGCACTTTGAGACCTTTGGAGGAAAGGTGTCATAGGCGTGCAAAGCTGCTTGGGAAGATGGAGTGAAAATTGACTAAAAGGTCAACTTCAGAAGCAAAGATATATAATATGAGGATAACCTATGGCAAATACCCTGAAGGCTACACCTGGGAATGTGGGAGTGTGAAGTCAAATCATGCCTTTAGATAATTCTGAGTTAAAGATGGTATTATGCAAACAAAACAGCAGAGGAAGTCGACCTATGGCATCTCAGAGGACCAGAAACTGGTCATTCATTCTTTTAACCATCTATATGTAAAAGGCTTCTCTGACCACTCTAATGTGGATCATCTCAATGAACAGCTTCTCAGTGGTCATCTTTTCTGGAAAAGGACACCTTTCTATCCAATAGCCCCTACTAAGGGAAGAATGAATACTTCTATAGTTTCAGCTACAGTACTCTCAGATTTTATTTCATGGCCAAAAATCCATCATCATTTCCCCAAACAATTCAGCTTATAAGCATCACCTCTTAAATCTGCTCTTATGCATGCTGCAGTAAAGCTGTAGTAACACACTGCATTCTGTGGGAAATGTCTGGGACCTGAAGAGGCCTAAATTTACATTAGTGCGTTTATCTTTCTGTCTCTCAACTTTGTTACTTACTTTCCATAACTCTGCAGTTGAATAATCTCAAAAAGTAGGCTAGAAAGCAGACTCCAAATTTTGGTTTAAAATAGAGTTTTATCCACAAGGAACAAAATAACAACAATTGCTAAAGGCACTTGAACAGTGTTGTAAAGAATGTTAGTAATAAATCCAGGTGTATTTAGGCATTGAGCTGAAATCAGCAAACCGCATTATATGTACGACTTTTAAAAGCTTAACTGGAAAATAAAAATTGGGAAGCACAAATTAATTTTTATTTGTTTGTTTTAGAAGAGAGTTCTTAAGTGAAAAGTACTAGATATAAAGCAAAAAAAAACCCCAAAAAACCTTACTGTGATGTTCAGATAAAATGAATTACTGGGTTGCTGAAAATAAGAACTTAGTTTAGGGCAATTTCCCTTTTATTACCAAGATGAGCTATGATAATTAAGGTTTTGTAAACTATGATTTACAGCCTTCTGGATATATTCTCACCACATCCAAAAGAAAGATCCTTGTCTCACAGAAGCAACAGTCTAAATAACTGAAGAGGTCTAGAGGAGTTCACCGTACAGCCATAGTGGTCAGGATAATTAATATACTTGTTGAATTTTAAGTTTTAATAACACAGTTAGTTTGTCAATCTATTTTCATATAGCATGATTGCCACATAAGCAATTACTAGCTAGTGCTTGCAGGTAGCAAAAAGAAATGGGCTCTCACATGGATTTGAATACACACAGTTGAAATGATGTCACAGACTGAGTAAAGAAAATGACCTCATTCATTGGTGAAATGTATAAGTGGAGCTGAAAAATAGGGTGAAGAATTTGATCTTCCCAGGGCATCATTTGTAATGGCGTATCAGGGTTCTTTCACAGCAAGCTTATGGAAGACTTGTGTATTTATGGAGGGATTTGTGGGAGGTAATCAGGAGTCAATTGATCACTGCAGTTTACTTGTTAGCTGGGAAATTCTAGAAAGAACCAGTCCAGAGTTATGTAACTGAAAATGAGTTCAAAGTTGGAAACAAGGTGCTTGATGATTTTCCTTTGTAGTTGTGCAGAAACACATGTATATATAAAGCATCAGTATGAAAATAACCTTAAAAGGCTAGTCAAAAAAAAAGAGGAGCTTGGTTAGGTGAAGCCTTATAGACAAGGGCATGATGTTTACATTTAAAGTGGTGTTGAGGAGAAAAGAGAATTTGATTCAAAGGATGGAGTTGACTTAGGTAGACCACTAGGTGAGAGAGACAGCGTGAGCATGGTATTAACTCACATGTCAGAAGCTGGTACACGGGGCTTCCACTGGAGTAATGTTGGCTCACTGGAGAGAGAAAATTTCTGAGTTTGGCACAGGACCTAGAATAGTCTATTACAGATAGATTCTTTACAGACAGGCTCAAATTGTCAGGGGCACCACAGTCTACATACCTCAGTTTCCCCAAGCCTAGGACAAAATAAGTAATGCATACAATCAGAGACACTTTCTCTTCATAATTTTTGCTCAGCTGTAATAGAATGTGAAAGTTGGTAGAAGTGATTTTGCATGACTATGAAATCATATTCATTCAGCAAGTTTGTTCAGTGCAGTTACAACTACTTTTAGTGCAGTTAAATAATTCTGGAAATATTTTTATTTTGTTTCCTCTTGAATCAAGAGTGCTGATATTTATTAAAAATCAGTTCATGAGAGAGATAGATAATTTGAGGGTTTATAAAAAAATTATTGAAGGAAAATGAAAACATATTCTTATTGAATTCAGGTGACCATATCAATTCAGATTCAAATCATTATAAGTCAATGGAAAAAAAATCCAGTAACAATACAAGATCAACCAAACAAAAGAAACAAGCTTTCAAAAACCAAGCCAAAACCAAAACCCAACCCCAACATTAAATTCAAATCCTTGAACAAAGTCCAGGAAATGGAATCTTAGGATCCTTTCATCTTCACCTGACATTGGTGAACTAGGTGGAGAAGTTAAATGGATATCCCTAGAAAGTTTGGAAAAACATTCAAGAGCTGAAATTCTTCTGTGGAGCAAATGATCTCAGTGGCTCCTTGTATATTCATTCAGTGAGAATGTTATCCAGTTCTCTTGACTAGACACACAGCCGCTATGAGGAAGGGTAAAGTGCTGGGGCAGAAAAGGGATAGAGCAGACAACTGCTGATGTAACCTTGGCCTCATGAACTTGACACATTCTCCCCTGTACTGGTTTGTTTATATTCCTGGAGTTTAAAAGTGGTCAAATGTTTTCATCTGCATGGAGGAAAAGGAAATCCACTCTTTGAACAAAACCTAGATAGCAGCAGTAAGTCCTGAGTATATTTCTGTGGCCACACTAAAAATGACTCCCTGAAAACGGGGGGTTGTAATGGGAGTGCTGACACAATCTGATTCCTAGCTATCACTTTGCAAGCTGTGCTGTTATAATAAGACGAAAAGGTTGTGTCTTCAGTGGAAAACTGATGGAAGTTAGTAATGCTGGGTGAAAATATGCAGCTCATTTAAAGGAGAAGAAACTGTAACAAAGTAAATGAATCACATTAAAAAAAAAAAAAAAAAGGGAAAGAAAAAAAAAAGACAGTTTGGCCAGAAATGAAAGACATATAAAATGTAGGGAAGGAGAATTCTTTCCTCCATTCAGCATACCCTGAAAACCTGATTGTCATCCAGTTAGTGGCTGAGGGAAGGTCTGATTAATCTATCACAAGCAAAAGGGCCTGGCTCCAGTCACTAATCGGGGAGGTGTGAAAAGTGTGTGTAGATACCTTGAGGTTTCTTCAGCTTCTGTGTTTGCATGATCAGGTGTTCCCACAGAGTCAGTTCCAGGACAACTGTCTTTTCTCAGTTATTAGAGCTAATTGTAAATACAACTCTACAAGTCAAGGACTTTGGATCCTGCTTGCTGAATATGAGCTTGCCCTGCAGTAAAAGCATAGGCTCTTCTGAATCCCTGCCTCTTTCCTTTCTAAAATTAGGCATTGGTATAAGGGCAGCCAGCCCCATATGTTATGCAGTTGAGTGCTTTTAAACAGGACCCCTGAGCCAGTTTGAATAGCCTGGGTGATAAGTGTCTCCACAGCAGGCTATAAGAGAAAAAGGAAAATTTTTCCCTTGAGCAGTGCATTGACTGCAAAGACAGTCAAAAAAGGCTACTGCAACACAAGGCCTACAGCAGCAGTCTGGGGGCTCAACACAGAGATGGCAGATCCAGACAGCCTGTCTTCATCTGCTTCTCACCCTCCACCCCCATCCATGGGGATGGGAGCCCTGGCAGCACAGACTCAGCAGGATCCAGCAATGTCTGCCTCACCTCTCTAGGGGCAAATTTTTGGACTTGGCTGCCTGAGGTACCTGCCTAGGGTGGCAAGACTTGTTATTGCAGCATTCTCCAGGAGGGTTTGATTTAGTTCTCTATGCATTGTCATCAAGCATTGCTTGACACACCCTAAGGCATCCACATACGGCTGTCAGATGCGATGCCGCACCTACCGCAGACCTGTGTCTTTCTGAAGTGGCAGCTGAGGCTGGGCGGGAATGTTTTAGGGCATCTCAGATGACACTAAGTGCCTTTGCAACGCTCAGTGCCTCTAGAAGTGAGCCCTAAGCATCTATCTGGCTTTGTTTCTATGAGAAAAGCACTAAGAGAAGATAGCAAAGCACAGTCTGAATATATAGGAGATATAATTTGGTGGCTTGAAAGCCATCACCCAACGTTGATGGCTGTTGGGACATAGAATTCAGAGCATCTGGAGAACTGCTGCTCTGTTAGATGGTGTGATATTGGCATGCTGAATATATTTTAAAATAACTGTCTAATCATTATGCATCTGCAACTTCCAATTTTACTCTCCTGTGGCTACAGAGATGGTTAATAAATGCATATGGAATGCAGTGGACACTTGTGGAAATCTTCCAGTTTAGATAGCATTGGTCTTATGGACCTACACCTCAGCATGTTTTCAAACCTCTTCTGGGAGGACAAAATCCTCTGAACCCTGCAGGCCTTCTATTCATACCAGGTATTGTTATACCAAAGTCTCGCTACTGCCATTGGGATAGGCAGGAAAGGACACCATTATCACCAGTCACCATTATCACTATGAGTAAATAGCTTACTTTCTGATATTTGAGATGGGTTGCCTTTATTCTTCTGTTATTGTTTCTTTGTTTTGTAAAATCATACCATTTTCTTTCCAGACTAGGACGATCATATAACTCTTAAATAAGGCCCAGTTGGATCTTCTCCCACTCTCTCTGAAATATATGTATTGAAATACATGAAGTACCGAGACTGTTCTGTATAGACTTATATTCAGATATGCATACATATATATGTGCATTTTTATACTCTCATATAAATACATATACATACATCTACCTATCCATATTTTTATATTTGTATATAAATACAAACATACAAATATACAAGAAATCTACCTTGCAGTACATACAGCTTTGGCAGATAGTTGTATCATCTCATCATCCTTATTATTTCATAATCATAGATTTACTATTCTCAATAGATGTACCATTCAGAATTTAAAAAAAAAAAGTTAAAATTGAAAAATTATTTTACAAAGTATGAAGCAAAAAAGATGGTATATGTTTAGTCAGTGCCACATTGCAGACTGCAGAATGAATTAATATGTGAGGCAAGTGGTTTCCATTTTAAGCATATCTGACCACAGGATTCTGTGATTCTATTCTGTGATTCTGTGATTCTGTGATTCTATTCTGTGATTCTGTGATTGCCTGCATATAAATTAAAATTGAATGGATATTTCCTCAGATTTTTCTGGCAACAATGTTTGGCCATAGGTTTTAAAAAAATAAAACAAACTAGATGTAACAAATAGGTGTGTGGTTTTCACTTGTAATGAAAATGCTGTAAATAGCTGAATCAGAAGCATTCAATACTGAGGGAGAAATCTCAGGACCTACTGCTTCAAAACCACAGACTTCTAGCATGTAAACTAAAGAAAAATCTCCATGAACATGTAGTAGCATTTATAAAAGCAGAAACATACTTCAAGGTGTGTAATTATATGAGACATTTTATCTTCTTGGGTGGCTGGCTTTTGAGCTGAATTTTTTTAGCATTTTATGAGGTATAGGCATAATTGGCCTAACTACAATGTTTTTCAATCTACAGCCCTGTAAAAAAGGATGCTAGTCTAATTCCTTAATTAGGCCCACACTGTGGACCAAAACTACATGGCCATGCTAGGGCATGAGGAGCAGTGATGTCTCTGCCAGTTCCCTTATCTCTCCATCTCTAACCTGTAGGTATGGGAGGAGTGCTCTATACACTTCTCTTCATCCTAGAGTGTGACAATAAAGGTGGTCTAGCAATAAGGAAACACTGCTCCATTCCCCCCACAGTCAGGAAAACAATCTGCTGTTGGCAAAGGTGTGTATCTGGATGGTGTTTTCCATTGGGGAAGAATAGTGCAATGCTTGGAATCAGCCTGGGGGTGTAGTTTGATTCATCGCCTTCACAGGATCTGAGAAGTCAGTTAGACCCGGATACTTAGAGGAATTTGGAAACCTTGTTTATATTCAAATTGATAAGAATTAGTTTCTTAATGTTCAGAATTATCTTCCTAAAGAACAATATGAACATTCAGATCTTGAGGGTATAGATTCAGTCTAATTATGCCTTAATTGACCACTCTGTCCATAATGAAGAAAAAAATTTCCTACTCCTTCAGTTTGCTGTGAAAATAGATACACTAAACAATACTTTGAGATGTTCCAGGTACACTGGCAGTATGAAACAATACAGAGTATGTTACCTCTAAAGATAGATGAGGCTGGGTTTTGAGGCACAAACTGTCCTTTTGGTTCATTAGCAGTCCATGGAAATCCATAGGAATACTTTTGTTCTACTAATAAGACAAAAGACATTATGGTATAGTTTAATCAGTAGACTACTAAATGTTTTCTTTACTGAACTCTGAACAATGAAGTCATCATTGCTCCTGGCTGTTAAATACGGTGTCTCTTTTTCAAAATATCAGTGATCACAATGCACTAGGGCTCCTGGGCCTGTTGACAATTTTACACTAACTTTGCATTATTTCCTAGCCTTTATCTCAAATTGGCATCATTTTATTGCATTGATAACTAGAAGTAGCAAATCAGAAATTAGAAAGAAGGAAAACTGACACTGATTGATGTCCAAGTCTTTCTCCTGATTCGCTGATTAAACTCATCAATCTATATGCAGAAGAGATGTCCAATGCAAATGGAACCAACCAGCCTTAACGAAGTTGTGTTGTCAGCATACTAACGGGAAAATAGGATCCTCATGGCAGATAGGGAAAACAAAGCTAAACCAGAGACTGTCTGCTACAAACAACATTTATTTAAGAGATGGCAAATCACTATTTAAAACACGTCCTAAACATGACAGTAAATCTTGTTGGCTATACAAGATTAGATTGTGGTATATAGATTGTGCAGGAAAAAAAATCAGGCTAGTTTGTGGGGCCCCTGGGCTGTGGGAAAACAGTGCTCTTTCTCAACTCAGTAGTCCCCCAGCTTGTTTGGAGAATGAACATTAGTGTCACTATCTAAAGCATCCCAGTCCCCAGACACACTGTAGTTTTCTGAGACTGTCCCTTTCTCTTCCTCTTCTACTTACACAGAGGTGCTACAGTCTGTTTCTTTTAAATGAGAGATCATCAAATTGGAGCTGCCTCCTAATTTTTTATTAAATGAAACATTTTTATAGGGATTCACTGTATTTCATTATTTCTGTATAAATCAAAATAATTTAGAGTAAAAAGTAACTGAAGAAAGTGGCTGCAAAGCAGAGGTGTTAATCTGGAAAAAAAAATATAAGAGTTTTGCAAACTCTTTGATAAATGGTGCAAACACATGAGTGCATGGAATATACAGAGTTTTGCATCTAGGGGTGTCTGAGTTGAAAGAAGATCAAAACAAGTAAATATGCAAGAATTTTATAAAACCCTACTGAAAACCTTTGGTCAAGGTCAGGTCAGCCAGTTCCAAAGAGAATAGGTAAATAACTTCCTCACAATTATTTGATTAGAGATGGTTGGAAAAAGATTTTTTTCTTGAGGAATGGTTTTTCTTGCTTTAATAGAAGAGAGAAATATTTGCCAGAAATACATTAACTTTTAACATTTTTATTTTATGTAGTTTCTGTTGCTAGTACAGTCATATTTTGTGTAATTTCTTGCTAACGATGTGACTTCTGAAGCTTCTTGAGCCAATTTTTCTTGTGGTCAATGAATTGTCAAGAATGAGATGAAGAACTTAGACTGGTGATGGAGTCTAGAAAAAAAGGGAAAGGAAAATAAAATGTGTTTAGGCTACTTCAGCACTTTCTTATTTAGAGTAGCTATTTACAAAGTCATTGTGTTAGATAAATCAGTATTTCCAAAGCCTTTGCTCAGAAGCTATGTGCTACGGGAAAGGTTCTGTAATATAATTACAGCCACAGGAACCTAAAAATCAAGTATGAGGTCACGACTGGTACACTTTAGGTTGAGTGTGGCAGTGAAGGATAACCCTTCCTCTGGGTGCTCTTCACTCTCTACTCTCTGTGGTTGCCAGTGGGCAGTGATTTCAGCTGGAGACATGGATACAAAACTCAGTACTCAACAATGTCCTCTTCCTTGATGTTTTCAAATGTTTCATTTCACATAAAGATATATTGTCTGCATTATTTCCCCTCTTAACGTACATTAACTATGTTCCTACAACTCATCAGATGTTTATTTCAATGAATGTAAAGGAAAAAAAAGTGCTATAAATCAGTCCTTCTTTTCACCTCTAGGCTCCTGACTCCAAATAATTTCTTAAAATAACTGTGAAGACACAAAATATTTTAAGGGATCTTCTCTGTCCTGCTTGGCATAAAATTAGCACCCCATATCACATTTATCCTTAAATAAATTCCCAAAGACGAAAAATTAAAAAAATATATGGAAATTAATAGATCCCCCTCTGACCAGACTAAGATGCAATAGGCTTAACTGAGGCAAAGAATAGTCCATAAAAATGTTATGAAATGCCTTCTAACAGAAAGCTCAGGGAAGTATTCAAAAAAGACAGTGTGGGATCTCCATCATTAGAGGCCTTTAAGAGCAGGATTAGACAAGCAACTGTCAGGGATAACATAGGTAGAGCTGGTTTTGCCTTAGGGCAGAGGGATGGACTAACTGACCTCTTGAGGTCATTTTCAGCCTTGTGATTCTGTGAATGAAAACATACATCCCCTCCTAACTGCAATAGAATCTGTCATCACTCAACACCATTTCCTTTCAGTGCAATGCATTCAACCTTAACTTTGTCCTTTGTTTTGCTCTATTAAGGAGGTATGCTTTCAGATGTACTGTCATGATCTAATGCAATATTAAGTGCTTTGTTAAGAATGAGGAAAAGATGCAAAATTTTGAAGTTCATTAAGAAATTACAAATTTCTATACATTTTTATGGCATGGTGGGCATGGGGGAGAAAAAACCTACAATGTTTTTTCTCCATATAAAAAATATTTTATTTTATAAAAAATAAAAATAAGATAATAGGTCACCTTGGTTATATTTACTTCCTTTGTAAATATGATAACTACTCTTAGATTTTGCAAGGTATCTTTATAGTATCGTATGTGTGTACATACATGCATATGTATTTACATATATGTATTTGTATCTGTATCACTTTATATTGCAAATAGGAAATGCGAGTAGGAAGTGGAATTTGTAACCTAGCATTGTGTCATTTTGATATTGGCTTTTTTTTTTTTCATGTTAGAGGATAGTAGGAAGATCAGTAGAATTAACTTACATCCTTAATATGTAAAGTCTCACAAGAAAAAATAATCACTTTTCCAGGTTCTTGCTGATTCTCCAGTCAAGACATAGGGCTGTTCCAAGATGAGCTTTCTCTTACACCGTTATATCTTCTTCATAAACTTGTTCTAATAAATACTTGGTAAATTATGATCTGAATTATACCACTAAAAATTTCTAGCAAGCTTTTCCCAGGCACACAGGTATTTATGAAGCTAGTATAATTTTCTATATACAATGTAGAAAACTGAAAAGCAATTAAAAATACCATCTAAGATTACTTATCAGGCAATAATCTTTCCATTATGCTCCAATTTAATATTGGAGTAACTATATGATTTTCCCATACTGATCTTTTACTTCCTTCTCTTATGAGTTTTAATGATAATTTTTCTTAGAGAATCTCCTCATCTACTTTGTCATATTCTCCATGACTTTCTGTCACTACTCCCTATGTTTTCTCTCTTAGTGTACAAATATGTCTTTGTTTTCCTTACCTTAGAAATTTAAGATCTTCTTGTTTTCCACTAATGCCCTAGGTGTTAATTTAGGTTTTTTATTCTTTTCTTCTCATCTCAAATTTTTAAAGAAATAGAGCATGTGTCTGGAATTCTCCTGTACTCATCACTACGTCTGACTTCACTGGAAAATCTTCTTCTCAGCAAAGATGTTAAGAGTTCTTAGTCAAAGATCAGATTTAAAAATCATGTTTGTCTCATCAGCATAATCAATTGCACACTTAAAATCTTGTCTTCCTCCTCCTTTCTTAACTCTTTTTCTTACCTGTTTTCCTGTTTCCTCTAATCCTCCCTTTCATCTCTTCTCTGCTCTATTATTTCAGGTATTTTCATCTTATTATGGTGGTATCCTTATCTTTCTCTTCGATATTCTTCTTTTCCTCTAAACCACAGGTCTTGGTCACTTCATTCATTTCGACTGATGTAACTATCATCTTGGGTTTCTTTTTCTTCATAGACCTAAAAGAAAGAAATTCTTTATTACTTCTTCTTTTTGATCAAATTCATGACCATCTTGCATGTCACTAGGGCTTGTAACCTGGCTCAACTCTGACAGTTTCTTAGTCCTTGCATCCAAATACTGTCTGCATAATTTATGAGACACAACCTGTTTTAGCCATCCACAGTTAAAGGTACTGTCAGCTTTCACAATATCATATCCCAATTTCTACAAGTGGGATTCTACAATTTGTTAAAATGTGCATTTTTTTAGCCCAGAACTTAAACCATGATACCCTTACCTGCAAACTTGTTCCTACTTATTTAGTATCCCTCATTTGCTTTTAGTGACATTTACCAATGTTTAGGAAGGATATTTCATATTAATCATGTGAAACTGAAACAACTTGAGAAAACAGCATGAAGCTGAGTCATGGGAGGCTTAGGGTAGATATCAGGAAAAGGTTTTTCACACAAAGGGTGGCTGAGCACTGGAACAGACCCCCCAAGGAAGTGGTCACAGCACCAAGCCTGACAGAGTTTGGACAAGGCTTTCAGCCATATTGTGGGACTCTTGGGGTGTCCTGCACAGGGTCAGGAGTTGGAGTAAATGATCTTGATGGGTCCCTTCCAATCCAGTTTGTTCTATGATTCTATGACTGAAGCATAGCACATTGACTTCTCATGTTTCTTTGTTTTCTTGTATTCCCGTTTCTTACAGAACCAATATCCTTATCTTCATCTTGTAAGTCTGTACAACATTTTACTCTTGTTTGTACAGTGCCTATATTATACAGTGCCTGTAAAATAGCGGCTTGTGTTCATGATAAAAATCTCAAAGCTCCATAGAGTTAATTCCCTGAAATTTTACAAGAGCTATCCAGCTTTAAGAATAATCAGAATTAGTCCTGCTGCATCTGTTTATATTTGCATGGTTCTGGTCTGTCACTGTTCATGGAGGAGAGAATGGACAAGCTTTCAATTGCTCAATTGTACCTTTACTCTTAAGGCATGGGTAGGAAGAATATCACTAACCCATAATTTCCTAGAGTGAATCAGAAGAGGATAGTAAGCTACAGAATATTAAAACATTTGTGAAAGAGAAATTTTTCTTTCTTGGAGTGTGAAGCTCATCATTATAGAAGGATTTTGAAGTATTCATCTTCAATATAAAAACACTCAATAACCTTGAAAAGAAAAATATGCCCCCAACCTTTTACTCTTTTGGAGGGACTGAGAAGACTAATAAGTGATGACAAACTACTGAAAGCTGTTTGCCATACTTATAAATTCCTACTTTGGCTTATCCCTCAAACATTTCATCAAAAAGTAGAATATTATAAGACTGTGACATCCATTATCTGTGGCTAAGCCTAGTTACAGCATTTTTACTGTCTGTTTAAGCCCACTAAAATAGGAATGGACAGTGCCTGGTAAGTATCTGCCTTCTCTGCCCAAGGGCAAGCAGCATAATTCATCAGGCTTGGTGGTCAGATGGTTTGTCTGCCTGAGATGCCCTGGGACTGACCTAACCCCTCTCCTTGTGAAGTGGCCATGGAAGCCAAGGACTCAGTTTCAGCCATGGCTGAGCCATTGAATAGCTGCTTTTCACAACCAGAAGGCCTGCTTCTGGGACCACACTGTCACAATGCAACAGGGCTGTGGTGCAAATACTCTTCTGTTTATTTGGTAGGAGGAGCTACATCAATGAAATGATATGTTTAAAGCCCATGTCATTTTCCACTCTATACCTGTGCCCATAACCCCTATGCAGTTGTGAATGATATTTGTACAGGTTCCTCAACTACTAAATTTGTGCCTTTGCTAAAGACCCAATACTTGTCTAGTTCATGATCTCTGAAGGCTGAGTATGCTTAGGAAGGAATCCAAGTATTTACATCACTGCTATCTTTTTTCTTTTAAATGGATAAAAACTGCTGACATGTCTTTTCATCTCATCTGGAGAGAAATGAATTCCATTTCTAAAAACTATACCTTAATTAGAAGATTGGTCACCAGTTGGTCACCAAAATGAGTAGTAAACCATGGAACAGATGAGATATTACCCCTCTGCTCACTGATGCATGAAAAAAGATAATACCTTTTCTCCTTCTTTTTCCTAAACTGTTCTGTTCCTGACTTACGCATGACTTTTCAGCTTCTCTCAATTAACTGCACAAATTGTGGATAGTCTGAAATACCACCCTGTTTCACACTTGCATCTATCCTTTGAGCAAAATTTTACTCCACGTTTTCTCTCCACTTTAGTTCTTTAGATTTTTCTCTTATTAACATTGATAAGCGTTTTTCAGAAAATAACTTGTTTCTGACATTGTTTCAATAGTCAGAACTAGATAAATACAAATGAAATCTATCAAAAAACATATATTAGAATTTATTTTTCTTCTAATAGTCAATTTTTCCTTTCAGTTAGAACCCCACAAAAATTATAAAGGGACCTGTAATAAAAAACTTCAAACTTATAAATCAGCTTTTAGAGTTACTTTATTGTATAAAAATTTTAGCTGGTCAAAACTTGAAGCCTAACATTGACGTGTGTTACAGATGTGTGAACAGTGATTCTGAGTTCTGAACTTTTGACGATGACTTATTTTTTTCCTCTGAATTTTCCCTCTCTGTGTAATAAAGATGTCAATTCCTATTATTAATTCTGCTTTAAGTATGAGAAGAACCATATAACATTTCTACAGGATTTTTGAAGATGAAATCTCTGTATCAGGGTAACACATATAATGTATAATATTTACAAGGAGAAGACATTTAAATATTTGAAACTTATATCTAAACTGCTGTAAATCAGGTGTTGCAATTACTAAGTTTTGTGAAAACAATCTAAAGGAGAAAAATGCTTTGTATGAATTCATTCAGAGGTGTGAAAGATAGACGGTTTTGCTAGTGGTACGTATGTAAATGCTTCTTCTTTCTTGTAAATGATTTATTTTTCCAGAAGCTTCTGAACAAAGACAAATTCTCAAAACAAGTGCATTAAAAAAGTGAGACTCTGCTAATAATGTCTAAAGAAATAAAAAATCTACTTCAGAGAAATTCAGTACGCAGTCTGCATATTCTAATGATAGCAGTGTGAAATACAGATAGCACACAAGCGATGTAGCAAGGCCACACAGCACCTTGCAATTTAGAATTTGTCAACATTTTGCAGTTTCCCTTGTGAGTCACCACTTGGTTGATGTTTCCCATTTATTGTTTACATAGGCTTAAGCTTTGGAACATCCATGCAAAACAGCACATTCGAGTTTTAAATCAGTCACACATAATGAGAAATTTCAAATCATTCCAAGCAGTTAATTTAATATTTTATAAGGAAAATGCAACTTGAGTTGTGCAGTTAAATTTGCAAGAAGATCAGGAAGGACAGCAAAAGCAGGCACCCATACATTGCAGGTGATAAAATAGAGATAAACTGAAAAAACGTGAGATTGCATATCTGAAGCCTGCAACAGATGTGCTCATACTTAAAGTGTAGGTTTCATTCATTAAATATATGTATGACATAAATATGCTAATCCTGTGCCTCTGTCAGTCTGCAAAGAGGATAAGAAGGGTAGAAAACATAATTAAAAAGTGTGTAGGTGTTTCTGTTAAAAGAAATTTGCCAGTAGTGTGAAATCTGAATTTCTAGCTTGCCTTATTTTAATTTTGTGCTGCCTGGACCCTAAGTATCAAAAGAAGGGATTTCCCTCACTTCCTCAAGCCAGTCAGAGTCCCATATTATGGTGAAAACTGAGACTTTCAAAGTAGAAGCCAAGACGCCACTGGAGAAGAAATAGAAAGAATGTCAAGAAATTCCATTCCTAGCTCTTTACCCCACATAATCTGATTTCTTTTCCTTTTCTGTGTGCGAAGCTGTGGAATTTCCAGTGACACATGAAACATGGCTCCACAATCAGTTGCTAAAGAGCAGTAACTTCCCTACTTACACTGTCAAGCATTAATCAAGAAATTGGAGCAGCCTGGGTTTTGGGTTCTTTTTTTTTTTTGACCGTTGCTAAATATATCCAGAATGCTCTAAAAAAATCTGGAAAAGAAAATTAAAATCTTAAGTAAGTCTGTCCACAGTGATTTCAGGATTTGATTGTGGATTTCATCCTGATGGTGTTGATTTTAGGGACTACTACATCAAAGCATGAATGGTTTAGCTGCAAGCTCATGTTTACTACTTCACACAACACACTTGTTTCCCCGAAAGCCAATTCTGATTCAAATCAATTTAATTAAGTAACAAAGCTGGTTGTCATGGTAACAACACTACTAATTTGTCATGGCAAATACTCTGTGAGATTGACCAGTTGCTAAGCAACAGCCAATGGGTTTGAAGACAGAAGATGACAAATTCTATCTGGTGCAGATGTTGTGATCTAGTCTTGAATTAGGCCTCTGTTCAGAGTGGATTCCCAAGAGAGCATCACCTGGATAGCTTAATAGCAACAGAGGGAGCAGCATGCCACAACAAATTATATTGTTTTGTACTTTTAAAAATGTGTTTGAGGAAAAAGCTAGTAAAATAAGGTAATTTGATGCTCCCTGTCATCTTTTTTATTTTCCTGTTACAGAATATATGGAGATGATTCAATCTTACTGTACTTGGCTTTGCATATGCATATTTATATCTCTGAAACAGGCTTTTATTCATCTTTGTACAAATGATACATAAAATTTAGGCATGCAAGCACAAAACAAGTGGATTATGGCTAAATCACCTCAACAAAATCTGTTTGGAGTAATGTGCATAATTCACTCACAACAATGGAGAGCAATTTATTTTTAGTTTATTATTCTTTCTCTCCAGATAGTCTCCAACTTCACAGTTTAAACTTGATTTACTTTTATTCATGAGAAAAAAATAATTATTCCTCTCATAGAAAGTACTACAAATATTTCAGGCTGTTGGTATCTTCCTATATGTGCCTGCTTTTGATCTGAACAGAAATCAGAATAAGTGTAAAGTAACATCATTTTGTCAATCCATGACTTACATTTATCCTACTAGCTAATTTCTCCCAAATCCTTGTTTAACTGCCTTTGAATTTAAAAGCCCACTTGAATTTGTAAATAATTTAAATATTGTGTTCAGTTCTATATTTATGCCTAAATCTAAAACCTACTTCTTAAACTTAGTGCTTTGTCTGCAAAATGAACCAAACTGGCAACTGATAAGGCAAAATAGAGAAATTTGTGAGAGTAAGACTAGAAGCATTAAGAGAAAAGTTGATTGATTTACAGTTCATTGGAAAATATTGCTACCAGAAGTGCTTTGTGAAATGGGATTGATTTTTCTAGGATTTCACTTGCAAATATAAAAAAAATTTCTGACAGTTTTAAAATGCCTGGGTTTTAGGTTATTTTAGAAATTTCATTTCTTCATGGAAGCTGACTTTTCAATTAGAAATAATTTGCCAAATTATAATCATAACAGAATGACAAGTGCTCTAATAGAACAAAGACTCAAGCATTGAAATCAAAACAAATCCTTCTAATTTTCTGAAGCAAGATATCTGAATGACCCAAACTTCCCCTCCTTTGCTCTACCATCATTTTCTTTTCTGTGAAATAACTCTTGCTGGCAGACAAATTTTAAAATTCCTGAAAAACCCTTATATGGCAGATATTCCAGCCTCCACGCATTTCTAATATGGAGAGTACAATAGTTTCTTAGTAGATTCATTACAACTAATAGATTGTTGACAGTAAGATCCAGATAAGAACCTTATATTATGCTCTATGATATTTACTTGAATATATACCGCAATAACTTTTCAGTTCAAATAAAATGTTATCTATAACCAAAACAAAGGTTTGTTTTATCAGTTTCACTGCAAATGCAGTAATTGCAATAAAATTTAAATAAACCATGATCTTTCATTGCGTTAGAAGAGGGTTAAAATTAATCAAATGAACAATCCAAACAAATTTTGATTTTACAAAACTAAAATCAGCCTTTTAAAACTAAGTTTGTAAAGTTACTATATAAATAGAGGGAGAATCATGCTCATCAAGTTTGATTAAAAGGGCATTCTTCTGCAGAAAATTAGCTTAAGTACCTCCTACAGTATTAACAGAAAATATAAAAGCAGTATCCACATGCAACTTAGATGTCGTCCTTTCATTATTTCAAACCGCTTGTTAGGCTTACTTTTTTTTATATTATGTTGTTTGGGGTCTCTGGGGCAAGGCTTTGGCAGTAGGGGTTCTGCAGGGCATGGCCTCTGTGGTCAGAGCTGGGGGAGGAAAGGTGGTGTTCTAATGTTTGTCTTTTGTTTCTCACTAACAAAATCTATCTTAGTTAGGAAAAAAAGGAAAAGTAAATTAATTGTCCTCAGGTTGAATATGTTTTGCCAGTGACAGTAACTGGTAAGAAATCTCACTGTCTCAATCAACACATGAAGTTTCTTATCCTATTTTCTCCCCCGGTCCTTCTAAACAGAGGGAAGGAAGGAGAGAGTCGCTGGTGGAAGCCTGGCTGTTTGCCAGGTCTAACCCACCAGGTAAAGGCAATCCAGACAGTGGAAAAAAAATCACATGTAGTGAGTGCACTGGCAAATTGAGCCAAGATTTCATGCTCAACAGCAGTACCTTCCAGTTTTCAGAGTCTGAAAATTATTTTAAGCTTGAAAAAGTAGTAGAAAACATGCTTTTTTCTCCCCTTTGAAAGCTGCAGATAAAATCCTAATATTGTACCAGGAGAAAAAAATAAACAACTAAAGTTCTTTGAAATACAACTGGGAAGTGACAACATTACATACCAGAATACTCAGAAGACCTTGCAAACATTTGCCTTTGGCCCTGAAACTGGCATTTAGGTACTCTAATAGTACCTTTTGTGTGCTTTCAGTGCCTAATTTGGGCATCTCAGTTTACACAATCTTTTTGTTTATTAAACTCACAGTTACATATTTTTAATTTTACCTTGATGAAGCTGACAATTCCGAGATAATTTAAACTCAGCAGTGGAGGGAGCAGCATGACCCTATCTTTTGCACCAGGCCTGCTGGTAAGACAGAACATACCTTTTCAAAGCTTTTCAGTTTTTAAAACACCAAAAACTGGAGGAGCCATGAGATCCTTAAATAAATTATTCCATTGGTTAATCATCAACTTACTCTTTCTGGCCATAGAACTGAGGACTGATTATTTGCTCTCTTAACTTCCTGATCATATCCTTTTCTATATCATATGACTCCTGGTAATTTCTAACTCCTTATGATGCTCCTTTTCAAAATTAGTTTCTCCTTCAGAAGGGAATTGTGACTTGCAGTCACTGCTAGGTATGTAATATTGCAGTTTGAAAAGTCAAAATAAATCTTATTGCAGCAAGTCCAGATCATTGTAATATCTAGGCTGTTTGTCAGAGTTGTCTTTCTCATTATTTACCATACATGTTTTTTTTATGTGTATAAATCTTAACAAGATTGATTGTGTGTCATTTTGCACAGTGCTGCTCAGGTCATGACTTGAATCACAACAGAAAGATGGAATCCAATAGGAAAAACCAAATGGATTATTTTTTCATTAGAATTCTTTTTCAAAAACTATCAGTTAGAAAACTTTTAGTGAATTCTCTACCTGTAGTATTTTTAAATCCTAAAGAAATCAAATACTCTTCAGAAATCTTTGCCAGTGAAATCATAAACTCAATCAAAAAAGAGCAAGTTTACTTGATAATTTTTTCATTACACTGTGTTGATTGACAGTGTGCCATTATTTTAATTCTTCATTGATTTAATCTCCTGTCACCTTGACTTAGTTGCCCTATATCCATTTAATGAGACGACAGTTTGCTGATTTGTCCTTCTTAAGCAGTGGCACAAGAACAATTTTTTTTCTGGAATCCCAGAGTTTTTTCAGTCTTCCAAGATTAATTCATCAGTCTGCTATTCCCTTGAACTTAACATGTGTGAAGTAGTTCATCATAGTTAAATTAAACTTTTTTTTTCTATTACGCTGTTCCTTTCCTCTCATTGCTACTGTAAGAAAACCTGTTTTGTTGTTGTTGTTGTTGTAAACATCATCCTTCTTTCTAAGAACAGATGCAAAGTATACACTGGAGAATTCTTCCTTTCCTACAGTGTTACTGACATTTATATTGCCCCAATTTGGTAAACTTGGCCCAGAACCTGCCCCCAGGACAGACTATGGAGTAGAGAGAAGTGGAAAGTCTGGGGGAAGGAATTAAGAAGACTGCAGCCACTCCATCACTTCTCTCAGGACAAGGCACATACTGAGGGTTATACATTGGACCAAGGCTTCTTGTAATCTCTTCCTTTCTTTCACACATGTGGCAACTGTCCCTACACCAGTCCATCAAAAAGAAACAATTTTGCATCTATGCAATAGTAACAGTAAGGCTAAATAATCTTTTTTTCTGTTTACTGATGACTTCCCTGAACTCAAGAACCACCAAATGTCTGAAACTGTTCAGAAAACTCTACTTTTTTTTCTTAAGTGATATGACACTTAACAGCATTTGCTTCAAAAGGTTAAAATCTGTTCCTATAACTAATCTTATCTTCTCTAAAGCCCCTTTTCTCTAGCAAATGGCTGGTCTGGCCTCTGGCTGACTTTCTGTCTTCATAAATTTCTCTAAAATTCACTATCCTCCCACCTTTTGTTTCAGCGAGGGTCCCTGGGAAGACTCCTACGAATCCATCATTGAGAATGGCAAGCAGGGAGAGCAGACATTTCCACCAGAAGAAAACAGTTCTTCCACATTCTCTTAAAGTATATTCTCCTCCCAAGACAAGCACAGAACTCCCATCAACACTAATGCACACACAGAGGTGAATATTCCCATTTGTGAGAGACCGTAATTGAATCACCATTAGCTGCAGCTTCTGGCGTTGTTCAGAATGAGTCAAGTCCTATTGCTTCTTGTTGCTAGAACACAATAAACAAGAGTTAAACTCTTTAAAGGCAGCTTTGTTCTTCTGTCAGACACCTGCTGAACATTTGTATAAAATATAACAACTGCAAAGAGGTATTAGAATCTGGCAAAGACAGCGGCCCAAATTAACCTTAACTATAGAGTGTCTATCAATTTCTCAGTCTCAACTACTTCAAAATCTCTTTTTCAGGTGGCTATAGAACAGTTATGTTACTAATCCAAATTTATCTCTAAGATGAGTGAATGTACATTTTCCTAGTGTTTAAGCAGAAAAAGCTGTAAGGAAGCAGAATTTCCACTTCACTTCTAACTTTTTCATGGATAGCAGTGTTTCAAGAATACTCCACAGAGTAAGTGGTTGTTGCTTGGTTTGTTTTTTTTCCTCTCCAGAAAATAGAACCTTCCTAAGAAAACTTTACAGGTGTACACACACACACAAGAAAAAGAACCTAAAGAAAAAAAAAGTACTTTTATGAAAGCTATCCATCAAGTGTCAAGGATAATAATCAATTTTTTGTCACAATGAACTGATAAAAGCTTTCAGTAATAATGTCATGGGGAAAAAAATTTGTGTTGGAACTCGTAACGCTCAGCCCTGATATCAAACGAATTCATAAAAGCTCAATACCACTGTAACCCTCGGAGGCATGACAAAACACAATTTCTCATCCACAGGATATGGAATAATTCCTTCTTTTTATTTTTTTTTTTCACAGAGGGAGAAGCAAAAGGAAAAAATCTGAATTTCAAAAAAAATATTACACAATCCTGCTTATGCAGGTGAACATTACCGATCATTTTGGTCGCCGATATCACAAACCGTTATGGTGATTTCTCTCACATCATGCAAATGGCTGCATAATGTCTACTCCTCTTGGAATGTAAAATCAAATCAGCATTCTAATGATACAAGCCTGTGATGAGCTTGGAAATAAATATGCAGAAGCGCATAAAAAAAAAATCAAGGCAATCAAGGAGAGCCAGCGTCCTAGCTTGGACTATAAATCTTTGTCTGTTTCAATCGTAAAGCTGGCCGAATCAGTGTAAAATTCGAGCAGGGATGTCATCAATTTCTGTTAACCTCTCTATTCTTCTTTGTGTTGGCGGTGCAGTGATGGATTGGTTTTGTCACTTGTGCTCAGTTCACAGTATGTTAACATGGAAGGGTGCAGTCAGGTTATGAAGAAGGGTTATTACTGTCCCAGCTCTGACCTGGACTTACTATCTTTTCTAGTATCACAAAGCCTTACTATCTTTGGGAGTGAGAAGTAGCATCCTTGGAGCTGCCTAATGCTAAACAGAGCAGCCACATTTTTTTCCTCCACTTGCTTTGCTATAGTTCTTTCCAGATGCTTTGCTCTAGCTTATAGGCCTACTCTTTTCTACCATTTCTTAATTAATAAACTAATGTAGGACATGCTTATTAATCCAGCTAACAGTGCAGGAAGAAAAGTAATGAATTACTGGATTACATTAAGAGGAATCTATGATTTGCAAACAAAAAAATATTCATAATTTTATGATCTCTAAATAACAAAGCACTGGTAATAAAACACAGGCAATAATATAAACTTACTAGCATGTAGCGAATGCAAAAACGTTTCGAGGAGTGGACTAAAAATTTTTCTTTCATGTTATCTTGATCATGTGTTCGGTAAGGGTGTTTAAATTGTGCTACCTAATTTCAGCAGTGAATTTAATGAGTTAGGATGTTCTTCAGATCTTGTTTTCTGCTTCTCTGCTGTGTCAATGCACTCACTGCAATCTCTGCTGCACAGCAGTCAGACACCTGGCCCTACTTCAAAACTCACAAGCTCAACTTTAAGCAATCTCAGGCTCTATTAATGTCAATGGAACTGCTCGGGTGCTTAAGTTAAGCATGTTCCTAAATGCTTTGTTGGAAGATTGTAATAAATTCTAATTCAGAGCCCAATGAAATCTTTAGGAGTCTTTATATTGACTTCAGTGGGCATTGTATCAGGCTAATAGAGCTCAACACCTTGCAGAACCGAGCCTTTAAATAGTTGGTTCATTTCACCACATAAGTGGTTGTTTCAGTGGTGGGTGAAGTGATCCCTATGTGTAGCATTTAATATAGTGTGTTTCAGCTTGTTAAGTTAGTAAAGTGCTTTGGGATCACTTGAGATGAAAGGTACAATACAAATGCAAGTTATTATTACACTGCCAGAAATATCCTTTTTTTTTGTGAGTGAAAAATCACATTAAAATATGTGCTTTAAAACAAAGGAAATAGAACATTATAAAAATTCCATATCTATTTTCTTCTCTAAGGAAAAGCCAAGTGGAACAAAAGAACTCCTGCAATAGGTAGTCTGGGTCCTGCAGAAAAGCTGAACAATTGACAGTCAATGGCATTTTGTAAGTGATGTTTTTGCTCTTGACAAATTGGACCCAGGATATAGGAGCAAATCTGGTCACAAATGTCTGCCACTTCTCAGAGCTGTGTTGGCTGCTCAAAAGCAATTAAGTGAAGTGGGTGCTCAAGTCCCATTGAATGTCCCAATTAACAATTAGCAAGACTTGTGCTCTTAAGGGTTTTTGGACATCTTACACAATAGAGCAATGGCAAAGTCACATGAAGGAGACTTTCTATATCCTTTCTATAGGAGCTATTTTTAAAGTTGCATAAAAAATTCTGAATTAAATATAGTAGAGAACCAAGAAAGAAGCAATTGTTTTGTCATAGCTTATTTTACTATACATCATTGAATTCAGGAATGTAAAAGGAGCCTAGCCAGACATCAGGCTCAGCAATCTATTCAAATCCAAACTGATACAAGTTTCCCAAGCAATTTTTCCATTAAAAATGTATTCCTATGTTCTGGCATTCTTAAGACGTCTTGGGGTACCAAACCACTGCATATTAACAAAAAAACCAGAGGTAAGTTTGGCATGATAAAGTTTCTCTATGTGGTTGGTCTAGCTTTTTTTCTCCCAAGTTTGTTTATTTTTCTCATCATGAATTTAAACAAAACGACATGTTCAGTGACACCTACAGAGGCTCCAAAAAAAGGAGTCAAGAAAGAATCCCAAAGAAGTCATACTGACCTTACTGATAAATTCCACCTTGGAAACCACTTCAAGCACCATTGAACTGAGACGGACTGTACACTTGCTGTCCCTGTCCCATGAAAGAGAATTTTCTCTCCAGAAGGGAATGTTTCTGCACATCTACCAGCTCACATGTACCCTCACCCACTGAATGCCCCCCTTGACACATCTTAAGAGAGCAAATGCAATCTGCCACAAAAAAGACCTTGTAATAGTCTCCAGAGACATGAATTCCATTAAATTAATTATTGTATTGCAAATATTTTTAGCAGGATGCCCATTTACTGCTATATTTGCCTTAAAGGTTCATGTTCTCGATTACATAATGATATACAAATTAAATGCAATTTCAAATTTAAACCTGTACAAGTGTCAGTTACCAATTTCCCCTGTTAGTCCCATGAGGCTGCCCAGAGCACAGTTGCAAACTGTGCTATTGTGCAGACATTGCATTACTCACTCCAAGAAACACTTATTGAAGGCATTATGGCTAATGAGTCTTTTATTGTTGGTATTGTAGAGTCCAGTGAATTCAGACATGAGACTGGACCTGATACAATAGATACTGTGCAGAAATAAAGATCTACCAGGGGTGGATGGCTCTGACAAATTTTAAGGAGAGATAAAACAATTTTTGTCATCTAAATTGATCTGCAAGTCAAAGAATTCTAGGCTGCTGTGACAGGGTTCTTCTGTGTTTAGGAACCCTCCTTCTGCAGAAGGAACTAGCCTAGGTTTTCCTGAATTCCATGAGACTTTGATTATTGTAACTAGCACTTTGTGTAATCAATATAGATCAACCTCAATCAAGTAGAAATATGTTCTATGCATGTTGCTAACAAGAAAATATAATTTCATCTATTTGTGAAAAGAGAATGCAAATTAATTAGGAGCATGTTCAAAATAATTTAAAGACCATGAGAATCTTTCTGAATAATTTTTCTGTATTTTTCTAAGGCTTTATTCATTTCTAATAGAGTTTGCAAGGAAGCATTTGGGTGAAAACCTTGACATGTTGACAAGGGGTTTTGCAAGACCTAAACCAACAGAAGTTTGTTATTTTCTAAGGTCCAATCCTGAGAAATCTGCAGAGGGTCTGGATGTTTGTCTCAATAATTTATGAGCTTATCAGTGGACTATGTAACTTTGAGTTTCAGACCCACATTTAGCTTAAAAAAGTCATTTCAAATGAGGGCTAATTAGCAAATTATCACTTTGCAATCTTTCTCAACAGTTATTTAAATCAACACTCCCCAAAAGGAGAAACAAAATGCAGTCACCAGTAACCACAGACACAAAAATTGACATGTAAATTCAAACACAGATACACAGGATGTTTAATGAGAGGGAAAAAAAGTTTCTTCTAATAATAGAGTAACTTTAAAATATAGCATAATGCATGTTGAATACATGTCCCTCACCCTTCAGTTTCCCTTTTCAGTTTAAAATCATTTTGACCTTGAACTTATTCTGTAATCAAGGTGTTTGATAAGTCAAATCTTTCAGAGGTGTAGGGAAAAGGCACTTTTTAGAATGTTAGACTGGCAAAACACAGGGCGCAGTTATTGCTTTAGAGAAATGTCATAGATGTCCTCTAACCTTTTGTTTTTAGGAGCATATTTCTTGGATGATTTTTTTCAAGGACTCGGGTCAGGAAGAATCTACCCCAAGGGTAGTTGGAGGGAAGAAAAAATAACAAGGCATGGTGGCACCTGGGGACCACAACATTGTTCACATCCTCTGTAATCATCAGTGCACTGCTCAGCTGCTTTGGTAATTTACATAATACCATCCTGACACGTTCACTTCAGTTATCCATCACCACTGGGATGGGGTTGCTGTTTTCTTGCTTTATTTTCTTTCTCCCTATCTGTCTCTCTTTGTGCCTTTCTTTCTCTCATTGTGTCTTATGTTTATCTGGCCAAGCAAAAAAGATTGATTTCACATTGTTTCTGCCCTCCTTGTCCAAGAAATATGATTTTGGCAAATGATGAGGCAGCGAGCACAGCTAATAAGCAAAAATGCACATATAGAGATTTTATTCTCTACATTTTAATGAATAGCATCTTTAGGGGAACTGACGAGGAGGAGGAGAAAAACAATAATTTAATGGATGCTGAGATGGGAGGAGAGAGTCAGTTTAATAAGGCTAAATTCTAAGGATATGATGGACTTTATTCATATTTAATCATGGCAAAATCTGCAACACAGGACTGGACACTGAGCTTGAAATAAAAGCTTAAAGCTTTGCTTCTTGAGTTACATTTTCTCAACAATTAACAAAGGAAAGGTAATATTTCATTTTTTTAAATGCAATTTTTATTGTCACGTGACAGATGAATTAGCTGTCTGAAAACATGAGTAATTTTTGCTGTCCTACCTACTGAGATCTAACTACAGGCTTGTTCTCCCCAGCATTACACCTCTATACCCCTTTGACTTTAACGGTGTTGTTCCTGATGTACATCACTGTAACTGGTATTGACAGTTATGCCCTTGTGTGCATCCTTGTCTATCACCTTTGTGGATGACAAGGGTGCTGAAGTCACCTCCCCACAGTAAAAGAAAATTCTACAACCCAGGGAAGGACCACTGAAATGGGGATGTGGACAACCTATTTATTGTTACTTTTTCTAGCCTGTTGGGGTGAATTCATACTCTCAATCACCCATTCCTGGCAGTGATAACCCAAAGTAACTTGGCTACTTGGACTTCCCACTACATGAAGATAAAAGACAACTTTTCAGGCAACATGGTACTATCAGCACCTGAAAGAGTTTAATTCACTTAGAATTTCTAAATCTCTTCCATTAAAAACAAAAAAAAGTGTCTATCTGTACAAAGGCATGAATATCCCTGTTTTTAAACAGTGTTTCCATTATTAATATAGATAATTCTCAGTTAGTACCTCAAGTTAGGTGGGAAGACCCTGAACATCAGACTTTTCTATATGGAAACTTTGGATTCAATCCCTGTTATATACATTCCCCTGCTGAAATACTGGGACAAGTAAGACAGCTGCATATATATTGAAGGAGAGATGGGGACATAGAGAGAAGGCTAACAACCTCAGGCAGATCTCCATAGTTTGCGTTCATACGCCCTACATTATTTAAGCAAGTGTATTAATTTGGTAATAGCACTCTGGAGGAGTTGATCCTCTGTAAGGTCAGGGTCTTCTGCAGCTAAAGACTTTGCATAAACTTATGGCTTGTCTTCATCAAATCCGTGGTATGAATGGATTTCTAAAATCCAATATGCAAAGTAAAAGAAAAATATTTTTAATGAGCCAGTCCTTCTACCTCTAAAAACTTCACATACAAAAATAAAAAAACCATTTATTATAGACTGAAACCATATTCATTACAGACTACAGTTGCATTTCATTCCAGAATCTCTCCTAAAGGTTCCTTTTACTCTTTGATTCTCCTTTTATAAATGCTTTTTTTTTTTTCTGATAAAATATACAGGATTTATTGAAGATTCCTCAGAGTTGTTTCAATTAAATCCTGTCTCCTTATATATCAATTTTGTATGATAGAAACAAATTCAAGGTACTGTCCTGCAAACACTGATACAATGAGATAACTCAAGAGAGCACTCGAATGTTCTCAAGTATAGGCTTCACTGGAAAAATTTAGCCTTGGCAAAATCAATTTATTTTATGTGTATTAACACTGTTTTATGCTAGGGATGATTTTTTTGTTTTGTTCTGAGGGGGTTTACTTGAGTGGAAGAAGGACTTCATTTTGACACCAAAAAAATGTCATCCAAACCACCTTGTTTAGAAAAGCTGGTCTTTGTCTGTTCAGAGCAAATACATAGAACATTCAAGTACCTCAGTAGGTTGAGAAAATGGAAGAATATAGGAAGATTCTTCTGGGGTCTCACAGAAAGACTGGAGAGTACTGATCTTATTAACCTCTAAGGACCTTGAAACAAGATTTTACAGCAACTAGCCCAAACACTTTGAGATAACTGCAGAGACCATGATTCTTTAACCTCTGCAATATTAATATTCTGTTGTTATCTGATGAGCTCTGGCATTTCTTTAACACAGTAGACAAAGAAGGCATAATGAGATATGAGTACTGATCTTAGATTTGGTATTCTGATCTGTTCATGATAATGATAAAGTTAGAGTTGTAGGTGAACCTTTAGCGAACTCAGATACTTCTTTTTATTCTTGTTACAACTTACTCTTTCTTGCATGTCAGTCAGGCACCTCATTCACAAAACTAAAAATATTTCAGTCTGTTAAAGTGATAATTTTTAAACTAGACCTGTTTTACAGGTTTTATAATGGAAAAAAGTAGGTATGAAACAGGAGAATACCATGCTCTTATTTTGGCTTTCCTGACACCGGGCTGGAGATGTTTGTTTCCAGTACAGTTCACGTTAACGTGGCTGTCATTGTTGCTCCTGGAATAGCTTATGAGGGGCTCAGTTCAGGCAGCAATTTATGTTGTTGCTGAGAGTACAGCCAGAACAGTTAAAGGAGACCTCCTGAGCTCTGGGGCCCTAAATCTTCAGCCACTTGACAATGGTGAGCAGCATCAACTCTGTTTCCATTTGCCACAAGAAATAAAAAACACAGTCTTTTTTTAATTTCCTTCTTTTTAAAGATGGGAGAAAGACATGTTGGCAACTGATACCAATGTGACCTCTCCGTGACTGACAGAAGGTTCATCATTGTGTGCTATACCTGTCACCTCAGTAATGTATGTAGGCTCAGCTGCCTGGTGATTTCAAAGTGAATTCCCATCCCTGACCTATAAGTTGTAACCTTTGGGTGGATTGCATGAAAAGCAGCTTCACTGGTGAGCTATGCAGATGTTGACAAGATGTGGAAAATGAATACGAAAGAAGATTAGAATTTTCCAACCTCTATATTTGACAATATGACCATATGACAATGACTGACCATTCAGCAAAAAGCTACACAAATATGATAAAGGAGGTAAAGAAGTCCTTTGTTCAGATGATGGTATGCAAGGAACACATTTCTAGGGGGAGCCTTTTCTGGGTCTGGCTACCAAGGTTTCAGATGCCTTCAGTGTCTTACATATTATACAATAGTTAAAATTATATGAAAATGCTTGTATTTCCTAGATGATTTCACATACGCAATAAAGTACTTTACTAGCTCTTTTAACTTTCATGGTCTAATTGTGTATAGAATATATTATTTTTTAATAAATTTACAAAACCCAGGAAAATCCACGTGGAATTTTTATCCATAGAGTTCTCACCAAATAACTAATACTGTCCTTTTGTCAGCTGAAAATTGGAATGGTTTCTATGTATTTCCACTTGATTAAAGTACACAGACAGTGAATTCCCAAAGAAAACCAGAAATCACATGAGCATTCGGTATTGTTCATTCTGTGTTCACAAGGCTAAAGGTAGAAGCCAATGAGCTGCAGATTTACTGAGACTTCATGCCCATATATTAAAAATAAGCAACAAACAAAACAATCCCAGCTCAATTCTAGCAGTTTGAAGTTATGAAGTTACTTTATTTGGTCTGGATTTTATGATACAAATTGAATTAAGGAGAAGACACATACGGTCCATTTTTGTCTTTTAGGGAGGAATCTTTCTAACTTTCTACTGTGATAAAGAAAACTGGTAGATTCTGACAAAGTGAGGAGGAGGAAAAGACTTTTATTGAAATAAGAACAAAATGATAGTGTCAGACACTGAATCCAAGAGATAAAATATTACATCTAATAAACGTTACATATGGGATTAGACATGAGCCCCTAGAATTACAGAAAAATAGAAGTTATAGAAAAACAATAATATTAGTTTTGAAAAATAATAACTAAAGTTCCTATCATGTTTAAGAAAAAAAAATGTTTACATTCTTGTTAAAGCACTTAAACAGGATGAAATAACTTGCTCTCCTGGAGTGCCAAGGGTTTTATTTTAGGTCTAGGTCTACAAGCCTTACTCCTGCCTGCTGCCTCATTCATCTAAGCACAATTACTTCTGCGAGTGACTGGATCACTTGGTGAGATTGTGATCTTAACTGATCATATATAGTCTTCAAAGGCAAAACCAGGTAACCATCCCGCTCTTCTGGATAGTCAACATTTCTGTGTTTGAAAATATCTTCCTCACAGTCCATTCAGAGGCAGGTACCCAATGTACTGCCTGGGACCAGAAACATACTGGAGATAGACACATATTTCATTACAATTTGATGTGGCCAGCGTTGCTTAATTAAGTACATAGTCAAGCATTCATGTCTACTCCTCCCACCTGCATCTCTCCATATCACTTTGCAATTTTCTTATCCCTGCCAACATGGGGTGAAACAGCAGCACATAAACATCCACCCCCTCTTTCATCAGCCCAGCATTGTGATGGGTGTTTGTGTAATCGCTGTAAAAATTTTGTAAGTGTGTATGGAGGACTCCTTGAAATGTTACTTGAAAAGAAACTTCCTGGAGGTCAACAGAGTCCTTCCACTACTGATTGAAAGATCACTTGTCCTATTTTTTTACCAGATTACTTCTATATTTCCAGTAGATCTTTAGAGTTGAATGATGAACTTCTGGATGCTGGAGTCAGGTGTCTGGTTTTTAGCTGCACTCTGACTTTCTGATGACCTTAGGGAAGACATAGTCTTCCCAGAGAGGAGAGAAAAACTAAACCCACATAAAACCCCACAAACAAACAAAAAAACCCCAAACAAACAAATCAACCGAACAAAAAACACCCCCATGTTGTCTGAGCAGTCATTCAGATGTTTGAGCTTGCTATTCCTGTGCTCACCTGCCCATCCATCCTACACTGCAGGGCTATAATCCTGTATGGGAAGGACTTGGGGAAACTTGCCGGATCAGCACTAGGAAGGTGTCACAGGACAGCATGACAGCATATGTGGAGGTTGCCTCAGGCCGAGAAAGCCAAGCCAACCTTGTTCCCAGCTGCCCATGCTGCAGGTAGGGATGTAGCTGGGGAAAGGCAAGCTCAAGCTATCTTTCCTACTGTTATCAGCGCTCCCACAAAGCCAATGGGAACCTAAACATGGGCTTGTGTGCAAAATCTTTGGATGCAAGGTGAACTTGGAATCCAACAATGCTCTGTGCCTGTGCTTAGACTATAACAAAAATTTAATCTCCACCCCTCAGAGCTCTATGTAGCGGTGATAACAATCCTTTATTTCTCCCACTCTTTGCCTGTAATTATCTATTTAGCATTCAAAACTTTTGTCTCTTCCCACGTTTTCTGGAGCCTAGCACAATTTGAAACTGATCATAGGCAGGATCTCTGGACACTACTCTAATGCAAATAATGCTAATGATAGGAGCAATGCCCCAAGGGTGTTGCAAAGCTATCCTAATATCCAAACCTGATTGTAATTTTATTTAGATTTTATATTACTGACTAAGAGCATTTATCTTCTTGCCATGTGCGGACATGTAGTTAGCGCACATTGCTTATGGGTTTCCAAGATAATGTAATGCAAACAAATCATATATCGTCTGAGAATGAGTCAGGCCCACATTTCAACTTGATTTGATTTACCGTCACCTGTGTTGCAACAACTATTAGTCTGTTGAAATAATGAAAGAAAGAGAATAAGGGCTTTTAAGGCCAGTGTGGGAAAGTACCTGTTATATAAGCATCTTTGAAATGCAGAGGGGATAAAAAAATAGTTAGAAGTCTTAGAGAACTGGAAATTAAAAAAGCAATGCCTCTTCTGGAAAAGGACGATACTTGCATTCATGGATGCCAGGGTGGATTCATTTGATAAAACTTGTCTGACTTTGGTCTTGTACATACGCAAGACAGACTCAGATGTATGGAAACAAGTGAAATCCCTCATACCTCATACCAAGTTCAGAGTGGTCTTTCCTGATGCACAATAAAAAACTATAGTAAAACTTCCAAATCCTTACCTGTACCGGCGTTTCTGAGCAGTTATCAACGAGGACTAAATTGAAAAGAATTATCCAAGTCCTTGTGACCAGCCCAGTGACCAGCCCTCCTATCTTTCTGGAGTGGTCAGGCTTTGATCCAGGCTGTAATACAAAGGAAGTTGAATAACTTTCTGTACAATGGTACTTTGTGAGCTCAGATTAGGAAAGAGAGATGGCTTTTCAGGATGGATAATAAATATCTATCTTCTTAACTAACTGGCTTGGCAAAATTCTGCCTTTCCACCCCTTCACACACACATCTCCCCACTCAGTTGTGCCACCACTCCCTCCATGTATCTGTTTTGTTTTTTTTATTTGTGTTTTGCTGACTGGACCTGGAACTGAAAGCTGTGTCTACTGGCACTCTATTTTGCTGGGTGTTTTTGCTGTGGATACACTCTGAACTGCTGGAATACCTGCTGCTCTTGAGCACAGATAACAAGGTAATGTAAGAAAAGATTTCAAAGGAGACACACAGATATGTTGTCTCATACCTTTTCTGCTCCTCATTATTCAAAGTCTGAGAGAGAGATGTGGGGGAAAAAAGAGCTCTTCACGGGTCCCATGGGGCTGCAAAGACATCAGCTTGTGAATATTTCACAAGTGTATCTTTGTCCTGTAACACTGCTCTATAGTTACCTGCAGTTCAAAGGTAAGGACAACAAGGAATGCTGTATATTTCATTATTGTGCCAAGCATGGGAGCTTAAAATTTGCATTTGTAAAATCCAGTGGATTTTTCTATTGAGGGGTTAACATTTCAGTGACAATGAGATCCATTTTAAACCTAAATATAAAATCAATTTATGCTCTCGGTATGCTGCATCTTGTCCACATCTGGTGAATCTCTAACCTCTCAGCTATGATGAAAAGTTGAAGACTTTGTTTTAATTGCATCTAAGTAGCAAATGGCAAGGCTCCTTTGTCTAGCTCTGTTTTATAGTGCCACTTTCAGCATATATGAATTGATTGTGATCATCATAATGGTGACTATCAAAAAACATCTTAAATATGCAGATCTGCTGCAAACTGTACTACAGTTGTATATTTAAAATTTTTTTAATGGGATGTTCCAAGTCACTGTTCAGAATATGTTTGCTGTGGTGACCATGACTGAGTAATCTCCAAATTTTTGGGAAGTCTAGCTTATTTCTGTTGACAGGGGTGTATTTTCCATCTCATTTCCCTTCTGTTTTTCTTTGGACCCCTTGTATATCCTAGAAAGAGTAGCCTTCCTCTGTTCATCTGACTCTGATTTCATCAACTAGTTCTGATAGTGAAAAATTCACAAGAACTGGGGCTTTGTATGCTTGCCTTCATGAAAGAGAAATGAAAACAGGAGGAAACATACACAGGGAAAACTGCAATAATGAGCAAGATGCAAATTACAAATTGCTTTTACCCATCCTGACTAGCAAACAAAGCCAAACAGCATCGGCACGCCTTGGAGTGCTTTGTAAGATACAAGTCATTTAAGACTTTGTGTTTTCAGTTAGCTGATTCTGTAATAACAACTGTTGGTACTGGCAGCATTGCATCATTGTTCTTAGCAAGGAAAAGCAATTTGGCCTATTGTTTCCAGAAACAGTTTTCTCTTATAAAAGCAATATAGTTGTTTAACCTAAATATAAACACATATGATGTCAATAATTTTATATGCATTACAGACTGTAACATGGTCTCTAACAACTTTCAGTGCTAACAGATAACTTCTACATGGTTTGTTCTGCTCATTTATTACCAGAGTAAAAGACGCCACGGCTGCTGTTGGCTCTCTGTGCTCTTTGCAGCAAAATATGGCTTTTGAGAGGCACTAACTTGTCTCCCTAGGCTTGAATACATGGTCGCTTTCCTGCAATCTGGCTGCCCGCAGCTCAGTGACTTCACGGCGTGCATAAGAGTGCACAAAGGCTTGGAATAAACTATGCACCAAAAAAACGGAATCCTTCTCATCTAGGCTCTGACAGTGATGCCATCTTTGGTCTCTGTCAAGCTGCTTTATTTTCCTGTCCTGGTCCACTATCTGTGGAACAATGATGACAAATTTTGATTCTCTCACAAGTAAGACTTTGATAAAAAATTAGGCCCAGTTCTGGGCCCCTCAGTTGAGGAAGGACATTGAAGTGCTGGAGGGAGTTCAGAGAAGGGCAAAAAAGCTGGTGAAATGTCTAGGGGGTAAGTCGTAAGAGGAGCAGCTGAGGGAACTGGGGTTGTTTATCCAGGAGAAGACTCAGAAGTGACCTTATCATTCTCTACAACTGCCTAAAAGGAGATTGTAGCCAGCTGGAGGTTGGTCTCTTCCAGGCAACAAGCGACAAGATGAGAGGAAATGGCCTCAAGCTGCCCCAGGGGAGGTTCAGGCTGGACAGTAGGAAGAATTTCTTCACAGAAGGGTGGTTAAACATTGGAATGGACTGCCCAGGAAGGTGGTGGAGTCATCATTCCTGGAGGTGTTTAAGAAAACTGCAGACATGATACATAGTGCCATGGTCTATTTTACATGATGGTGTTCGGTCAAGGGCTGGACTCAATGATCTCAGAGCTCTTTTCCAGCCTAATTGATTCTGTGTTTCTGTAATGTGAGAGCTGTGTATTTCTCCAAGTTCGTTGTCAGATAGAGGTTGATATCCTCCAGATCAGCAGATTATTTGGACAGTTACATCCTGCCTTCTTGTTTTATAAAGACAGCTTGTGCACAAGGACCTCAGATTTTCTTCTCATAAAGCAGTGGGGTGGAATGTGGTGGCCGATTGACCTGTGGTACAAGAGACAGAGCGAGTTCTTAGTGAGACAGTCTGTGGTGCCAAAGACTTTGGTTATGGTGAGGGAAAGGAGCCTCTCCCAGGATGCCTTGTTTGGTTATGGTAATGTACCCCAGTTCTGCTTCCTCGTCTGGCTCCTGGTGTTAGCCACAGCCCTGTACTTAAGGTTGAGCTGTCATGTGCTCAGAGTCATTTGCCTCTGGAAACTTTCACAAGTTGTAGCAATAAACTGCTTGCTGTGTAACTCTAAGCAAGGACCCTTCTCAACTCCTTGCTGTCGGCTTAATATTACTGATGCCATCCCTGTGTCTGTGCGATCATGCATGTGAGCCACAGAGCCGGCAGGGAACCCAGTAATAGTGGTAAATGCCCTGCTGACCTTTTATCTACACACAACAGCAGTTAGAAGTGATTGAGTTGAAAGGAATCTTCCCTCTTCCACTTTTCACTCCTGCCTACCCTATACCATGCTTGGTCACCATGGGCCACAGAGGTGTTGGCTGTGTCTTGGGAAGAGAAGTGGAAAATGCTTAATCTTTTCCAGAGGAAGCTCTGGAAAAGGAGTGTAGCACACGAAGAGGAAATCATGGTCTTCTGCACACAGTAGATTTGTTAATTTGATTGCCTGAGAGGGAGCAGAAATTCATACATTTTTGTAGAAGGGAGTTGTATAAAGCCTAGTGCCCTGGGATGGAAAAGAGAAGCCGTATTAGTGTTACAGCATAGATACTGCACAAGCACTGTGACACACAGCTTCTGGCATCCCATGGTCCTTTAAAATCTGATCAGACCAGAATGGAATTAAACATTGTCCCATCTTTGTCCTGTTGAGGTGCTGAAGCATCTTGTTTCTGAGTATGGCTGAAGTTGCAGCGCGCATCTGTGTGGTCACAGCTTGAGGGACACTTCAGGAGGGATGACACATCTGACCCCCTTAGCAGGTTGACTCTGTCTGATAAAGCAATGTCAAAAGGCTCATTTCTGATGTCACCTCTGTGTTTTGGGGAGAAAATGAAGTCCCTGAGATGAACGGGGACCTGATGACATCTGCACTGATCCAGCACTGCAATTTTGCATGGTAGCTGGAGTCATGTCGTTAATGTGACCACAGGAGATGAGCCGTGTGCTGATGATGATCAAAGTGTTCCCAATGCATTGGACTGCTTTTGTACAAATGCATTGCAGGCTGTTAATCATCATAATGGAATATAATGGGACCCTGAACACGGTTACTTAGAGAGGTGAGTGAGTGCTCATGTGCTTAGGCCTCCAAGAATAAGAGCACATTGTTCTAGTAATGTTGACAGGATGGAGTAAGACATTACTCCAAAGTATGCTCAAAAGCCTCAGTCACACTGTTTGATCCTGTCCTCCTCCATTTCACAGCTAACTTTTCCTCAGGTCTTTTTCATGCATGTTTTTAAAAGCAAATCATAAAATGTGGTACATGTATCAAAAATAACAAAAATTCAACTCAGTTGCTGTAATATGAGGAGTGTTGGATTTTCCTTATGGTTTCTACTTAGATTACTGAGGCTAAAATTAGTGATTAAAGATGAGTTCCCATATTGTAACTAAAACAAGCTTACTGCATCCTGGATAAAATCGTAAGACTGTGCTGAGGGTGTGAGAGGAAAACCTTACAAATTCTTTTAGATACCTTAAAGAATTTACATTTACATACCACAAACCAACAAGGCATGGTAGGAGTTAAAATGACATTAATTCTACAGAAGAGATAGGAGTTGACTGTTTAATAGTTTCTTTTTAATTCTAGGCCACACAGACAAATGTTTCTGTGAATTATCTAGAGAGCTGTTAGGGAAGGAAAGATATTAATTGGTCTGATGCGAAATGGGAGGGACATATAAGAAAGGGAAAATGAAAGAGGTGTATAGAAAACCACAGTTGTAACTATCTGGTTGATCTGAGCAACACTTTAAACTTTTCATAATTGCAAAATCTTACTTTATTGGTTGAAAAGTGTTTAGGATTGCTATTGATTTTTTTTTGGAAAAGGAGCATTAGTGTTTTAGTATAAACTCCTGATTTATACTACCCTTGATACATTGGTTCCTGGGGGAGAGTGTTGAATTGATTGGTTGAGTTTTAGCTTTTGGGTGTTTGTAGTTTGGGGTTTTTTTCCTTTTTTTCCTCACTCTTCTTTTAGGCATTTTTTTTTTCTTTTTCTTTTGTCGTCTTCTTTTTTTTTCTTTTCTTTTTTCCCTGTCTTATTTGGCTGATGTGATCAATTAAGGGATTTTGAAAGCTCCTATTCAAAAGTAGCTCAATGTTGTCTAGCTTTTATTTCTTAAAAAGAAAAGTTTTAATCTGCAGTCAATAATTTATTTGAGAATCTGAGTATCTTCTAAATTATATTGGGCTAAGTTCTCATCACTGCAAAGAGGTAACTCCATGTTTAAAAAAGTTAGCTCCATGCTTAGACAAGATAAATGTATCTGCCTTAAAGTGGAAAGGATTTGACAAAACTTCAGTGGTTTAGATCAGCAGAGATCCACAAAGTCATACAACTTATCTCCCATCCTTAGAGAACTATTTCCAAATAAAGGAATAAATCAATAGATAAATAAAATCCTAATATTTTCTTTGAACTAATTTTAAATATTATAGAAACACTAAGGAACTTCCCATTGCTGATAAAATATTTGTCACCACCAACATAAATTTTTCCTCTTTGATTCTTAACAACTGTTCTAGTGGGGAGAAAAAGTCTTAACCCCTATTGGAAACACTCACTTCTGTGCATTTTATAAATAAGAGTAATTTTCCATTACTGCCTAAAACAGGCAGAGGTCTTTGAGCAAATATGTCCAAAAGCATGATGCTATGTGTGTTAGCAGTCTTAGTAACTGCTCTGTGTGCTGTGCTGTGTTCTATTCAGGGATCACTGTGAAGAGGGGCTAGAAATACATGACAGCAGAAAACTGAAAGGAGTTCAAATGTTGAATTGTGTCAGAATAAAGATGAAGACTGAGTTAGTTTAGTGAAATGCCTTGCAGAGAGTACCAGACCACCACTTCTTATGATTGTAGGATTACAGCGTACAGGCTGCTCCTGGAGTTCTGCTGCCCTTTTCATTCCCGTTCTTAATCTGGAGGGACTAGGGAAAGGAGGAGGGAGAAACAATCTCTCCAACAATATCATAAAGAAATCATGCAGAATAATAATATAGGCTCTTCTCATATGCATCACCCTGCTTCCTTTGATTCTGATAGTCCTATTAGTAATGTTGCCATTGCTGTGTGATTTATTTAGGGGCTTTGTGTTCACAATTGAGCTGTGCAGCATACAGCTTGTTATGATCTATACTAAGGGATATGGTTCAGTACCTCTGAATAGTGTAACCCTATGGAATCTGGAGGCAATGTGTTGTAACTTACATATCTTCTTCTGGAGAATTATATTACCACTTGATCTGATTTTTACCTGATGTTTCACCTATTAAAATGAGACATTTGAAAAGGGGAGAATTTGCAGCTGTTGGCTTCTCAGAAAAGATCAACTCTTTCTGTAATTATTACGGAAGATAACAATTTAAAATAATGAAACACCCATAACATGTTTTAAGGAAGCAGCTTGTTGCTATAATTAGAACTAGAACCAAATTGCTCTGATGGCAAACACCATTTATTGAACTCCATCAATAGAGAAGCTTCAGCAAGCAAATAACATAAGTGGGAAAATATCAAAAGCAAGTACATGACATGGAAAAATTAGGCTGATGAGAAAGTGTTACAGTTGAGCTTCTTGAGGTTCACCCTCTCAAAAAACAGAGATACAGAGCAGCAGGCTGGTGAGCTGAGACAGGCTGGTGTTTATAGCAGAGAACGCTGACCAAGGAGTGCTGACGCAGTTAGAGATTTCAGAAGGGGCCTGAGGAAAATCAGCTTCTCGGGATTTTATAACATGTCCTTTACACTGTGGTACCAACACAAAGTGAAAATTCATTTCCCATCTCTCTGTGTCATTCATTATTTTTTCAGTCTGTCCCAGAGACCGATGACAACTGGCCAGCTCTCCCTGCTGATATTCTTTCCAACATTTGCTCTTGTATGCATCTGCAAACATTGGCTATTTATCATGTGGAAACCTCATGTGTGGATCTGTGTCTTGGCCCAGTTTTGGCCTTTTGTTTCTGATGCATTTGAGCTGTTGATTGATTATTTATCAGATCTTTATTTCGAGGATGAAGTCTGCAACTGCTTTTTACAGAACCTTTGGGTCTCAGTCTGCTTTTTTTTCCCCTGGGCTTTGCTTTCTGTGCTGTGTTGTGTTGTAGGAGACATAAGAGAGAGAAGTGTGACTTCTCTGCTGTTCCAGTCTGCAAAATCTGTTCTTATTCTGGCAATGAATCTTCATTTCACTGGATTAGAAATATATGAGCATAGAGGTGAAATAAAGTTTGGACCTGTGACCTTATGGAGCTGTGTCACTGTCTAAGAATTACTGGACTAAAAGAAGTCCTCAGCAATTTCTGGAGGGGAAAAATGACATGAAAAAAAAAAGAAGCTAAACATAAATATGTTCATGGCTTCACCTTGAATATTGTGTGCAGTTTTGGTCATCGCAATATAAGAAGGACATTAAACTACTGGAGAGTATCCAAAGGAGGGCAAGGGCCTTGAGGGGAAGCCATATGAGGAGTGGCAGAGGCCACTTGGTCTCTTCAGCCTGGAGGAGAGAAGGATGGGGGGAAACCACATTGCAGTTACCACTTCCTGTGAGAGGAAGAGGAGGGTCAGGCACTGATCTCTTCACTGTGGTGATCAGTGACAGGACCCGAGGGAATGGCCTGAAGTTGTGTCAGGGGAGGGTTTATTTGCATATTAGAAAAAGGTTCTTTACCTAGAGAAGGCTGGGCTGTAGAACAGGCTTCCCAGAATTCTGTGATTCTGATTCTATATTAGAAGTGTTTCTTTGCTTTGTTTTCCAATAATTAAAAACAAACCCCTTGTCTTAGGATGATGATGGAGCTTTAGCATTTTATTCTGGAGTGTACGAGACCATATTGCAACTGGGAGGCTGAGCAGCTACTTCCTTCTCTCATGCCATGGAAGGCCTAGGCCAGTAGTCAGTGTGAGCATGATGGAGAGACCTAGGTCCCTTAGCCTCCCCCTCCTTCTGATAAACCTACTCTGATAGGGTAGATTTAACCCCCAGCAGCAACAGAATACCAGGAGAGACAGGGAAAATATGCTGCATTCACCAGTAATGAAAATGTGCTTCAGTGTATTGTACTGAAGTCTTGGCTGAAAGGAATTGCTTCATTGCAGATTTGAAGTACCAGAAGGGTTTTATTTATTAATTCCTTCATGTGATTCAAAAATAGTTTTAAGCCTCATGTCTACTTTGGGCTAGAACATTGCAGCCAATACAGAGTTCATTATTGCTAAGCATTTGCTTGTATTTACAAGAGCATACGTGCACTACTGCTACAGAAGAGAAATGCTAGATTTGGTTATAACAGATTACTCCTGTAATGCTTTTGCTTTTTTAACCACATTTTCCAGATATAGGTAAAGCTCTTCAAAAATTAAAAGGTTCTAACATAAAATTTTTAATGAAAGTGTTGCATGATTTTGCACTTTTGCTGTAAGTTTCAGTTTTCCCTTGGGAACTTTGACAGCTGATATAATGGGACCCTGTTCAAAAGAAAGCAGCATCATTCCTAGAACTCCATCCTGCTGGGTGACATTGTTGCTGAATCTGAAGGAGACAAGTGAAGACTGAGAACCCATGATCACTGAGAACAAGCAAGGTGCTTAAACAACGGGGCAGAGCAAATATATTGCAACACTTTACAGGAAAACCAACTAAACAGGTGTAAAGGTCATCTTTGAAATGGCTTTCCAGCTTCCTAGAGTGCAGGATAATAATTTATCATATGGCAAACTTTTCAGACTTCCATTGTTTTTCATACTAAATTATTTTTGATGTAAAATGGTAACAGTACCTTAATTCCTTCTACTCCATCCAGATATTTACTCACTAAATGACCCTTGTCACCATGATATCTGAATGCCTCTTACACACTAATGAATTGCATCCATAAGATCTCCAGTGAGGGCAGGGGAGTATTAGCCCCATTTCTACGAATGGGAAAAAAGGTAAGTGATACTCTTGTCTATTCTCTGAGTGTATCTCAAAGGAATAACAAAAACTTCTGAATTAGGCTTCACACCTTGACAGGAGCTCAGAAGGGAGTGCTGTCACAACCATTTCTTTAAAGGACAAATAGCCCCCATTGTGCATAGGGTAGAAATGACTTTCCTGAGGTTATATTGAAAACCTGTGACTGAAGACAGAATTGAACCAAGGTCCCTTGAGTACTGTGTTCAGTGAGGTTATCTTTCCTTTTATAATTTCTATGTAACGGTTATTTAGTTAATAACATGATTTTCTTTTCTCTTTCCCCCTGTTGTTTTTATTTTTGAATGCATTTCATGCTCCAGGTTCACTGTAGCTCAAGAAAGCCTAACGTATATTTATAAAGCCAGGCAATATATAATGATCCTGGAGACAATATTGTTGTCCATGATGTATGAAGCAGAAAAAAGAGAGTTTGATTTTCATAAGCTCTAATGACTCTCCTGGGCAGTTGGAAATGTACATTGTTTGAGATAATCAGACAAACTGATTCCATTATAAAAAGATGTATTGTTTCTATTTTATGTTTTCACAAGCATTTTGTCTAATTATTGCTGATATTTCCAAACATATTGTGAAGTTTTTCAGGAGGAAAAGGATGAGTTTATCTCCATTAGAACTGGAAACAAACTGGTGCTAACTGTTTTTATAAACTGAGAACACTAAAATAAAATAAAATAAAATAAAATGCATTAGAGCAATTAGGAAGAATTACAGCAAAGTCTGTGTTGCCTATGTTTTCCTTGTGAAAAACAAAAAAAAAGAAAAGAAAAAATATACTAAAGATTGCCATCCAACAGCACGAGTCTGTTGTTCTTAAAAAGTACCCTGAATGTTTTTCATTGAGTTATCTAGCACAGCAAATCTGCTGCTGTTTAACCCTTTCATACTCCTGATGGTGAAACGTTTAAATCCTGAAATAACAATGCAGACAGATGATGCGCAATCATGTAAGGTTCAATTACTATTCCTATTCCTAGTTACTTTCATAGATCTATATATATATAGATACAGCTGACACAGATACAGATATGAACTACTTCTGGGGCTAAAATTCCATACAGATTTTATTGGCACTGGAGTACCATGCTTTGTTTATGGCAGATGTGGTTGAAAGCCAGCAGTATTTTCCAAGTCGGATACAATGATCTTTTTCTGAAGCAAAAGATGATTCAATACTTATTGGCTAATCAGCATATTCTTGGTTAATCCCATAGAATTGGTAAATATGTTGAGAGCTTGCTTGCAATGATATTGTGTCAGGGAAGAGCACTGTTACTCGTTTGTATTACTTGGAGATGATTTTCCATGCCCCAGAGGACACCCACCTTCCCTCCGGTGCTGGCAGGTGAGCTGGAGTCCTTCTATCACACCAATCTCCATGGTGTGTAAGAAAATGTGTTGCTATCACTAGATCAGAAAGGCACCTTCTGCTATTGTGGCTTCAAAAATAGACAAATAAGTAAATAATCACAGGCTGACATGCTCTGAAGTTGTCAAAGACATATGAAATTATGTCCTCAGATATTTCTGGTTGTTTGTGCAATCTGATCCCTAATCATCTCTGGAGATCAGATCTTCTTATGAAAGTATGATTTCCAAATAATGATTTTTCCTAGGTTTTCTACGTCTTCTTCTAGCAGAAAATTTACTAGCACTATTTGATATAAGTGCAATGGGCTGCCTGCTCAAAAGCAAATACCACCATTCTGACTGGAGTTAATCTGATGAAATATGTATTGGAACTGATCACTGTTCTTGATGTTAGTTGTAACACTGCCCATCTTCTTCAAAAAAGCCTCTGAGCTTATTTATCCAAAATATCCTGTGGCTCCTGCATTCAAATGCAGCAACAGGAGAAGGACATAATATGTGTGCCTTGAGTGCTGTCCTGTATACTCATAAATCGTGAAATTTCTGTACATGTGGGTTATACAGGATATACCACATTGAGAGCTAATACAACTGAAAAGATGCTAGTCTGATTAAAACCCAAAATCCAGTTGTTTCTGTTTGTTTGGGGTTTTGTTTGTTTGCTTGTCTGGTTTTTTTTTTTGTTTGTTTTTTTGGATTTTTTTCCACAGCAAAAAGATGACATTTAATTTTCTAACAGGAAAAATGGAAACAAAGTAGTGTAATTTTAATTGCATTTATTAATATTGGCATCAATCCAAATTATTTCAGAGGCTTTTAACAACTGTAGTTCCTGTTCTCGGACAGTCTGTCAGGTTCCTGTATGGAGTGGCTGTAAAGGATAATTCTGTTAGAAGTCTTGATAGACAATTTTTCCAAGATATAAATGTGGATTGGAGTACTTCAGGTTGAATTCTTTTCAAATTTTCAGAGAAAATCTAAAAGATTTCATGTTATCATTTTAAAATAGAAATTGTGGAAAAGAAATTCCACAAAATGTTCAATACTTTGAATTATATTCTTGATTTATGACCAAATTATATTCAAATCTAGTGCCTTAACATTTGAGATGTATATTTATGGGGTTTTTTTATCACCCCATAAAGTAATAGAATAGTAAAACATTGAAAATGGGGCTTGATTACTGAGAATGTTATTTTTTTTTTCCTGTATGCTTCCAGAATTATATGAAAAAAACCCCAAACCTGGAAAAGAAAAGTAGTAGAATGTAAAATTACAAAAGTAGAAGACTAATATTTTGTTCCATGTTTTTGTTTTCTGCCTCAGGAAATGCACTGTGTATGAAGCATAGCTTACCAAAAAAAAAAAAAAATAGAAAAAAGATTGTTTCTTTGAAGACAGCAGACAACACAATTTTTGTAAATATAATATTTATAGGATCTTGCAATTAATTTACAAAAATTTTACATCAAAAATGTATGCTGATGATTTTACTCTTTAGGGACAACAATTGTCTCCTCAGTCATGTTTTCATACACTAAAGGCAATTATTGTTGCTTCTAGCTGTAATAAAAAAATAACCGAAACAGATAGAAGTGTCTTGGTAGAAATTGAGCTGAAACTCCCACTGTGGAAATAATCAGAAAATTAAAAGCTCTGCAATCTTGCAAATAACATTGCAACTTAATATTATTGGAACATAACATTATTATCTCTGTTTATAGGGAAAACAAACATAAATATATTTTCAAACAACACTGATGCTATGGTTTCACTATTTTGGCTAACAGAGAAGGAAAAAAATAGAGAAAAACAATAATTCTTTCCAGTTCAATGTCAAATAACCAACTGGGAATTTGTGAAAATGATCAACAGTGGCAGGATTATATTTCTACTACTGTTAGGTCAGCATCTTCATCCAGCTCAGTATTCAAACACCTAAGAGACATGGCTCATCTTGCCGTCTCATGGGCTCTAAACTAAATTTTAGTCATGTGTGGGTGACTTACTCTCCTATTAGCTTCTGTTAGTTTCCCAATCTGAGCAGTACAGTTGAAAACTCAAAACGAGAAAGGCACCAAATAATTTAAGTATCCAACTTTGCTTTTAGTATTCATCATCTCATTCCAATTCCCATGCCAGAGACAGGAACACCTTCCACTAGCCCAGGTTGCTCAAAGGCCCATCCTGGCTGGCCTTCAACATTTCCGGAGATGGGACATCCACAGCTTCTCTGGGAAACTTGTGCTGTTGCCTCACCACTCTCATGGTGAAGGATTTCTTTCTTATATCTAACCCAAATCTACTCTCTTTCAGTTCAAAGCCATTTCTCCTTGTCCTATCACTGCATGACCTTGTGAAAAGTCCCTAATGATAATCTTGTATGACTGATGAGCTTCTGTCTATGCTTTACTCTAAAGTACAGAGAAATTTACATCACCATAACTTTTCTTTCTTAAGAATAGATCTACTTTTGGGTCTATTTCTGCATTCATGCACACTAAAATGCCTCATCAGCCACAATGGGCAGACTCCCAATCTCCTGAGTATGTGAAAAAGTCAAGTCATAGAGCATCCCCAGATCTGCAGCGCTGCCATACTTATTAATTGCTCAAAAAACTGGTTGGAAGTTACACCCCTTTATGATGGTGCCACACAACAAATTTGAGATTTGAGCCTGATAGAAAAATGATGCAGGCTGTCGCCTTTGTTGCTGCTTTTTACAACGTAATGCAGACTGAAGTCTCATCCTACAAATTAGTGACATGTAATTTGTTACACCTATATCCCTATGTAGTGAGTGGTTTTAAAGGAAGTCATAAATCTTCTTTTCAGAAACGTGCAAACTTTAGGAGCAGAATTACATGAACAAGTCTGGAAGGCAGTAGGAACTAAACTGAAGCTCCAGCTGATCCTCAAATGAAAGTCCTTTTGCTGCAGTATTTCATGTATAGTGCAGTAAAAGCGCCTCAAGATCTGCATCAGGTTTTTCCAAAGGTGTGGATGTTCTCACTTGTGTACAGTAACATTTGAGATCTCTCAGATTAAAAGGGACATCTTTGAACATATTTTGTCTTTACCATCTGTAACCCAAACACACAGATGCCTACACATAAATATGTACATATATTTTATTTTAGTTTTAGGGGTTTTGTTAAAGAATTCTATTAAAAACAAATCAGGACAGAACCTATGCAGGTAAGATTAGGAAAGGAAGAATAAACCAGGTGGGTATGATTTTGAGCTACATCACTTAAAGACTACACCAAAGTGTTTAGACTGTGTGCTGGGGTAATGGCAGTCAGATTATCTTAAGGAGTTACCTCCATCAGATGGAAGCTACCAACCTTCAGCTGAAACACAGCACCTGGGTGCACACATACTTCCATTTTGCAGTTCCTGGTGGCTGGGTGTGCTTTACCTCTGGGAGGGAAAAGTGTGTCCACGTTGTTATTTTATGTCAGCTTACAGAGGTGTCACTTCTAGCCCAAGGGCGATAATTGCTAACCCGATTGTTACTTATCATAGGGATAGATTCTAAGAATTAGAATTGTATAGAAATCTCTCCTATGTTCACTGCCTCTTGTTCCTAGAGGAACATCTTCATTTTCTGAAATATATTTTGGGGGAAATGAAGGAAAAATTGGTCTAATAATGAAAACATACAATTTCTAAGAATTTCTAATGCTCAAGGAGGTATCTTACTTGAGGAGAATTTAAACAAAAATCAGCAGTGTAAATCTACACCTACTGCTTCTGGAGTGGGAGAATCTGGATTTGAGAGGAATGTAATGTTGCTGAAAGAAAATATGCAGATGGAGTGCTGCTAAGACACCAAGGACAGAGTGAGGAAACAGAAAATCAGGTGCAAGTAATGAATGACAGAAATATAATCCTGTCACCTTTGTCTGGACATCAACATTTTTGAAGGATGTCCAAACCTGCTCCTAAAGCAAAGTCAGTTCGGGAAAGGAAAGGACTACCTTCTATTCCAGATTTAATTTCCCAGTAACTGGCAATACCTACAGGCATCACTATCTAAAATCTGACAGCATCTAGCATCTAAATATGATAGATAAGAGCCTGGCAGACAGGCAGGGGACTCCCTCCCTCTGTTTATTCATGTGAAATTGGGAGGAGAGAAAAACCTCTACAGGATTTCTTTCAGCTCCACCCCTGTCAAAAGCTGAAACTAATGAGCTGGAAATAGGAAATGTGCAAAATAACTGACACTTCCCTATCTGAACTGCATTCCTTAAGAGTTGTTTTTTTATTACTAGATAAATGCTTTGACATGTGTATTTATGTGAAGTCTAAATGTGATTTAGATACCAACTACCTGCTGAGCTAAGAATATTTGCCTTGCACTTAAACCAATATGTTTATTTAAGGGATCTTTAAGTTTTAAAATGCCCTTGGCTTCCAGCTCCACAAATGGGTAACCTTTGTATGTGGAATGCATTGTGCACTCCATTTGTTATTAATATAAAGTAATATTTTCCTTTTGATCTGCTTGATTCTTTTCTTTAAGAGTCCTTTTGCTGTAGCAGACTCGAGTGAAAATATGCATTTATGTCATAGGTTAGCAAAGCATAGTCTTGGAAGTGATGTTCTTGCAAAGGGGTTCTTACAGCTCCTCTATGACCTGACAGAACCTATCAGCTGGCCAGTTTGAATATGGACAATTTTTTAAGCCACTTAAAATGGCGACTGCCTCTGTGGTCCACACTTAAGAATAGACACACTCCGGGCAGAGCTCTCTCTCGTTTCCGGTGCTGGGACAGGCGGCTGCGGGCCCCGTGCTGGGGCCAGCGGGTCCAGCCCAGGCCCTGCTTGGGCCAGGCCGGGCTGGGCCACGGCCATCCTGGAGTCGATGGGCCCTGTTCCACCTGTGGAACCCCACCCCCCCCAGCCCTGCTCTGTGCAGACAGAGCTGCTCGGCTCCCCCCCACCTCCAGGGCGGCCAAGATTCAGCTGAAGTTGCACCGATGTCCGGCAGAGATCATGTGACCAACAACAATAAGCAACATTCCAGCTGCCAGGCCTAGGTGAGATTAACCCTTTTAGTGCTGTGAAGAGCTGAAAACCTGAGGGAAGAGAAACAGGAAATGCTTAAAGCTGAAAGTCTGTCGTAAAGCTATGCTATATCAGAGTACCCATAGTAATTTCATGAAGGCGTGGGGGGGTGGAGCATTCAACTTGTACTTGTGAGCAAAAGCACCTGCGCTGAGATAGGCAGATGCTGACACAGCTGTAATTTCATGAGAAGTTTGGACAGGGAGAGATGGAAGCGATGAGGACTCTTACTCCACATGGAAAGGAGAAGACCTCAGTTCCTAGAGATGCTCCCAGAGATAGTCCTAGAGATGAAGATGAGGAGGACCCTTTGCTCCCAGGGAAGGAGAAGGGCCTCTGTTCTTAGAGATGAAATGCTCCCAGAGATGGGTGAAGAGAACTTTTGTTTCTGAATGGCTCAACCTTAAAACTGTACCCCAGTAATTCAAGAGTGGACCTTCAAAAGCAGTTGTGGGAAAAGCTGCAAGTCGGGGGAAGGGACTCTCACATGATGTGAGCAGAGAACCAACCCAGGCGGCTGTCTCATTGTGATAATGTTTTCATGGCATGGGCAAGAGAGACTCCTCTTCCTAAATGGACTGAACAAGGTTATTATGGAAGTGGTAAACAGACTGAACATCTCAAGGGCTGTCTTTTTACATTGTCAGTGGGAGAAGGGAGAAAGGGGGGGGGGGGGAGGAGAAGAGTTCTGAAGGTGTGGTATGATTTTATTTTTTTTTCCTTTTTCCCTCTTTTAGGTCTGTTAATAAACTTCTTTATATTCTTTCAAGTTTAGTGCCTGCTTTGTTTTTCTCCTAATTCTTATCTCACAGAAGGTAAACAGTAATGAATATTTTGGACCAAACCACTGCAATTTACATATTTGGAAAAGGATAGAAAAGGCTGATTCTCAGAGCTTCTGCTCAGAGATGATGTCCACCAATCTTGCTTAAATAGCAAACAAAGGGTCTTTGTTGCTATTGCAGCAAAATATTTTGAGAGGTAGGACAATTCTTTTGTTCTGTGTTTTTGTGCATAGAACAATGAGGTTAGAAGTTGTGGATGTTTCTTTGATGTAAAGAATAAATGGCAATGTCAGTGTGTAGACAAAACAAGTTAATTCAAGATTTTTATTAAAAAAGGCCTCATAACTGAGCTCTGTATTTTCATGGGTGAATTCCTTGACTCTCAACTCCTTAGTTATTCATTTTTAATGCAGGTATGGCTTTGCTCGACTAAAGCTCTTCCCAAAATAAGTGGAAAATTTGTGTAAAAATATACAGCCTTGCCTTCAAATACAAAACCTAGTTATTTTTACATCAAAAAATAAAGTACTATTTTCAGGTCTTCTGATCAGGAAATGTTTGGAAAGCTGCCTGCAGTTAGAAGGCATGGTCATGATTTGAAATTTCCAGCCAGAATCAGGACACCTTTTTCAAGAAAATTCATCTTGTAAATAAAACCATCAGTATAATGCAAACTAATCTCTTCTAGAATTAAGTCCTCTGAATGTAAATGTATACAACAGGGTATTTGAGTTCCTGAAAGCAACACCACTGACACATGTGCTTGAAGAATTTCACTTAATGTTTAGAAGAGGCCAGCAATCTGCAATGCAAAGTTTTGAAGGCAATTACTTTTTAATTTGAGCCCACATTCAGTTAAGTGGATCAGAATTGCTCACATCCTTTCAGCCAATTAGTCACAGGCTGAAGTTTTTGTTTTGTTTGTGCTTCTTCCCCTATCCTACCTCACCCCCGGCCAAGAAAAAAGTCCTTGGGCTTCCAAACGAACACAACTCAAGCTGTCAAAACAAGTTGCTGGGTGTTAAGCTTTCAGACAGGAAGCTCTAAGGACCAGGTCCACAGCAAAACAGGTGCACCCTTTGGAAAACACGCAGCACTTGGATTTGGGATGCATTCTTGTGGGCAAACCATGCCCCAGCCTTGGGGTGGTGTAAAGTAGTGTGGCAGCGAGCAGGATTTTTGTGCTGAGGACACAACGGCATTCACAGCTGAGCTGAATCAGATTGAAAAGGAACTGTCAAGTGGTGTGTGTGCCATAATTAACCTTTTCCAGGTTTCCTTCCTATGTTTTAACCAAGCATCCTCACAGGCTATTATGCCCTACAGCCCGTAATGATTTAAAGCTGTGATGATGGAGCACTGACCTCTCCACTCTGCTTGGATCTGACCCATAATATTTTGAGTAGCGGAGATCTGAACATTTGCTAATATTTTCATACCTTCATGAGAAATAAAAAAGAAAAACACTCTTGTCTTTTCTGTTACATATTTTTACAACAATGAATGTTAAATGATATTTATTGGGGTGGGGGTGGGCTTCAAGGGCTCATTTTTAATATTATGGTTAGTGTAATAATTCCTTGAAACTGTTCCCCGGTGGTAAAATAATGAAAATTAACTGAAAAGAGCTGCAAGTGAAACCTCTGAGTGAAGGATTAATTTATAGTATTCCTCTCCTTGTGATAGCTTCAAATATTTGTATAATAGAATTTGTTACCCTGTCTAGAGATATAAATTTTAAACTTAGCTATAGCAGTATCCCTGAATAAGAGCCCTCAGGTTTTATGCACTGAGTCCACAGAAACAGCATAATATTGAGCAGCACATTAGTAAGAGATACTCATTGTAAACCAAATATCTCATCAGTATTTGAATCCATAATCTGATTAAAGAGATTATTTTCAAAGACATCATACAGAGGGATAAAAAAAATAGGATGGGATGGGAGGCCATTTTAGGGCTTTTGCCTTCTCAGATTTTATAAAGAAAAAAAATAGCCAACCTGCATGACATACTTCATTGTAAGCCACTAATTCCAGTGAGACAAATCACAGAATAAGCTGAACAGCCTCGTTGAATTGGACCTAGAAAGCTCAAGCAATTTAAAAATTTAGGGTGTGCACAAAAAGTACACTATGAAAAAGTAATTCAAAGTGAACAGAAATGTTAAACTGTCCACTTGGGCTTCACTGTTGTTTATAATGTAAAAGTTAATAATACTTGACTAAAAAAATCAGCATTTGTCATTATAGTCTTGAAATTCACACAAACTTTGTGTAATAAACCCTTTTATTTTTGTAACAATTCCTTTCCCTTAAGCCTTTTCTTTAAGGCTAGTTTGGAAAAACACTGCTATAATCACCTCACTTAACTTTAAAATCCCTTCCTTGACTCCTTTTACCACTACATCAAATAAAACTACTAGTTCTCTTCCTGAGCCTGAGCACACACTCCACATATGCGAGTAATCACACACATAGGGCCAGTCACATCCACGTGGTTTTGCACGTCTGGGGTGTGAGCTATTCATTAGCTCCTGACCTCACTTCATGGCTCACCCTGAACTATTCCCCAGCCTTCCTTTTGGTTCCTCGTGTGCCGGCTGTCCACCCAGAATTAGCTGGGAAAAGAAGCACTGTTATAAAATTCTTTCTTTGAACTCACTCCTAACACAATCCCTGTATGAAACTGCCAGTTAATAATGTCTAAATAAATGGCCAGGAGGAATTCGGGGATGAAGTCTTAGTTCCACTTAATTTACCAGGGCATCCACATCACTGTCACAAAGATTTTCTTCTTGGTCTTACTGTCTTGTGCATGTGTACTTTAATTCCTCCACTCTCCCCCAGCCCCTCAGTATTACTGCTTTTCTTATTAATTGTTTTTACACTCATTATATCTAGATGCATTCAGCATGGCTGAAACTGACTGTATTAGGTCCTTTCATGTCTTCCCCTTTCCCTGATGGAATTAATCATAAATAGCTATTTCAGAGAATATTTTCGCTAAGAAATGCACATGTCTAAGGATAACTTTGTGGCTTTTGATAAAGGACATTGCTGTGAGCTGTAAAGGCTTCATGAAATCAGGAGGGCTGACAGCAAAGTCCTTTGTTTTATTGCAAATGTCTAAGACCACATAACTGATATATGGCTGGCTTCACATATGGCTTGTCTTTCTTGCCAAGTCTACTGGAAGACAAGAAGACTGATCCAAGAGTTATTTTTTGCATGTGCTTGGAAGTCCTGATTGCAAATTCCTCCTACAGGAAAGGGGCACTATTTCAGTATCAGTTTTCTTGCATTATGTAGAGATTTTATGTCATTAACCCTGTATGCTGTGGCACACTTTAAAACAGTAATAATAGTAATAGAGAAAAAAAAGAGCCCAGTCAAACAGTCAAAAGTACTTCTGTTTTTAATGTTACAGGCAAAGCTTCCATTCACTAAAAAGGGAGTGAGATTCCACTACAGTCCCTGAAGGGCAGTTAAAAATGACAACTTCTTTTGATAATGCTCTCTTTAAACTGGATGTGTTACAATCTTCTGTGCTTTGCCTTCCCCCTTGACCTCATGTGTGCACCTTCTGGGTCAGGCCAGTAGTGAAACACCAGGCGATGAGGAAGATCTGATGGACATTAATTCCCACCGACAGCTCATGTTCTGAGTATGGGAGTACTGTTTACATTGTTCTAAGCAGAGCTTTTCTGTATTATCTGCACTGCAATAGCTGTTCATTGCTTTTCCATATCTGTGCTGCGTGATGGTAATTAGGGAAACAAAGCAGTTCTGTCATGTTTTCGGTTTTTTCTTCTGAATTTTGTTAGTTTCATTTTCTTTTTTTTTGCTGCACCTGCATTGCTGAACGACTAGAGTTAATACAATCTTTGTAGCAACTGCTTTTAGACTGTCCTGCTAAAGTTTGAGGTGTGAGAAAGAAAAAGAAAGATCTGTGAGCCAAAAAATGACACAGAAATATAAAAAACTAAAATAAACAAATAAAACCACCCAAAGAATCAAAATAATAATAACTTACTTCTTACAGTCAGAGTCCAATTTGATGCATTTGCATCCTTTTGTCTTCTGTATGAATATGAGACAGACTTAGAAAGACTGAAAGACTTGATTAGATTTCTCAAAAGTTTTTCTTAGACTGCTGGACATTTCACTGATGTGAGCTCCCTAGCCAATCTTTTAAGTAATCTGAAGGTTTTAGTGATGTCCAGAGTTCCTAATATGCTGAGACCCTTCTTTGAACCCTGTATTTGAATGGCTGTCCAGGTGAATGCAGGCAATATCCATATTTTGTCTCCTTTCACTGATAAAAGAGAGGTTTGTCTTACAACACAGAGGATTATTTCTAGTTCCCAGAAGTTTTCTACTCCAGTTATGTGGTCCTGAAGAAAAGACACAGACACATTGCAACTCTGAGAACTGCACAGGGGTCATTTGCTATTGGTTTTGTACTAACACAGGATAAGAAAACTCTCAGAAATGCATGACTATTAGGAACAGTGCTTGTTTGCCCATCTGGGGATGGACAGCATCAAAACTTTTTATGACCATATGTTTGAAGTCACACAAAATTTGGGGTTTTGCTTTCATAAACAGCACTGTGCCACAGACAAGGCTCCTGCAACGCAACCCAGAGACTTCATTCTTGTGACTGGTGCAAAAGGCCACAATATCAGTGGTAGAGCTGGTAGCACATTCCCAGAGACCAAGATGCCTTTCATCAAATTTAAGCGCAGAATTATAGAAGAAAATAGGGATTTATTTTATTCTTTTTAGTAGAGAAAATTATAAGAGGCAAGAGACTCACAGTGAAGAAGAAATGGAGAGATAGTGAAGCTGACACTAACCACTATCGCTTGTGAACAGGAGCAGCAGGAAACACAGAAGACACTTAATGTCAACTGCTGTGGGAAAAGAAAACTACAGCCACTCTTAAAGAGGAGGATGTACAGTTATACTTGGCAAATGCTGTGGGAATTGCTAATATGTGTAGCTGGCTGAGTCAAGAATGAACCATCTTGCTGGCACCTTTTCTGCCAGGGAAGGCAACAGAAGCCAATATAAAATGGATTAAGGGTACTTAAAATACAAAAAAAACCTAAACCAACAAGGACCACAAAGAAGCCCACAACAGGCTTTAAAAAAAAAAAAATACACAGAAACAATAACTCAGAGACACATTAATTGAAATTTCTCATTTAAAAGTGGGTGTCTCAGTGGAAGAAGAATGAAGAACAGAGATTCTTGACTGAGCAGCCCAGCAGACACAAAAACCAGTGAAGTGCTCTGTCAGACAGGATACCTGGATCTCTGCTGTCACCTCCTCATTTTGGGAAAGGAGTTAATAGCTTCCTTGCCAGCATTTAAATGAAAACAGCTCTATCCAGAAGACATTCTGCCTATTGGCTGCTTAGGAAAGACAGAACACCTTCCTGGGATTAACTCGTCCATGATCTATTAATTACTATTATTTCTACAGAATCTGATTCAGGATATTGAATTTTTTTTTTTTTTTTTTTTTTTTCCAAAAGTGGTAATGGAACTCACAGTAAAATAAGACTTTTGGGACAGAGGGGAAAAGGTTGTATACTGGAAAAAATCCCTACAACTTTTTACTAGTTCACCGGAAGAGTTTGCTGCGAAGAGCTTACATTAAATAGGGACAGTTGGTTAGTACTAATTATGTTCTTAAAGGAATTTTGGCTTGATCCTATCTTCCACTCATTCCCCTCCCCAAATGTCAGTTATGACTGTATTTTTGGAGAATGATGCTTATTTCGTTTGATTAGACTTGGAATAAGCAAATTGATATTGCATCATTGTTGATTTCTTTCCCCTTTTTAATTTGAATGCCTTATAAAGTATTACATGTTATAGTTCATTAGGTTCTCATTGATTGGACACTTATTAGCTTCCCAAGCCTGTTTCATTGTTCTGCTGCCATGCTTTCACCATTTGGTATTCGGCACTCTGCATAATGAATAAATTACAGTTGAGAGAACGGACATCACCATATGGGGGTAATTTGTACTTTGACAGAAGGACAGGGCTCCTGGACTGGTCCTAAAGGGAAGCTCTGCAATCTTCGAAAATCCCTCTAATTTTTCCAATTATTTACTTTCAAAAGGCCTTTTCCATCCCCAGTGTATGCAGATAGGAGCTTTGAATAGCAGCAAGCTGGGGATCAGACATAAAAGTTCTAATTTTAATTGCAGAGCTCCTTAGATGCAGATGAGACAGTATATACACTGATTAGCACCTTCATGGCTAAGGATACTTGTAGGCATTATGGCCTCTTGGAATTCTGTGATTATGTGGGCTATTTGCAACCTTGGGTAGTTTGTATTTCTTGCATACTGTCAGAGATTTTGGGAAACAAATTTTGGAAAGCTAAATTTAACAATGGTACTCACATGTAGCTGCTATCTGGTCACACATTTTTCCACTTGAGAAAAGAATAATTTAGTCTTTAAAATCATTGATTTATGTTGTTCTTAATACAGAGAAAATATGTACTCTATTCCACTTAGTTATATCATAAAGTTCCTTCTACAGATAAAAAAAAGCATTCAAAAAAGAACAGAAAACTATGGTCAAACCTGGAATTCATAGCCTGGTCCTAGGAAAGGTCATGCACAGTGAATCTAAGCAGGCATTTTGCTTTCATTTGTCCTCCACCCGCTTTGTCAAGTCCCTTGAAGCTGCTGTATTCAGTCCCAATTAGACCTGTTTGGGTTCTAAACCAGTGTATTTAGAAAGGGGATTGAACAATATTTTAAATAAAGTCTTTCTCACAATAATTTCTATACTTTTTCAAGATATTTTTTCTTACTCAAAGTGTCTTCATTTTGTGTAGTTCTGACACTGTCTTCCTAGTTAACATACTGAGGATAAAAATAAATAGTGAGCAAAAATATCTGAGCTACTACATATCGAGCAAGTTTTCACACCAGCTACTTCATGACATCAGAGACATATATTTTAGAGGAAAGTCTCCTTTACCTTTCGGATGATCTCATCTTTGCATCTAATGTACTTGGCATGCTAAAGATAGCCTTCTGCTTTTCTTTGCATTTTTCTTCCAGCTTGGAAGTGGGTCCCAAGTTCCTTCTCACTTGGTGGTATCCCAGACGGTTTCACATGCAGTCACCCTTACCTCCTGTGATGACAAACTAGGCTTTTTTCTAAACACAAAACTGGTAAAATTTGAACTCCAGACTTTGCTTTAGGTTTGCATCTTATCTAATTTTGACTGTGGAATCTCAACACAGAAGGAGAAAATGTCTCTGAAAAGTGAAATCACCCATTCAACCTTTAAAAAGGTTCCTTGGAACTTGTTCAGATCCAAGGGAGAATACTTGTGCAACAATCTTTCTTTTTCCCCTTACCACAACCCAGGCCACCAGCAAGAAGAAATTGGCAAAGTAAGTCTGCATGAGCAATTCCTTTAGCTCCTCATACAAGCAAGAAGAAATTCTCAGAAATTAAGAATTGAAGTGTTTAATTGCCATCTTTTAAACATGGGATAATCCAGATTGACCCCAAGTGTTAATACCACTGGAGCATGATCAGAGAGAGCAAATCAAGCAACCCATATTCATATCCATAATCTCTGGGTGTAATCCACTGCATAGTAAAACAGAATCTATTCAAGATTGACATAAATGACAGCAGGGGAGAAAAGGAATGCATACTTACAGCCAGACCGGCCTCTCTCCAGGCATTTAGTAACTGATGTTCTGCAGCTAATACTTTGTTTACTACCCTTTGGTTATTGGCAAACATTGATGATTACTTGTATTTCATGTTTCTGACTGAATTTTCTTCCCAGGTAAACAATAAGCTTTAAAAAGCACAGTAAATAGGAGAAAAGACACAGAGGACAATATGGGAGGCATGGAGTCCTTATATAAGAGTGTTCTGGACCCAAATTCTTTGTAAGCCGCTCTTCCAAAGACCTCCCTTTTGCTAGCTAATGCAATTAAGGGCCAGTTCTGTAGTTTAACAGTCTCCCTAAATGCTATGGATGTTGAAGTTATAGCCTGTAATGGAGCAGTAAATCTATACTGGAGGCTGTAGACAGGCACTGAGAAGTGCTCATCAACCTTCTGGTCAGAAACAAAAAGTGACCAGCAGCCAGAGGAACACAACCACTGTTTACTTGGAAGTGGTCAAGAATTTTACTCACATTCAGAGATGCAGATTTAATTTTTTCGTCTAGGTTAAAGAAACTATAGATGTGCATTTTCTATTTTTAACACTGTAGCCTTTTTAGTTAAAAATGGAGGGAAAGTGAAGAGTTCTATATTCTCTATAAATATTGTTTAAGGAAAAAGAGACTTGGTGTAACTGTATTGATACCTTTTTTGTAACTTTTTAGAGATCTGCTTTACATAATGTGTTCCTTTACATTCTTTATCTGTCTCTGTGGAGTTCAAAGCTTTCCTAAGCCCTATTTACTAGGGCAAGAGAAATATAAGCCCTGCAGCTGTTGGCTTTTACACTCATTGGACTAAGTTTTAATCCAAAGTGCAAATCTTGTGCAGTGCGTTGAGGTGATAAAATGTGAAGATGCACTATTGTCTCATTTCTGGGCACCTAATGGTAGGTACCAGTATGATGTTACCAAAGGAATAAGGAGGGCCAGTGTGATTTATACAAGAGAAGATCAGAGGGTGTGAATTGCAAAGGCGTTCTGAATAAATTAAAAGATGAAGTATAAGAACTGAATTTGGGAGACAGGTCGCCCACATTGAACAGATCTCCCCCATACAGCCTTATCTCATGCTTTAAGACTCCTATTCACTGTCTTCATTAGTATAGTGTTTATTGAAAGAATAGAAATGTAAAATTAAACTAATATCCTCATCTCTAATATTTAGAAATAAAAATAAGAGAAACCAAACCTTGTGTCAGATTCTTTCAGTTGCTTGCTGCTGGAGCAGTTCTTAATAACTGTAAGTATTGGTTAGAATGATGATGATAGATTTTTAAAAAAGGTCTGTCAACAAAGGAAATATCTAATTCCTTGGGAATTGTATCAAAATCTCTTTTGATTCTTGAGTTCTTTCATCTTAATATTCTGCTTTATTTATAGGGTCTTGCAGATATTGATTATTTATCAGTCACAGCTCTCTCCTCTGAGTTACTAAGAACGTTACAAACAAGAACAACATAAGACAGTACTTGCTTAAAATGACCACACTCCCACACCAAAACTATCTTTAGACTGTATTTTAAATCAAATCAAATATTAAAGTAATACTAACCTTTCTTTTACTTTTTCTCTCAAGAAATGGTTGATATTACCCCTTCCTGCCATGAGGAATACCTGTGAGTTATTGAAAAACATCTGAAGGACAACACAGTCATTGCTCACAGCCAGCACGGCTTCATGAGGAAAGTCTTGCTTGTCAAACCTAATTTCCTTTTATGACAAGGTAACTCACCTGTCTGATCAATAGAAGCCAGTAGATACAATTTTTTTAGATTTCAGTAAAGCTTTCGATACTGTCTCTTACTGTATCCTTCTGGACAAAATGCACATCCCACAGCTGCATAAATACATCATGTTATGGTGAGCAGCTGGCTCACAGGTCGGGCATAAATGGCTACATCAGATTGGTGACCTGTCACTGGTGGTTTTCACAGGGCTTCATCATCAGCCCGGTGCTTTTCAACATCTTCATAAATGACTTGGAAGCAGAACTCAAAGGTGCACTAAGTTTGCAGATGCTACGAAATTGAGAGGAGTTGTTGACTCCCTCAAAGACATGGAGACCCTGCAGAGAGACTTCGACAGATCAGAGGACTGGGCAATCATCAATTGTATTAAGTTTCAGCTGCATGAACTGTATGAAGTTTGACAGACAAGTAAGTGCCAGATTCTGCACCTAGGATATGTACATACGGAAGTGTGTACTGACTGGGGAACAAGAGGCTGGAGACCAGTGCTGTGGAAAGGGACCTGGGTTCCTTGTTGATGGAAAGTTGGATATGAGTCAGCAGCACCCTGGCAGCCAGGAGGGCCAGCTGTGTCCTGGGGGGCATCAGGCACAGCATCACCAGCCAGGCAAGGGAGGGGATTGTCCCGCTCTGCTCTGCTCTGGGGCAGCCTCACCTTGAGTGCTGGGGGCAGTTTTGGGTACCACAATACAAGAAAGACATAAAGCTGTTAGAGAGCATCCAAAGGAGGGCAACGAAGAGGGTAAGGGGCCTCGAGGGGAAGCCGTATGAGGAGCGGTTGAGGTCACTTGGTCTCTTCAGCCTGGAGGAAACTGATTACAGTTACAACTTCCTCGTACGGGGAAGAGTAGGGGCAGGCACTGATCTCTTCTCTGTGGTGATCAGTGACAGGACCTGAGGGAATGGCCTGAAGTTGTGTCAGGGGAGGTTTAGGTTGGATATTAGAGAACGGCTCTTCACCCAGGGGATGGTTGGGCACTGGAACAGGCTCCCCAGGGAAGTGGTCACAGCACCAAGCCTTACAGAGTTCGAGAAATGTTTGAACAATGCAGATACATGGTGTGACTCTTGAGGATCATTCTGTGCAGGGCCAGAAGTTGGACTTTGATAATCTTGATGGGTCCATTCCAACTCAGAATATTCTATATTCTATGAAATGCTTCTATAGAACAGGTTAGGCCATCACAGAAATTAATCTTTTTTTACAGATTAGAAACTCTAAATTTATTGTGACAGGACTTTGTCTTCTGGACATGTTTTACTTTACAAAAGAGCACTGTCTGCTGGTACAACATTCTTTGTCACATCAATGCTTTAAAATCATCTTAGTTTGTGTCTGGGCAAATGGAATAGAATACCTTTGCAAGTAGTGACTTGGTTGTAAGGTTGTTGCAATCAAATATTTATGGGTTTGGACAAGTATCATTTCACCCAACTGAAACCTCATGCTATGTCTTTAATAAAAATATCAAACCTCAATTATCATGTCATGTTATGATAATGCACTGTGCATTAGGCTATATAGGCAGTCATATATAGTTGTTCTTAAAATACAAACAATATTGATGAATCTAGAAGATGCTTGACCCAAGCAACATTGCTTGTCATGAAGAAAAATCTGTGTCACGTGTCAAGCCAGGTACCAACTGTAGCATTTGAAGAGGTCATGCTACAGTAAAAAGAAAAGTATCAGTTTTTACTGCAACACAGAATATCTTGGACAAGCTAGTAATTAAACTGTTAATGGAGTTTCCCCTTTTACCAAAAGGAAACATAGAATCTAATCTGCAAATTTTGAGTAAACTATTAATTATGACTTGAATATGAACACACAAATATAGTTGATAAGATATGCAGTGGTTTTCACTTAAAACCCATGCTTTTAGCTTCACTTGGTACAATAAACTTAGATCAGACTAGACAATGAAATACATGACCTACTCTACTGAAGCAGCCCACTTCTTCTCTTACAGATTATGTAGTATTTTATCAAAGATTGTTATAAATTCAAGCATTCCTCCAAGACAGAGATTTGGCTTTTTCAAAGGCTGGATTGCATTAACTGAAGCCCTCGCAAGTGCCTCCTCTGTAGCAAACTCTACATTTTAGGGTCAGGGGTGAACTCTTATTTGAGTAGGAGGAAAATTGTTAATGAAATTTTGCTCAGTGAGCTGTGTCATCCTTTATTCTTGCTGTGCTCCCGGCAGGTCCATACTGTCAAATATCAGAAGAGGCTGGAAATGAGTGACACATGTCTTCAAGACCAGAAATGACAGTGACCTTCCAGCTCCTTTTTGTGAAGGAGCAGGGGTGTTGTACATAGCTATTAAGAACAGAAACGAACACTGACATTTTAATAATGTTCTGTTTGGTTCTTTACTTCTTCTTATGGCAGTGGTTCAAACTCTATTCTTAGTTTTTCCAGCACAAACTCACAGCAGTCCCTTCCAGGACATAAAACCAGATTTATGTTGGAGTGAGTGAGGGGAGGAATCACCTGGTCACCTCCATAATTTGGATTGCTACATATGCTGCATACTTAATTGGAAGCAATGTATCTCATATCTTGAGGAAGGGAAAGATAATTTGCCTTTTTATCACTATGTTTGGGACCAGACAGTATCACAGTTTATAACTCTGAGTTTATTTTTCTACTTTGCTTTCACAATTTCATCTTTTCTTTGTGACAGTTTAATTTTTCAGTACTAAACTCATTTGTGCATAATATTATCCATATGGAAATTGTGAGACACTTAATGGAGAATCCAGACATTGCAAATTGGTAGGGATAGGAGAAGGAAGGTAAAGTGTATGTCCTGGCTTATTTACATAGACAGAAGGACATAAGTAGTTAGATTTTCCCTCTCTTTAGCCCTACAGATCAGCATGGCTTGCAAAACACCTGCAGAAGCTCAAGAGGATGGCTAGAACAGTTCAGGAAGAAATCTCAGCCAGAGCCTGATGCATAAAGACAAAGAATAAATGATATCTTAAGATACAGAAAGGATGAAATGAGAAGAAATACTCCTGATTTGAAAGCCTTGCTTGAGCACAGGCAGGAATTGTTGATTTGCATAGCAACCCCAGTCAGGTTAATAGAATCATAGAATCGTAGAATGGTTCCGGTGGGAAGGGACCTTAAAGATCATCTCATTCCAATGCCTTACAAAGCCCCATCCGAACGGTCTTGAACACTCCCAGGGATGGGGCATTCACAACTTCTCTGAAAAACCTGTCCCATTGCCTCACCATCCTCATGGTACAGAATTTCTTCCTTGCCTCTAGTCTGAACCTACTCTCTTTCAGTAAAAGCCATCCCCTCTTGTCCTATCACTACACACTCATGCAAAGTCCATGTCCAGCTCTCTTGTAACCTGGAAAGTGCTATAAGGTTCCCCCAGAGCCTTCTCTTCTCCAGAATGAGCAACCCCAACTCACTCAGCTTTTCTTCTCTGGAGAGGTGCTCCATCCCTCTAATCTCTGGATTTGTCTAATCTCTGGACTTGCTTCACAGGTCCATGTCCTTCCTATGTTGAGGACTCAGAACTGCATGTGGGGTCTCACCAGAGCAAAGTAGAAGGACAGAGTCACCTCCCTTGTCCTGCTGGCCACATTGCTTGGGATGCAGCCCAGGACACAGTTTTCTTTCTGGGCTGCAAACACACGTTGCTGGGTCATGTGTAGCTTCCTGTCAACCAAGCTATTTTTTTTCACTTGCATTTAGAACAGGTGCAGGCATTTCTGTTATGTGTGAACTGCACTGCAGTTACCCTTGCTCTGATTACATTACAAATGAGGATATTGCAAAGAGGTGTGCATGATGCTGTATCTAGAGAGCTCCTAGAAGCTGAAAACCAGAGCAGAAATTAGCAACCCATCTGAAAATCCACAAATTAAAAAATTAGCCAGAGAGGATAAAATAGCTGTGCCCATTTGTCTCATTACAGTACTTCTGGCAGCAGATCTGAAATCAGCTTACCAAACAGTTAAAACTTTTTTCCCTTGGCAATCCTTCTGGAGTATCTCCTTAGTGTACAGCAGGGTGGAAGGGAATGCTGGAAGTTTTGCACTGGTGTCTGTGTTACTTTCAGGTGTATTCTGGATAAAATGTGCTCTCATGTATCCTGTCTGGCATGGTTGGAGACAACCACAGTGTTCACAACAACTCATCCCTTTAGAGGAGGACAGCAAGTCTTGTTCTAGGGCTTGCTCTTGGTCTCATTCTATTAAATGTTCAAGAAGGTACTTGTCAGAGAAGCCTCCATGCAGTCTGTGACTGTCCATGTTTGTCCTTTGAACAGAAAGGGAGAAAGAGGAGGAGACAGCAGCGTCACAAGGAGGAGTGGTAAAAGAACATGGCCAGGACTAAAAATCTGGTATTATGCTAGGAAACCCCCCCTCAGGGTGCCACTTTGCACTGTGCTTACTTCTGGACTTGGCTGTGCAGTGGTTGTACACACAGTGCCCAGGCTGGGGTACCCTCATGGGCAACATCTATGAATGACCTAACAGGGACATGAGCCCTGTGGTGAGCACTGTGGCACATAACTTTCTGAACAGTGCAGGATTCTGCTACATGACAACAGTTCTGTGCCAGAGAAAAAAAAAGTGAAAGCTGCACTGCTTCTGCTGACAGAGACTGATCTTTGGCATAGAATTTTCCAAGGAAATGCTTGAGGTTGGAGCTCGCTTTTCCCTGTGGTTTGCCAGAAACCAGACATGTCAGTTTTTCACTGCTTTAAGTCAGGGATGTGTGAGATGAAAACGGGATCCTGGTCAGCTAGGGGCCCACAACAAAGAGCAAAGAAGTTTGGCATATCAAAGAGCTCTGTTCTGAGAGCAATAAAGAAGCATATGGGCTGTCCACTTGGTCTTCTTGTTGAATTTTGGTTACCGTGTATTTTAGTTGTTGCAAAACCACAAGACATCAAATGTCATTTTCTTTGTTTGCTGTGAGTAAAATAAAACACTGTTTTGTCATTTATATTTGACCAATAAAGTGCCAAAACTATAATGTAATACATTGTTTTATAACAATGCCTACCTTATTACTTGCACAAGTGATGGATACATAGACAACATGGAAAAAAGGGGCCAATGTGTGTTAGTTTCTTAGGAACACAGAAAACATTTTTTTACCCTCTTTTACTCAGATTTCAATGGCCCTGGAATACTTTCTGTCTTTTGCTGGAAAGCAAATCCTTTCCTGAAAGTGTTACATCCAGTAGCCACAGGATGAAGTCCTGTGGCAGCGTGACAGGACTGGAACACCTGAGATTCACACTTGAGAATCAGCGCCAAGTACTACAACTGTGTACTAGAGTAGATTTACGTGAATTTTGGGGGTGATTTTTTGCTCCAATTAACAGTCATGTATGTGATGCAGAAAGACCTCTGATTGGTGACTAACCTTTTTTATGAGATTTGGCTGTTTTCAGCTTTTAGTAAGAATATATTTCTTTTGTTGGGATTGCTTGTTTACAAACAATGTCCCATTTCTACTTCAAGAAGAAAAAAAAATTACAGTTCTATGATAACTAAAATTAGGATGCAATGCAGCAAAATTATATAAAACATACACCAGCAAAAGTATTTAAATCATTCTAAAAATAAAAGAAAAGTTTTGCTTCCAAAAGATCTCTTGGAAACTTTTATTTTTAATAAGCTGATATTTGGGGGGATAGAGAGAAATGCAAATTTAGACTTTCAAATGTAAATTTTATCCAGATAACATCTTCTTAAAAAGTATATTTAGATTCTGTTGATTTGTTCTTTAGTATTTGGCAAGATTGTAAGCAGAACCTCTGTTAGACATGACTAGGGGGAAATTGTAATATAAATAAAATATTAACCTAATTAAATTGCATCTTTTTAAAACTTGATCAACCTTGTGAGGTCCTACACGAGTGTAAAACAGATCCAAAATTCCATGGAAGGAATGGGTGCTAAGATTCCCCGAAAGGTTGTCTTCTAATGCACCAAGCATATCTGGTTTTTCCTTAGCAGGTATCAAGACCCAGTCAAGAGTACACTAAATCTTATTTCAGTGAAAGGAGCTAAAACTGATTGTTTTAAACAGACTTTGCCATTCTTACTTTACTTGCTGCACCATTTAAAACTTGGTGTGTTCCTTAACCATAACATGGTATTTCAGATAGTTTGCTTGGCCTGGTAGCACTTCAGAACACCAGAGAAGCAGGTCTATTCCCCAGACAGCTGGGTTCTCAAATATTTCCATTGGTACGTCCTTTTGCCTGTGCAGCACATGCTTTCATTTCCCAAAGCCACTGTGCACTGTTATCGTTGGTACCCTTGGAAGAAATCCGTGTTTGTTGCTTTAATTTTTGGTGGGAAGCTGGCATTCTGTCATTTCAGCTCATCATATTATTATGCATGTAATAATGTGACATGCTTAACTGCTAGCTTCAAGCTGAACATTTAATGTGGGATACACCTACAGTGTTTTCATTTCAGATAGCTCCAGTCAGACCTCAGAGCAGCTTTCTCATCTGGAAAGATAAAGTCCATGGCATTCACTTTTTTGACATGGACAGATTTGTTTTAACATGTTCAGAATATATAAAAATGTGAATGATAGAAGTCCAGCCCACCTCGAGGTAGGGTGAAATAAAAGATCACTATAGATTTTCACATGTGTATGAACTGGTGTGTTTTTGTGTGCTTGAAATGATGCATTTATGTGAAAGAGATAAAAATACATTTAACCTTAATTATTGTAAAGTATGTTATTGAGTTAATTTGTGACTGTAAATCTATAAATACTGTATATATATATTAAGGTGTACAGAAATTCCAGCCTGTAGATATGTCGAAGAATCTGACAGTCTTTGAATGGAAAAAAATTAAAACATGCCCTACACAAAATCTAGTTTATCCATTTTCTTTTTTTCTTTGCAATTAGCTTACTAAATTCCAAGTATGTTCAATAATCTGCTGATCAGAAATTATTTTAAGCACACTGAAAAAAGCATGAGTGTTTATTACATTAATATTTGCTATGTGGTGATAATGGGAATATTAATCTTAAAACACCTCTCAAGTTGGTTCTGGTGAACACAAACTTACATGCTGATCTTTCCATAACTCTGGAGCTGCTGCTGCACGGAGCCATTGAGAAATCACTGCAAAAGTTCCAGGGCCAGAACACAGCAAAAGGCATCCATGGGCACAGGTGTGTGTAGTCTTAGAGTGATTCAAATTAATTTAGGGCTATTTAAATCAAAAGCTGATTCCTGTCTAGGTTTGTGCTTGCAGCTCGGATAAGTATCTGCAGCTGGCTATATTGCTTCATGGAGGAGTGCTATGAGAGAACAATAAAGGCATCAAAATATTAGAAAAGCCCTGTAGTAGGAAACCAGAGATACTGTACAAGTCTATCTATATGATTTTGCAGTCACTATTGTTGTCTGTCTAATATGGCAGTGCCAATCACAGTCCATGAAAGACACACAGTCTCGTATGCTTAGTTTTTGTTAAAACAGATACTTCCAGTCTTGGGTAATTTTCCGAGCTGGGTGTGAAGTTTTCTCCAGATTTCTGCTCCTGTCCAGATGGTGCTCTGAACTGCACATCTGCAGTACACCCTCCCAGTCTCTCTTTTCTGGAAGTGCTTTAGAGATGAAGATAACCATATCCACTCCTTCACCATAGGACCTTTCTTTATCAACACTGTCTTTTACATTCAGAACAATGCTAATTGAGATACCTCATTGCAAGATTTTAGCTGAATCTCATAACCCAATAAAGGGTGAAAGGGTGAGAAGGAAAAAGCTCAGACTCCCACATTGACTGCAGTCCAGGACCCAGCTGAAACTGTCTTTCTTTTGATAGCAAGGGGAAACAAGTATGGCTAAAAAGTCTATGGCCCTTTGCCTGTCCTGCTAATCATCCAAAGAGAAGGATAATCAAGCTATTGTAAAATCTGTGTGCTCTAACACTGTATTTGCCTTTTTTGTCAGTCACTTGTGGTTGGTCACATCTAGCTGAGGTTCCAGGCACTGGTTTAAAAGTTTACCTTGACAAATGTGTGCCAGCTACTTTAAAAATATCTGTGGATTATAACCCCTCCATGTCAATTTCTTAAGTCGATTTCTTCCTTCTCCCCACAATCCTGTTTGATTTGATTAATCTATGTTGAACAGTACAATAATTCTGGTAGTTCTTTTAAGTAAAATAGTTCCTCAATTAATGAGATCCTGTCCAGTTCAACTTAAAAAAATTCTTTCCTTTTTGTTTTTTTTTTTTTTTGAGAGAAAGAGAAAGAAATTTCCTTTCTCCTGTTATTGAGTGCAAGCAGTGAGACGATTTTTAAGGGGTTTTTTTAGACTTGAATTTTGCTCATCTATGGTAGGCTATGTTTTCTCATTGTAGAAGCTCTTTCCTGGTAAAATCATTCCCTTCACTAATGAGATCCATCCTGATATGACAGGAAGACAGCTCTTAAAACACCCACCGTTTTCTCCCATTCATTTGAATAGCAGCAAAGGGACATCTTTTAAAGTAATTTTTATCAGCAAGATTGGGCTGAATCTCATTAATAAAGAAATGATTTTACTCAAAAGAGCCTTCACAGTTGAGCTATAACCCAGATTAGTGAGATCTAACCTGATTATAACTTTATAAGACATTCTACTTCTGCCATTCAAAGCATGCAACTCAACTGTACGGTAGAGACCATCGATTCAGTAGAGGCTGTTTAAGAGGGAGAGGTATGAAAGCTGAGGAAGGTGCCTGGAGGTGTTTTTCTCATAATTTCAATGTAGCTTGAGCACAGAAATTCAATTCTTGCTTTTGAATATTAAGATTGGTTTTCACTATATGTATTTTTATTTTGCAGAGCATAAGAGGCTCAGATAACTGCAGGTGTTCCAGAACACTGCTGTTTGACTTCACCAGATATTTACATTGGCTCTATTCAAGTTACCACTTCTCTCTAACTTTGTCTCACAAAAAAACCAGAACAAGCACATTGCTTGTCAAAGGTCAGTGTCTGAGCAAGAACATCTGACATTTTGTTTTACAATGCATTTGGCTTTTCTATTTTGGCAGGAAAATAGGAAATAATTGATAAATGAGAAAGAAAAAAACCCTTAGCAAGAACTCATTGTGAATTGCTGAATCTGTTAGTGGGCTAAACAGTTTGGGCACAGTACAGTGCTGAAACTGGAGATGAAAGAGATGTCTTTTATTTCAGAGGATAAAAATAAGTGGTCACCATAGTTGCCTTTGCAGATTATCAAAAATGGTCTTTTGCAAATGGATAAAGATTTTTTCCTAAAGTGACTTTTCAATTAAGTCTCCTTTTTTAGATACTATTTATGTCTCTTTTTTTTCTCCATAAGACAGGCAGGGAGAAGAGAGAAGGCACAGGGAAGAAGGATATATTTTTATATTTTGTTTCAAATAATAGTAAAAAAATACTTGGATTTGATAAAATATGAAATGAAAATCTATGCAAGATTTAATTTCAAAAAATTTCCTTCTTCACTGAATAAAGAATTGAATCTAACATTTCAAGTAGCTCTCATGGAAGGTAAATTTCTGGGAACTGCTGTTTCTCAGGAGACCAAAAAGTTGGTAGTTTCTGAGTGCAAGACCTTAATCACCAAAACCAGCCACTTCATTATCTTTAGCAACATAAAACCAGAACCGCAGAAACCTGGGAATAATTACCTTTTTATGTTAAGCACGCAGCTTGTGGGTGTAGCTGCCTATTTGGACAGTAAGGATAACTCCAAAAGGAGTTTCACCCAAGCTGGACGCATACTGCAGTCAGTTCAAATATCTCACATTGAAAGGCAGTAACTTACAGGGAAACTCAAAGGTATATTTCAGATGAATTGTAGAAGACTGGGCTGTGTAAGGTACGAAATAAAATGCAAGTGTAAAAAGAAAACATTTCAATTGGACCTATATGAGTAGTTATTTTGTTGGCACTTTTGCACCAAGAGCAGAGGTTTGCAATAAAGACACACATTTTGTTTCTACAACACCATAACTCTGATTTTCCGACATTTTATATAAACTACCTCATTTTCAGATATTGCTTTCCAAAGATGTCTGAAGACAGAGCTGAAAACCTCAATACCAGCCTTTCCCAGGGCCAATAGCTCTCCCTGTATGGCTCCCCTGGTTTTAGTTTCCCAGGGTCTTTCCCAAGAAAGAGGCAAGGCTCTATTTACTTTTGCTTCCTTGCTTGCAACATTTGTTTACCTCAGCAGAAAGCTCATATGAATTCATACCATCCCAAACTGCATTTTGCCCCCACCTGTTCTTTGCACAAGTACAAAGAGCTGCAGCTGAGAGCGAGGTAAGAGTGCACTGAAGCACTGTGAAGAAAGGAGCACAGAAAACTGCTACCAAATTTCACTGAACAGTGTCCTATTCCAAACTGGAAATGTTTCTGTGAGATAGGATGGCATCTCTTGAATATTAATAAATAGCAAACCACTGAACACTCAGTTGTCCTCGGCAGAAGACTAAATAGGTCACCCCACTGTCGGAAAGTAGCATAAGTCTTCTAATTAGACTAACGAAAGACAAATACAAAAGGAAGAGAGATCCTAGCCTCTTGCTGGTAAAGGACTGCCTAGGTGCCAGACAACCTTTGTTTCATGCAGAACTCATTAAATTAGCATTTAAATCTCTATAACTCAGATAGGACAGAGAATGTTGAATATGCTTGGTAACGCCGAGCCTGCAGAAGCCAAGCAATCACAACAAAACATCACCAGGGTGGGGTAAATCACACCAAGACATATCAAAAAGGAGTGGTGATACGTGTTTTCTTCCAGCCTTCGGGCTACTGAAGGGTGAAACAGCTGCATCAAGATGGAACAGGTTAAGAAGGCCCTACTAATACTATAGCACAATTTACCTTAAGGAAGGACAACTATTACCTTAGCAAAGCCTTGAACAATATTTTGAGAACACCATATTCATAGATACACTTTCCACCTTGAGATACAACTGCTGTTCAAAATCCAGAGTAAACAAGTATGGCTGGAAGACCAACTGCCTGCACCTGGGAAAACATAACCGAAGGGCCTAACAGGAAAGGACCAGAAAGGACGGAGGGACTTGTTCAGAATGGGCTTCAGGTGTTACATGGTAATTGAGTTTCCAGTAGTAACAAATTGGAAGAAGCTTAAGGAAATCTCTGTAGCTCAAATCAACTGCATTTGAATAAATGTAGGCAGTGGGTAGCTCTAGTGTTGTGTGGCAAATCAGGCCTAGGTTTGGAGTTAGTTACTGAGTGGCTTAGCACTTGTATAGCAGTACTTCTACCAGAATGTCTGTGTTCCAAAACGTACTGTGTTGCATACCCTATGGAGAACGTGGAGCCTTTGCAGGGATTTTCATAATTTCATACTCCCTCCAGGAGAGTGAATATCTCTTTGTTTTGCTATATTTAGCACATCCTCCACCCTTGCCCTCAAGTCTTAACTATGGCTGAAAGATTAATCCTGAAAGTCTTTCATGAGCTCATAAAATCTAAAAAATACAATAAGGTCTAGATGGCTCAGGTTATTGCTGTTAGGAGCTTTCATTTCTTAGGTGGAGGTCTCTGTTCTGGCTAGAGTAAGCACCCCAGAGAAATAAGCTGGTCCTTCCTGCACACAGCTGCACATATCCATGTTCTTTTCCAGAGAGACCCGGAGCACCTGAGAAGGCCTCTGGCAGTTATGAAACAGAGTGTGTTTGACTGAAGGTTGCATAGCACCTCCTTGCTTTATCAGCTCCTACCTTCGGCCCACACTAAACTCACACACACATTAAAAAGTGAAGTGTAATATTCTGCTCCCTGATCTTCTTAGACTGCAATGTCTTTGTTCAATTCTCAGTCATTGCTGGAATGTGCCAAGCAATGAAATGTCAGTCTTTGAAACACAGTTCTTAGGAGAATTTTTTTTTCTACTAAGTAAATTTATCTCATAATAATATTTAATGATGTCCCATTTAGTATTGTTCCTATTTTGCTTCTATCAGTCTTCGTTATGAATGCCATGTTGCATCTCAACCCTTCTGCCTCTGAAACTCATGTCAATGCCAATATGTGGGTATTACTAAATACAGAGAATGCATAAGAATCTATTCAGCCAGCACTCCTCCACTTTCTCTGAATTCATTGTGTCACCTCCGCCTCCAGTGGCCTGTCTTGAAGAGCCCCAAGGTAATTCTTGAACGCACGGCACTGCTGCCCCCAGGCTCCCTCCAATGCTGTTGTGCAATGTACCCGTTCTTTTGTATGTAAGAGGGAGAATATTTGTAAGCCAAGTAAGAAGAAAATGCCTGATGTTTTCATGAGTGTTTGAACATTTCACACAGAGGGAAGGTTCACCCCTGCTTTTTAAACTGGATATTTTCACGTCTGGGCTAAATAGTTATTTTGTTGGGAACTGCTGATGGTGTTAATTAAGGGTGGGGTAGCCTTAAAGGGCAGGCTTAGGTGAGTATTGTAAAAGACTGGACATTAAACTGACATTTGAATGGTTTTCGCATAGAATTTTAACAGAGAGAAGTACTATGTCCCTTTGTACTGCCCAAGCCTAAAAATCCCACAGGGTATTTTCATTCCCACCTACCTACTTCTCAGTCTGCCAGTGTCACAGTGGATGATACAGATCTTCTATCAGAGACACAGAAAATGAATGCAGAAAATGTTAAAGAAGATTTAATTCCTTGCCTACTATACCCATCACAGTTTTCTATTTTTTTTTTTTTAAGCAATAATGCCTACCATCAATAATAACACTTAAAAAAGAAAATAGAATTAGAACAGGTGACACCATTCCCAGAAAAGGAAGGTTTGGGGATGGTTTCTCAACCTGCCTAAAAATCCAGCAACCTTCTCCCCATTTGTGAGGTCTGTGGGCAGTGACCACTCTATGACAGCTAGTGCAAGTTGTATCTGACAAGTTCACTGAACCATTAAGATTTTGATGATCTTTAGGGTGCCTTCCAACATCCTATGATCCTCTGATTCTACGATTATTTCTAGAAACAAAGAGTAGGGCATAATCAGGAAAGAACCCTATACTTCCCAATGCTTTAGCTATGCCTTATGAAAAAGAAAAATATTTCAACAAAACTGTAGGGTAATTTTCTACATTCCCTAGGCCCCAGTCTTGAGTCAGGGCCTTTTAAATAGCTTTGTGATTTGAGTCTTCATCATAGATGAAGATGTTATGCTAGTTACCAATTAGCTTACTCTTTTCTCCACCAGTGTTTACCTCAGACCATGAACAAGAAGTGACTGAACACATGAATTACATTCCCTTCCTCCTTTGTTAGGTAAGTTTTGCTTGTAGTTTTTAAACAAAGCTGATTTTTAATTTATTTGAAAGGAATTAAATCCCTGTTTTTTACAATCTTGATACAAACAATGATTAACAACTGCATGATTAATGGAGATTAAAAAGCTCATTTAGGGTCTAATGGAAGTTAACAGGCCCTTTTTTATTAATGTTTCTAATTGATTCTTGATTTAAGTGGTAGCCATTTTTTTAAAGTGGCCTGTTATTGAAATGTACTTCTGGTAAAAAAAAATGGACATTAAATCTTTGGGAAACTTTCATGTATAAATCTATGCTTGATCTATACAATTATTCTATTATTGATTTATAACGTCAGAGGTGTAAAATCTGTGAAAGATAAAGAACAAAGAAAATGTCCCAAGTAACATTTTCTTTGCACATTTTCCTAGGTTCCACCCACCATCAGAATCAAAGGCCTCTCCCAAATATTTTGTTTACTAATACAGATGCTATGACAAGTCACACGTTCTAACATTTGAACTTATGTTGAAATTTTGAAGATACCTCACAAGATGTTTAGCCAGGTTAATTTCTCTACCTTTTTGAGTTATGAAGTTCTCAAACTTGTATGTAAAGGATCTTTTATGGGTAAGCTGCTACACAGAACAATCCTGATAAAGAAGCTTCAAGGCAGATGAGGCCAAGAGTATGAATTCAGTTCTGTATGCTGTAAATAATACAAAGAGATTAATTCTCTTTACAGTTTCTATATGGAGCTAAACTTCTATGCAGGTTGCCTGAGATGCGTGAATATCTAATATTTTCTACCTGCCTAATCAGTTATAATTCAGCATTAAAAATTACAGTGTGTTCCTATTCATACTACTATGAATGTTATTCATTTTTATTGTGTTTGTTTCCATAGTAATTAGCTCAATGGAGCAAGATCATTACACTGGCCCAAATCCCCAAATCTTCAGATGCTGCAAATAATGTCACTGGGTTTCAGTGAGCTCTCCTGACTTATGCTGGTGAGGTTCAAGACAACTACATTGAGGCATTCATTAACATTACTGGTTTATGAAAGAATAGTATTTTTCTGTAATTATCACTGCAATGATTTTAGAGAAAAAAAAAAAAAGACAGGACTATTGAAATAATTTAAAACAGACTTTTTACAGGTAGTAATGATCACGCATACAATTAATTCTCATGTGCTTACAGCTATCAGCACGAGGAATAGACATCCTACAGTTTCCCAAAATTATGGCTTGAATGACACAGCATGGAAAGGGGGTGACTGTGCTACAGTGTATTTTTACTTGAAAGTCATGTTTTTTCCCTTCTTCTGTTCAGCTTTCTCTGAGGAAAATCTGGTTTATCTCGATTTAGTCCAAAGGATATGGTAGTCAAGTTCCTAACAGTAATGTCAGTGATACCAACCCCAACAATTCAGTAATCTTAAAATGTAATCACACTAGATGATTTATTTTACAGATTATTTAGTTTTTTCATTAAGAAACATGTCAAGGAAGAGCTGAGATTGTAAATTTGACTGTGGAGGAGACAGCCTAAAAGGTAATGGGGAATAAAAATAACACCCCCTCAAATGTTGTGGCTACTTCTGTTATGTAACCGACATCAGCATATGAAAATTAATTGGGAGGAGCTGCAAACAGCACAGAGAACACAGACATACCAAGAGATAAAGTGGAAAGCCTTGTGGCAGAGCAGTAATGACCTGACCTCATGTTTCCTTGGGATTCAGTGAACTCACAGAGAGTTAGGGCAGAGGAAGGGAAGAAAACATCTTGAAGGATTCACTCTGTAAATATGAAAACTGATGCAAGAGTGAGAAAAAAAAGAAAAAAGAAAGAATATGTGTAATAAGTAGAAAGGAAACAGATGTGGCAGGAGTCAGAAAGGCTTGAAAATTTCTAAGGTCAGACCTGAATTTAAAGAGGAAATATACCATCTGAGTAAGAAAGCTTTAAAGTAAGGTAGTGAAAGAGAGGAGCATAAAACTCTGAGAACAGCAAAATTCCACCTTCTTCCTTTCCTATGGCTTCCTTCTTCTTTGCTAGTGTAATGAGAGCTCTCCCTCCATGCATTTCAGTATCCTCTACCACTGTTGGTATGACCATGTTACAACTAGGAGCATCCATGCTACTCATCATGCCACAAAGTTAAAACGCAATGAGTTTCCTTTCTAAGTTGAAAGACACTCCATCTGTATGGTGCTTTTTTCCATAAAAGAAAACATTTGGGGGAATAAAATGGGTTTTGAAATGCTTATAATAAAATAAACATACTTGCACATGCTGTACATTGTGCCCATGGATAAAAACATTGTAAACCAGCTGTACGTCTCAAAGTGTCTAGCACACATATTCTTATTCTTCATAAGTTTATTTTGTAGTGGATAAAGCTGGGACAAAAAGAGGAATGAAATATCTTACCTAGAGCCTACAGGATCATTGGCTGTTGGACATAAATTCCACTTTCCTTTTCTGACCATGAGTTCACATGACTGACGTGTTCCTTGTATGTGATAGAATAAGGTGAAATCTTGTTTCCTCTTGGAGCTTAATGTGTGATATCATGGCAATGACAAGCATGAATGAGATGCCAACATTTGGCACTCCTTGGTGAACAGTGAAAACATTACAGTGAGAGGTGTCCAGCAGCGTTAAAGAGTAACCCAATCAGGACAAGTCCATGTCTGAGTCAACATCAACTTGATAGAATTTCTGCTTTTGGCAGTTAATGTTGACAATTAGTACAGTGCCCTTATTGTATATGTGAGGGACTCGAGTTCCTTTAGTGGACACTGAGTACAAAAGCTAAGGAAACAGCTGCTGGGCACATAAATGTCTTGTTGGAAAGATATGAATACATTTAGAAAGATAGATTTGTGTTGCTGGCCGTAATCCCTTGCCTTAAGTGTCTTCTGATGGTCAGAGATAGCAGTGCACTGAATAAAAGGAAGCACTTTTGACTGGCTAGTGTACATCAGGTCCCATACACATACTGACTGAATTCACGTTACTTGTCACTTGATACAGTTATGAGATCTGAATGATTTTCAGTCACTTCACTGAAGGCTGTATTTGAAACCTGGTCTCAAAGCTGCAAGGCAAGTGTATTACATACCTGTCAACTAACAAGACTTGCCAAAATGAATCTACTCATATGAACACATGACCATTATTGCTGTTCACACTGTGAAACACTATACACTGTGACAAAAGTAAAAAGCAAGAGGATTATTACGCTAGACAGTCACTTACTAAATATATTTATTGTGGAGAAATGAATATTCCTTTTAAAACAAAAAATTTGAGCTTTTGATAAAATTTATAATATTGAGAAATGTGATATGGGCAACTTAGTAAAACTTGACCTTTTCCTCTTGTAAGGAATAAGAAAATATTTACATTTCCTGCCTGACCAAAGATTTTTATGCTGAAGACTACTAAATATTCCACATACCAAGCTCAAGTAAAAGCAATTGAATTCAGCTAGGAGCTGGCCCACACAAGCCAAATTTCTTACATTGTTACAGAGCGGTTAATCATTCATCAGATGTAAATAATAACCTATTTACCAGTTAACAAAGCCCAACCATGGTCACATAGGGGAATGTACAGTGTGCTGCATGCATTTTCTAGGTTTGCATGAGAAACATGGGTCAGTGAATTGGTAAAGTTGACAAGATGTTCACTGAAAAAGAATTGAAAAAGCTCCTTGAAATGGAATTCGGAAATGTACTTTCTAATATGAAACTCCCACAGGAAAGAGGAGACTCTAAGGGTACAGAAGAAGATGTAGAAGTTAGTTCTATTGTCAGGTCTAGAAAATTGACTCTGTCTTACAGGTGTCTTCAGTAACCAAGGGCTAAAGAACTGTCAAAGATTCCATCTATCTGAGTAAGAGCTAATGAAATAGAGATGGAGACCAGGCTCTTGCACAATGTCAGTTGATCACATTTCCAAAAGTTTTACTAAGAGGAGAAAAATACAAAATTATTTAGAATGTCTCAGACAGAATACTAACCCTAGTGTTTTAAGATCCATACTGCAAATTAACCCCATAGTAGGCACAGTGCTACTTTATCTGTGAAATGCTGATTTATTTAATACCATTATTTCGTATATATTTTATTAATAGGAAGATGTATGCACCTTCAACCACAAAAACTACAGTAAAAAAGAATGTTACAACTCATTGAGTTCACTAGCATTCCGTCTTCTCTTTCAAAGCCTCATTGTTGTGTGCAACAACTATTAGAAGCATTTACCCTTCTGCAAGAACAAATTAAAACAAAAATCTAGTCATTACTATTGGAAAAAGAGATTTTAAATAGTTGCGAATGGGTCTGTTTGAATGACATCTGGTTTGAATGACAGCTTCAAAAAATAACTGCTACTGCCAGGAGAAGGCAATGCTTTCTCTGCTAAGAGTGTCTGGTGATTAACTCAGAAATTATACAGCTTATAAACTCATTAAGGCTTTGTGCATGTGCAAAAGGTGGAGTGATCTTTGAGTAACCAGTTAAGGATGTAATATGAGACACATAGTAAATGAATACTTTTGATGATATCAGTATTTCAAATTTCTTTCCATTCTGTCAGAGAAAACATCACCAGTTTTCCTGCCTTGTCTCCTATTTTGCAGGAAAGTTGTTAATGCTGGCTCAACTGTGACTATACCCTCTTTCATGCTTCAGTGTCCATCACATTAAGATGAGATCCTGGTTTCAGAATTATACTGAACTGGCAACAGTGATTTATTAAACCCTCTTCATCCTGCTTTGTAGACATCATGTGACCTGATTGGTTTGTGAAGATTTTCATAGAGTTTACTCCTTGTGATAAGAGCTGGATAAATTTCCAAGAAGATAGTTCTTCTCTTTGAGATCTTTCCAATCCAGTCAACTGTGTTGTCCAACACTCCTGCAACCCTTTTTCTTAGTGAAAATGGTGAAAAATGTATCTGCATAGTACAGATGAGTAAGCTCCCCAGATTTTTAAGATAGTTATTCATGGTATATAAATAAGGGCCTAATCACTGTTGTAATAAGAGTTCTATACATGGATCTAATCTATCAAGTAAATACAGAAGATTCCCATTTTATATTCCAGAGGTCAATTATCATATTGGTTTTGAGCTGGAGGTAGGAGAGGATGGGAATGGGGTTACAATTAGCTGCTGTTTATCATAGATTTTTTTTTCTCCTCATCTTTATAAATATTTCAATGACTTCTTTTTGTCCCTTTTCATTTGCACCTTTTGAGGACTATATTTAGGCTTAGAGAATTTGTGTGGCAAATCAGATTTAAAACTTTTATAAATAGACATCTTGAAAACTTCCAAGTTTCACTATCTATATATTGCACTAGACAGGTCTGTGTAGGGGGAGAGAAAACCAGTAGAATTTATAAATGATTTAAGAACATGAAATGATTTTAAATTGGTCCAGTCAACAAGGAAAGCAGGCATTTTTCCCAAGGTATTTATCACATAAGTATTGTAGATTACTCTTACTTCTACAGGCAGTTTCTCTTAATCAGTCTAGTATCAATACAGGCCCCTTGTTTGTGACACAGAAGTCGTTCTACTTTATTTTAATAGGTTTTATTTTCAAAGAAAAATCCAGTGTGTACTTTCTTTCTCCATACATTCATAATCTCTGTAAAGAAGGCTTTCACTTAGCGCATTTTTTTTTAATTTCACATTGGCTAATAACATGCTTTTCAGAAAAAGCAGGTGCTTTTTACAGCATCATACAAGTGGTATGTTTTGAAGGAGCAATATGTAGCTTGTTGCCCTTTGATGTAAATTTGTGAGGAAGATAGATTATAGCATCAAGATATTTCTCTGTGCATAATAAACTGCAGAGGACAAAGTTCATGGCTGAGAATTGTATGGGATACAAGTGACTACCTTCACTACAATCAATTATTAGGATGATTATATTGTGTCTGGAGAATATGATGCTAATGACTAGCTAACGCTTAGAACACACACTCTTGACTAGAAAACCAATGACAGTGAAATGAAGCAAGGGGAAAGGCCTATATGTTGAGCTAGCAGCTCTCTAGTGTTGCTAATGAATAATTAAAAATAACAGTCTTTATATGCAGCTTGACAGTATACATGTCCTTTAAGTATATTCTGCTTTGTAAGGAACTTGGCACAATGACAGCCCAAGAAAGGCATCCTACTGCATCCTGTGCAGGCACAGTGTAAGGAAGCAGGGAGTTAAACACCCTCGCGGTTAGGAGGGCCTAAGCAGGATTAGCTGTGTACTTATTTCTAACCTTCTACTCCCCCGTCTTCCAAACAAATAAATAATTGAAACCCATTACCTCTTTTAGGGGGTTTGCTCACATGCTTTCTATATTCACATCAAAGCTGAGATCAGTGTCAAAGAGGCAGCCACATTTAGCTGAGTCTCTCAGAGACTACTGATTAATTAGTTTTGCATTTTGGAAGTGCATCCAAAGATGTTGTAAAATAGTGTTTGTTTTTGCTTTTGCCAAAACTTGTTTAGGAGCGCTCTGGAGGATGACGGTGATGTACTCAAGATGGTTGTGAAAGAAAAAGGCAATCAATTCAGGTGTACATGTGCCAGCATTTTTTTTTTCCCCTTATGAAGTTTCTGCACCAGTTTTCAGAGGAGTGACTAAATGAAACATACCAGTGTATTAATAGAAAGTGAAGGATGGAGTAGGAATGGAAATTCTGATGTTCCCCTTAACTGAATCAGTGTAAAATGAAAGGTACACCAAGGCTAACAATTCAGTTCTTAAAAAATATAAAAAGTAAAACAAACCTGACACAGATAAGGGAGATGCAAAGACTGTAAATCCTGCATAAAATATTGCCTTTTGAAAGCCTTTAAACCCTGTTTCTTACACTGACTTTTTTTTCTCCTTCATGAAGTGTGGTAATATGATGTATGGGGGGATACTCAGTTATGGCAAATACTGCCTACAAAAGTGTGTTCATACTGTTATTTGCCTTTCTGTCTCTGTCTATATCAACTCCACATGCTGCTCTGGTGGCCTGCTTTGTACTTAATATAACTTGTCAAAACACATCTATCAGATATATGAAACGGCAAACCTGGGTGGCCAGACTAGTCCAAGCCTGGCGTGGATTGCATTTTACCAAGACCACAGAAATCTCGTCTCCTCCATGAGATTAAGATGAAAAGCAGAGTTCATTGTTGTGCAACCAGATTTTAAAATAATTACACACACGTTAGTGCATTAGTAGGCCACTTGTGTTTATTTGAATCCCACATACTGTACTTTTATGTGGATTTTAAGTGATTTTTAAAACTGTCAGTACAAAAAAAAAAAAAAAATTAAGTGATGTTACCACTTGTTTAAAACTGCCTTTTGTATGCCTTTTTTTTTTCTTTTTAAATCCTTTCCTTTGTTTGCTTCTGCATAGTGAGCTGCTACTAACCCAGCACTTTATCTATTTCCAGGAAAGAGTGTATGTGGTTCTCTTTGGCTGTTGACTGAAAGGCATCTGTATCTTCTTTGAACCATGACCAATGCCACTGAAACCCCTCATCTGTGGTATGCTCAGTGTTCACCCTCCGATTTCCTGGGAGCTTGTGTTAAGTGCTATATAAAGAAACACACCTCTGGATACAGACTGAAACTCACTTGTTGATCCATGGATATTTGCTTCTGCTCTGATTACCTTTTCACACTGAATGTGTATTGCTCTGCAATATGTAAATATTTTTTTATTAGTCCAACATATTCACTGTGAATTTTTTAGATTTCCTCCTCAATTTTCAAGACTAAAGTCCTTCTAGAAAATCAAGAGTTGCAAAAACATTTTAAAAACTCAATCTATGCAGCTTCATTTGCAACCTATTTATGCTTACGTACTACATGCATGAGTGGAACAATCTATTTTAAACATTGTTTCTGAAGAAAATTTTCCTAGAATTTCTCAAAGGAGTCCTATTGAATTGTGGACTGAAAATCAACATGGGACCAAATCATGCTATATAGTTGTTGCAACCTGGGATCTCCTTGGAAGTGCAAAGTGTCCAAAAGAATGACCATGAAAATATATTAATATTTTTTATCATGTCTGGGCAGTTATTACACTTGTATTCAAAGAAATCACTGAAGCAGGACTGTTCCAGAACAGCCAGAATTCTTACGGGTTTAGCTTTCCACAAGGTCTATAGGTTATTTCTTTGTCTGCAGAGTGAGAAGCCTTGAAAAACATCAGTTTGCATAACAAAGAGAGCCCTTACCTGCCAGGTGGGTTATACTGATTTGCTGCCAGCTGCAGGGAGAGGGGACTCCAGGAGCACAGCACTTGGTGCTAATCGGTGCTTGGGAACAGCTCCACATCCTGCTGCCTCACTGGGTGGCTTCAGGAGCTGATTGTGAATTTAGGGACTATCATTTAAAGCTCCGTAATTGTATAAGGGGAAGAAGAGGAAATTGGAGGCATACTGCCAATATCTTTAAAGCCTTTACACTAACCCCACTGGAGGACAGCAATGTGAATAAGCTGCATGTCATTACATGACACCAAAAATAGGAAAACACTCAGAGGTAACTTTTCTAAGTTTAGTAGAAACATAATAAAGTAGAGCTTTTCTGGCTGTACTGGCACTGAAAGAGTCAGCAGCAATCAACTTTCTTCTAATAACCAAATGTGCTGAACACGAGCTAGTTATTGCAAACACAATTATTCGGTAATTGGATAAGCCTAAAATATCTTGGATACATCCTTGATCCAAGAGCTGGCAGCTTATTGATTATATCATTGTTTGGCAAAGAGGCATGCAGGCTGCAGGACTCACAAGATACATACCCAGAGCAGACTGCTGGACCCACTATCATGGAATTGGCTCCAAGTTACTGATTCAGCTACATTGTTGGGGAACTGGCGCACAGCCTGCTAGAAGTAGACACAAAACACTTTAAAGATCTAAATATTAAAGATCTAAACACTAAACAAGAGCTGTGTAACAGCATCCTTGTAAGGCTTGCCTGCCTAGGAACATGTAACAGCCCAGGATGTCAAGGGGAAAGCACTGAAGGATAGGGCACTGCTGGTACAATTAATTTTGTCAAAAATCAGCAATAGGACCAGTTTGATATCTAAATCAAAGTGTATATTAAGGGAAAAAAAACCCCAACCAACCAACCAAAAAAACCCCCAAACTTAACTTCTTTTCTGATTTTCCAGTCTAGGGTGAAGAAAACATATTATAAGAATGCTAGAACTAAGCATAGGCAAAACCTGAAGCTAGCAAAGATCAGCAATAAGGTAAGGAAATTGATGAAATTTGGGCCTTTTCAGACCAGTGTAACACCAAACACTTCCCCTTTTAAGAAATTGCGCTGCTAAAGGTGAACAATGATTGCATACATTGAAAAGGCTGGATTGGGAATTTATTATTGTAACTGACTGTCACATTAGGCAGATGTGAACAGGTGTGTATGAGGCAGCACTTAAAATTTTGTTTTACTTAAACAAAACATATATCAAAGTATCTCTTCCAGATTTATTTTACCTTTGTGAGTGAGGGAAGATAGCTCAAATTCAACAAATATTGAGGCTATTTAATTACAAACAGTCATTTAGTTATGTAAGGTGGTTGACAATATTTTAAGTCCTGCCTGTGTAAGAACCACAAAAGATTCAATGAATGAGCTCAATTTGGATAAAAATTCAAATGCCTAGGCAAAGTTTATCCAACGTAGAAAGCACTGTCTTCAATATGCCTTTATTTATTCTAGGCTCAGACCTCAATTACGATGTGTGAACACAGGAAATGGGTCTCCTTGCCAGGCAAGGGATAGTCCCTGATGTAAGTAAGGTTGGCAGGATCAGAATTTTAGCACGATGGCTGAAAACTGATAATAGCACAACTTTATCTGAATGCTGGAGTGATTCAGGCCTATCGTGCTGTGGCTTCAGTAAAGGCTTCTAAGCTTTAATCACTGTCTTCCAGGCTGTAGTCTCTGACTTATTTGAAACAGCTGAACTTCCCCTGAGTGACTTGTCTGGTTACATTTGTGGTACCTGACCTACTTTGCAGCACTTCCCTTGGTACCACCTCATCATATGATGTCCCATGAAAGCACTCTGAATCGGAACTCACTCCCAATAAAGGCCAATAATTAAATAAAAATAAAAACACATTTGACAGCCCACAACAAAGGCAAATCTCAGTGGCTTTTGCATGTGTTTGCCTGCTGAATCAGACAGTAGTTCCTGTCCCCACAGAGCTGCGGGATGATGGATCACCAAAATGACAAAAATAAGAATAGTGTTTTGCACTGTATTCTTTCTCTTCTCTTGAATCTCAGAGAACATCAGATATGTTAATTAATCCTCTCTGTTTTCCTGAGGTTGACTGTTAGACCTGTTTAACAGGTGGGTAAACCAATACTAAAGAGTGTTCTGACTTGCCTTCTCTGAACTCTACACCCACTTTGGGTCAAGATGCTTCAGCACTCGAGGCTTTATTTAGAACAACACCATGATTTCTTTAATGGTAGGGAATTTCATTTCCTTTAGGATGAATCTTATATCCTCTCTATTTGCAATTTAAATGTGAGAGATGAATGAGCTCATGCTAAAGCTCCCATTGAGTTTAAGGAGTGTAGGAATGATGCCTTAGGTTTTAACTTTTATATTTTTCAAATTCTGTATTGCTTGGTGTGTGACTGAAGTTTCTCATAGCCTGTTAATTTCTGCTTTCTCATGCTAGGTAGACATAACAAAGCCTCTCCAGCCCTGCTTTCCAAGGACACCAAGACTGTCCTAGGCCAAAAGTATAAACCAAAGAGCCGCTAAGGGGGGGGGCAAGCTGAGGGGAAAACTGAAGCTTTAACTGGAGAATGAACCCTGCTATGCAAATGAACCAAACCTGTAAAAGAGTGAAGAACTCGTGACCTGGGGTCCATCTTGGGTTCCATATTGAGAATAGCTTCAGGCTCCCCAGGGTACACCTTTGAAGGTCTTTCAAATAAATACCTCTTTTAATCCTTTACTCCTGTCTAGTCATTGTTTGTGGGAGGCCTCTTAAGGCATCAAGAACATGAAATTTAGTCCTGAAGAAGAGCCTGTGTGCTTGGAAGCATTTAAGATTTTTGAAACACCCCCTTCTCTTTATGTCAATAACCAGTTTATTAACACACATTACTTCTCCCTGCAGAGCTATCTCCTTCCTTGAGCTCAATGCATCCAGGTTTTCAGCCACTTAGCACAAGACTACATCACATTCAGAGAGGAAAGGTTACTGCCATGTTTATGCAATACGGTAAAATAATTTCCAGTTCCAACTGTGAATGCTGACTTGGACACTTAAACCTTTAACCTGTGGGCTCATATTGCAGTATGAAAAAATAGTCCTGTGAAGGTGAGTTTTCTAAACTTCCACCTGTACCTGACATGATAACTACTATGACCCCAAATTATGTCTGCTGATTGCAACCTTGTGGCAGATACAAGTAGAAATTACCCTAAGCTTTCCCAGCTTCACAGACTTTACTATAGTGAGGCCATTCTACTAATCGGGGGATAATACAGTAGTTGCTGCCCACAGACTGGGAGCTGCAATCAGTGGCACACATGATTTTAAAAGTCATCTCCCAGCAGCTTTCTCACCAGTCCCCAATGAATGGGGATAAATCCCATCCCCTTAATCAAACAAATTATTGAGGTAGATAAAGGAGATTTTATTTCCATTCAGTGCCAGAATTTTGAGGACATTGGCACTTCCATTCTCCTTCTGTTGTCTTTTTGGCTCATTTTCATGTGCCCAGTGTTAGCTGATGGCAGACGCCAGTTTCAGCTGACAGCCTCCTGGACAGTGCTTAGGACAGCTTCCACAAATAGGAAGGGGGAAGGGGAAAAGCTTGCATGCTGCTGCCTTACCCTTCCTCATCCCTCTGGGATTGGCTCCTGTTCTACTGCAGACCTGAGAGGCTGCCTTTTCACTCAGTTGATTTAATTTAATTAGCCTCTGTGAAGCAGAGGCTTAAAGTTGCTAACCCAAAGCTCACAAGAATCCCATTGACAAAATGCAAGGCACAAAATCAAAAGCTAATTTTTTGAAAAGTTCACTTGTGAACCAGTATGAAATACATGGTAAAGATCAAGAAGTCTTAGACATTTGTCAAAAATATGAGGCTTGAAATACACAGTAATTTAGCTTAATTCTGAAGAGCATTAGCAGGCCCACAATAAAGAATTAAACCTAGTCTCTGATGCTTCAGTAAGATTTTCAGATATGTGGTCCTGTAATTCAACAAAATATTTCACAGTATGTACAAAATAATAATAAAAATATTCCTTGACCCATTTTCTTAAGCTTTATTCCCAATTATCTTTAGTTGTTTCTGAAAAAGTCTTCTTTTTTTCCCAGTATGAAGTAGCTGCTGTTGTACTTTAAAGTTTCTCCTATTTTGAAAGAAATTATGCTATCTAGCAGTATTTCACATTTAAATCTATCACTCTTTGACTGTATTCAGTATGTTCTCTGCACTTTGATTTTAGTTGTTTGAATCTGTTTCACCTGACTTTTTAATAATCTTGCTATCTTCTGAAGTTTGCAGCAGGACTGGATGGTCAATCAAAAGACAGTAGGAGCTAAACTCATCACCTTCTCAGCTGACATTCCTTCTCCTTTAGAAGATGCCAAATACTGGCGCAGAATAGAATTCTTACCTGTACCTTGGCAAGGTTTTTGAAACAGTGTCTATAATAATGTATTCCACAGAACCCTACAGAATCATAGGATATGTTGAGTTGGAAGGGACCCATCAGGATCATCAAAGTCCAACTCCTGGCCCTACATAGGACACCCCAAGACTTACACTCATGAGCCTGAGAGTATTGTCCGAAGGCTTCTAGAACTCTGTCAGACTTCGGGTTGTGGCCACTGCCCTGGGGAGCCTGGGGAGACAATATTCAAGGTTAGGATACTCCAATGCAGAGCAGAGCAGGACAATCACCTGCCTTGACTGGCTGGTGATGCTGTGCCTCAACAATTCCTTATCTCTAACTTCACTAAGGATGATTTTTGGCTCCTCTCATATGTCTACTTTGCAGATTCAAATGAGCTTTCTTCAGCAGAAAAATCATGCTCTGAAAGATGTCTGTCTCTCACTATACAGTCCTTTTCATGTTACATTTTACAAGAAGACATAGTGAATGGAGTGCCAGTGCCACTTCAGTAGCCCAAAAGCATGATAAAGAAAAAAACAATTTACAATTTTTTATATTTTAAATACACTTCTCTGAAATTCTGGAAGCTGAATGATCTGCTTTTTGTACATTGATTACCTTTCACACTAATTGATTACCTTTTTCTGTCACACTCTTCATTGTGGAACCTATCATGCTTCATCTCCAAACTCTGGATGTGGAGGTGATCGTAAAAGTAACAGGTTAGACCAGTTGCACAGCAAACTTGTCTGTGCCTCACAAGCTGCTGTACTCAGTCACTCAATGGCTTTGTCTTTCACTTAGTTGAATTATGCAGTGGTCAACTCTCCTCCATACAATGGGTTTTGCAAGACTGCTGAATGGCTGTTTTGAGTGTAGTCTCATTTAGCAGATATTCCCATGTGGCTTCCACGCATCCTCATGCTAATACTGTTCTCTGTGTAAACACATGGATTGAATTACTTACTGCCCTTTTGATCTAAACATAAAAAGCCCAAAAACAAACACACCAAAAAAACAAACTAATAAGCAGTCAGATTTCTTTTCAAGCTACTGGGCAACAGCACAATTCCCCTCTTCTGTCTCCTTCACCTGTGTCAGCTGAGTCTTGTGGGTCATTTTTGCAATGACCTGGTTACATTCTGAATCTCTGCTTTCTCTTTCACTGGCTCTTCCCTTGTGTGTGTGTGCATGTGTGTGTGCACATTTTTCCCCTTTCTCTAATCTTTTGGCCTCAGAACCTCCCCTAAGTCTGCAACTATTGCTTAAACACAGTTCATCAGCACTTCCCTGCTTGCTCCCACTGAGTGGGAAAGCATTAAAACTTTGGGAGGGATGGTCAGTGTCTCTTTGCCAGCCTGTTTTTTTGAGGTAAATTCCCCACTGGTGTAAATAGTTGAGCTTCTATGAATCTATTTTGCTTAAGCTGAGGATCTAGGCCTTTGATTTACTTTCCCCAGCTGTAGCCATACTGGTTTGTTCAATTACTTTTATAACTGTGCCATTCAATTCCATCTGAGCACTACTATGGCACTGTGATTTAGCTTAGACCCTACTTAACAGAGAATTTACTGTCTCAGTAGATAAATGATGACTGTATACCATTTCTCCTAATAACTTGAATACTACTGATAACATAATGTGTACAGCACGTTTGATGCAGAAGGGTCCCAGGTGCTTTATAACATAGTATATGAACTATATAAAAAGATAACTTTGCTCCCTGCTGAAATGCAGCCATCTCTGCTGTGAAGCAGGCATAACCACACTGCAGAACAGTTTGGGATGCAAAGTGGTGTCCAATTGAAACTGCAAGGGGAATTTTATGTAAGTAGAATATAATTACCCAAGCTGGATGTCAGCCAGGACTCAGGGAACACCCTGGATCTTGGAGGAACTGCCAATGGGAGATGGAGATGTTACTACAGGCATACATGCTCTTGTTTCTTGATCAATTCCAAGTGGATAACTTCTTGTCTTTTAATTTCCTCTTCAATGCTTATCTTTTTTTTTTATCAGCTGCTCTTTCTGTAGCCCTATTATGTGTCATGTTCTGATCTCTCTCTTCTTACATTTCCTCTCCTACATTTCACACATGCCAGTATTTCCTCCCCCCCACCCTCTTTCATCCAAAGCACTCCTAGTCCTAGCAAAAAGAACAAAAATAGCTATTTACATCATGTTGTTGAATAAAAAGTTTGCTATATGAGGGTAATGCATTTCACTGCATTTGTACATACAGAATTTACACAATCAAAAATAGCTAAAACATGGATGTTTGTTTTTTCCCTGATACTTAAGCAAATATAAACAAAGTTGGTTAGAGCCCAGTGCTAATAATGCCAAGGTTGTGGCCTTGACCCCCATATGGGCCATTCACTTAAGAATTGGACTTGATGATCCTTGAGGGTCCCTTTCAACTCAGAATATTCTGTGATTCTTGGAAATTACACCCACACCCACACCCCCCCCCCACAAAGGATCCATTGAGGAATGGAGAAATTTCCTAAATTGAGTGTCTGGACAAAAACGCCCTTCACACAAAACCCTCCAAAACTCCTTAAAGCTTACACTAAAATCAGTGTCAAAAGTCTTCAACCAGAAGAGGGTTTGCTCCTGGAAAGACATGCGATACTGAGGGACTTGAGCAGTGCTGAGGTGAATGTTGGCAGTCATAAAAATGAACATTTTTATTTCTCAACTCCCTTTATAAACCATCTCTCCACTGGCTTCTGAGCTGCCACACAAGTGCCCATAGCAGAGACATCTTGGCACCATATCCTGGTGCAGCTGCCCTTGGGCAAGGCTTTCTCTCCAAAACAAGTCACCGGATGTCAAGGGCTATACTTCAGTGTTTGTAACACATATGCTTAGCTGTTCAACATTTCACTGGGGGGCCTTGACCAACCTGAGAGATGTGGATCAGTCTTCCTACTGCTCTGGGCTGGGAGTCAGTGTCTTGAGTCTAGTCAAAACATCTGGGAGTGTTGGTTGTTTCCCCAAAAGGTCTCTCCCTTGCATGAAACAAAATTTTGGTCAAATGGAGAATCTGCTCCCATCTCTTCAGCTATTAAACATGTGAACCACTTAGAGAATGGTGTGCTGTCTGAGCCTTGTCTCTCCCTCTCACTCTGGCATGCTCACCTTCTCTCACTCTATTCTTCATTCAGCTAAGTGAAATCGAATGTCAAAATTCACAAAACAATGCTGTGTGAAAAGTGATATTTTTTTCCTGACTTTGTTGCAACATTGTCTCACTTTCTTTGTGAAATGCTCCACTCAGCTCCACTCTGTAATCAACGGCTGATGAAATATCAAGGCTCAATTAATTATTATGGTGCCTAGAAGCGCTGCTGAAGTTGGTGGGTGGAGAACTCATTCCTTTTAATTTTGCATTGAGTTCTATCCTGTCACGTGAGTTCTCAGGTCAGGATCTCAACATTTACTTTATGGATAGTTTCATTTGAACTTCACGTATCAGGAAACATGCTTTCCATTTTGAAACAGTGTGAAGCTAAAAGTTTATTTGTTTTACTTTGAGTACCATAATCTTTTTCCCCTGACCTGTGCAACTCAGATCACTTTGAAATGTTAGTGTTCTCCCTTTCACTGAATTGAGTTTGTTTCTCAGATGGTTTTCTGTGCGCATGATGATTCCCTAGTAAATTGCCAACTAACTATGCAACTATGTGAATAAGGGGGATGGTGGTTACAAGAGTAGTAGTGTTTCAGAATAAAAAAAAGAGAAAATCTTCCCTGTCAGTCTGTCCCCTTTCTTTCTTGAAGCAAGAAAGTATCAGAGCTTTCTTGGTACTTGAAATTTTGCAGATGTTCATTTTTGTATATTTAATTGGATGCATTGTCAGTGACATGAACTTTTGCTAAGGGAAACTAAAAATACTTGAATAATAAGCAGAAATGGAGTGTAATAATTATATGTGTTATTCACTGAAAAGTGTTGAATTTATTATCATGGACATCATTGTCATCAGGGTTATCACTGTTGAAATACATCATTCAAAAACCCAGAGGAGCTGACTGTGCTATGCACTGGGTGAACACAGAATAAGAATCTGGGCCCTGCTTGCAAAGAGCTTACAGGCCAAGGGAAGAACTGGTAGCACAGTGGTTTTTTTTTCTAAAAGAATTCATTTGTGATTAAATTCCTTTTTTTTTCTTCCAGATGAATTATAGATAATTTAAAAAGTCTAGGACAGCTCTAAACTCCATTGAAGTCTATGCAAAAGCACAGCTAGGACTGATTTATTCCTTGTCACATGCAAACCTACAGCTTATACGTATGTACCAGAATCACTTTGTGCAGCACTGAAATGCAACCACTTCTTGTGTGTAATATAGCAACTTTTACAATTTCTTTTAATAATAAAAATAATGAGCTTGACTATTTAATGATAGAAAACAAAGACTATCTTTATCTCATCAAGGTTCTTGGCAGAATGTGAGCAGATCTGGCCTCATGCAATTTATTGTCTTCTTCTGAGTTTGCTGAGGATACTGGCGTAATATCTCTGTTTTTTCCATCTGATTTCAAGTGACCGCAACTGTTGAGGGCTTTGGTTTTCTCTGATCTAAATGATTGCAGCTCAAGCACCAGAGTGTCCCCAAGCACCATGCTGGGAGGCTGGCTCCACACTGACTCAGAGGGAGCATTCCCATCTATCTGACTCACCAGCACTCAAGTGCACTGCCAGCAATCCAGATATTAAACCGATCCTCCATCAACATGGGAAGGAGAAGGGAAGAGAACAGATTAGTTTTTAAAAATGAAATACTGATGGTATTGAGTGCATCAATTGGATCATTTTGCCATATGTAATAGACCAAACAAAACAACTTAAATGGCCAAGTTATTTAAGTTTGCAAAGCAGATGCTGTGCAAGCTTCTGCCTTTTTTTTTCACAGGGTTGTTTATTACATATTGCATCCAGACAAATTCATCGTCCCTTCAATGGGACTTCGCAAGCAAGGCTTGTGAACTTAATTTTCCCCTCTCTGTCTCTAGCTAGACTGTGTGAAATGTTTTTAAGAGAAGGTTTGTAGAGTCATTATCTTTTATTAGATCAACTGATATGGTTGGTTAAAAAACAACAAGCTTTAAGGCACACAGACTCTTCTTCATGTTAAGGAAGCAGTGATAAAGAGCATGCTAGATAACTTATTATTGTTCAGGGTTTTTTACATGCTGCTTATATAAGATTTTCTCCAACATAGCAAATAATGCATTTGCAGTAGATCCGTCACTAGTATTGCAGGATGTAAGCTTTTATTGTCTTCCCCAAAAAGTTCAGATTACAGTTTGCTTTTATTAACATAGAATCTGAAAAACAGTACTACTGATGAAAACTCTGGAGACAACAAAGTTAAAAAGATGTTCAGATGAATAAAGAAATTTTATTTCAATAATTTTGACAATTTTTAATTGTCCAACAGCTTTTACTCTAGTGAACTTAATTCCATAGCAGAAACTTATTTCTAAGAATAATTCTGCTTTGTCAAAAACTTTTTTGACTAGAAACAGCTGACAAGATTGACTGTTTCCCTTTTTGGTTTCACAGAGTTGCATACTCAGTTGGGAAAATGGTTTTCCAGGAACCCCTGAGGAGTGCTACGCATGACAGTTTAATTCTGAATTCAGTTTTTAAAACTTTCAGAAGAAAATTGCATTACAAGGCTGTTCCTGCCTTGATGATCGAGGATTATGTGGCTAGGCTTTTTTCAGTGGACGGAAAGTCAATCCTATTTTTGCAAATGAAAACATTTAGGGAATGTATAGGAAAATGTGTTAGCAGGGGAACTGGAAATCCTGAATTTCATGGGGGTTACCCTTACAGTCAAGATTTAGAAAAATGCCTTGCTTAAATTGGAGGGTTTCCTCAAACTTCACCTCTTTCCATCCCTGGCTGTAGGGTCCCTCTAGATGAGTGGTGTTTATTGTATACTTTCCTTTGGCTAAAGTGAAAGATGATTGTGTTTTTTGGATGGAAATTCATGTGTTTTCTATTATTCTACATGTTTAATTTAGCTTATGGACAGAAGCCCAATAACTAAACATGGAACATTATAAAGCAATCACTTTCCAAGATCTTGAACTCCAAGGCACATATAGGTAAGATACAAGAATGTAACAGAAATAATACTTTCATTTTTTGTTAATTCAGGTTAAATTTTTGCTATATATTAAAAGTTGTTTTAATATAAGATTTACTTTGTAGCAGTTCCAGAATGTAAATCTGTACAACTGACCAATACATAATAAGGGAATTCCAATTCACAGCAGGACAAAAATACTACTGAAGCAAATACTACTTTAAGGAAATACTTTAGTGGAAGCAGAAAGTATTATTAGGGCAGATACAAAGGAAATTCCAGTAGCCAGTGAAGATTGTGTGATTCTGACCATTTTCCCATGTGAAGAAAAGACACAAACTTGATTGTACATTAAGGGGAAAGATGTGGAAGTTTGAGAAAGGGAGCTTAGTTTTTTAACAATAGACATTAAGCACATGTAGGGTTTTGTGCTAAATCTTATTACTGGAGATTACTCAGATTGTTTAAACTCCCTTTGGGAAAAAAAAAATAGTATAGGAAAAAAATGAAAATATTTGAGTTCTTAATATCTCAGTGTATGTTGGAGAACCATCCTTCTTTCTGTAATAATACATGAAGTGCAGTGCACTAGATTGCATTTTTAATGCTTCAAGAACATTACTTTGCAATGAATGTGCTTCAGAAAAACAGTTTTGCTGTGTATTTTATTGGCTGAGTTAACACAACAAATACTATAAATCCAGTAATTACTAATTGCCTCCTCCATTATAATGTAAGAAATGAATCATAAACCTTTTATTACTTTAACGATGGACTACAGGAAGGATTAATCTTCCAGTGAAGCATTTTTCATATTTACCTGGTTCCTTCTGTAATACTGTACTCATTTTCTCTTCCCAGTCATCCTTGCTATTTGATGCTCTGTAGTGGCCCCTACTGGGAAAGACATGACTGAAACCTAGCAGCAGCCTTGGCATCTGTTGATGGATCTATTTAGCTGTTGGTGGTTTGGCAATTACCCCTTGGTGGGGAGAGGAAACGAAATTAGGAGGCAATGCTAGGCAACCTTTTCCCATCCATTGCTCTAGTTGTGGCATGCACACTTCTGCTAATTCTATGATGCATCATCTCAGGGTGCCTGAAAGCTTACATAAGGATGAGCCTGACAAAGGGAAACTGAGGAGCATGAAGTATCACATGAATGAACACTATTAGGAGTCAAATATTCATGCAGAATTTGTGTTCAAACCCTGACATAACTTATTTATTCACATGGAATCACTTCCTCTCCATAAAGTGGGACTAATTTTTAAATCTGGAGATCACTCTTGACTTTGAGATGTTCACAACATAGTTCTGAATGACTTTCTTGTCTCTTACCATTACCATTATTATTATCATCCTCATCATTATATTTTTGTGTTATGATATCATCAAGAAGCCCTAACTGAGATCTGACCCTTGCTGGTAGGAGATGCACGTAAAGTGGCAGCTTCTACTCCAGAAAGTTATGAGTGTAGGGGAGAGGGAAGAAGTAGTTCTAATTTTCTATTAATTCAGTGGCTGAATGAGGCAGAGGACTAAGATCTTGTCTAGTTACAAGGCCTGTCTGTTCTGTGCTGTCTCCTTACAAGCCCAAACACTTTTATGAAATCTTTCCCATTACTCACTCTGTGCACAGGAAGCTATCCAACATATACAGTCCAAATGGTCCTCTTCAGGAGAAAAAATTACTTGTAAGCATTTTATCTGTTTCAAAACTGGGCTCACTTGTAAGAGTAATAGGTCACTTGAGGCAAAAGACTATGTTTTGAGGGAGGAATAAATCTTGTGCACCTTGAGGCCTCCTTTCTTTCTACCATGGTAACACAGCCTTAACCCTGTAATGCCTTATACATACCAAGATAAGAACAGGTGGTGTAACGGTCTGAAGTGTAAATGGGACCTTTTCTTCATACTCACTTTTTATCCCTATTGATCAGTGAAAATCACAAGCAATTCTCCTGAAACTGGTGAGTTTGCAGCATTTTACAACTAAAAGTTGACGCAGTATCTCTAGTAAAGCACCCAGTTCTGGAAACAGAAAATGCTATGAGAAGTGAATAATAGAAAAATCCAAGAAAACAAAGGTTAAAGGCTTGAGTTCACTTAAGAGAATTGACTTAGGGATGATATTTTCTCCCTCTGTAAATACCAAAAAGGTGTGAGAAATCAAATTAATTTGAAAAAAATTAATTTTGTGGCATCTATTGTAAACATATGATGAGGACAGAAGCCGTAGAGAACAGTACCAAGATGCATGCTGCTCTGGAGAGTTTACAGTCCAAATAGGTTTCTGGAAATTTCTTCATACAGGATCCATATTTTCCTCTCATCCTTCTGGATATAAATGGTCCATGCACATAACTAAGCACAGGAATTTATTAAAGACTGAGTTCTTGAAGCCTGGTGAGGCGCAACAGGAAGATGAATTAGCCATGCAGCATGAAGCTGGGTAGGAGGATAAGATTACAACATGAAGAGTGTTCAAAAACAAGAACAAGGAAAAAGTCCTCCAGAAAGCTCAGTTTACTGCTTCTGTTGTTGCACTGTACCTGTGTTTGAAGCTGCACATGTAAATAAAGCAAATATTTTCATCCCTGGTGACCTTCTTAGACTGCCAGGATGTCCCCATTTTCCTCCTTGAAATATCAATACCAACTTCTGCTTTCTTTTGGATGTAATATTATTTCAAATTACTTGATATAAAGATAGATAATATGATAATATGAGATAATATGACCAGAGCAGCTGTATTGTTTGCATTACAGAGTGAGTCACCAGTGTGAAAATGTTTTGATTTAAACTCAAACGCTATTCCCTTTTGTATTTCAATGACTGAGCTTAAGTGGACAGCTTAATTTCTCTTGATATGTATTTATAGCTGAAAATTCAAACAACAGAATGCATCAGTAGATATATTCCTCATCAGCATCCACCTACAGCATGTTAGATTACACATTCAGAAAAATTAATTTTTTGCTAAAATTTTAATCTTATTTTGGGTGTCTGTGCCAGCAGCAGGGGTTGGCAGGGTGGCCTCCATGAGAAGAGGCTGGGGCTGCCCTCTGCCAAAGAGCTGGTTCCAACAGCCCCATCACAGAACACAGCTGCACCTGTCAGCCAAAGTGGTGCTCTGGGAAAGCATGTTTAAGAAATGGCAGCAAGTGTTGCACAGAGGGAGAAAGAGCAGGGAACAAAAAGAGCGATAATAAGCAGAGGGAACACCAAGGTCAGGAGGAGGAGGAGGAGGAGGAAGAGAACAAAGATGAGGTACTCCATGGTGGAGCAGATAGCCACACTGCAGCCTGTGGGGAGGACTGTGGTGGAGTAGATGGATGTTTCCTGAAGGAGCTGTGAGCTGTGGAAAAGGGTGCACCTTGGAGCAGGGGAAAAATGTGAGAGGGAAGGAGTATCAGACAGAAACCTTTACATTGCCTTGCCTTTTGAATGTTTTCAAGTTCCTTTTTAAGATCTTAGAATACTATAGAACGTTTGTTTACCAAGTTTCAAAACAGTGTCATCACATATAGAAATACAGTAACATTCATTTTGAGAGGAGTTAAGTGATATAGACATCAGAGTGACATGATTGGAGGCAGACTGTGGGGTTCCTAATGTTTCTTTGTTAGTTTAATACTCCAGGTTAAGTCATCTTTGACACTGAAATGCTTCAAAGCTTCTAACTGTCAGATATCTTTTTGCTATTTTTCCAAATCCTATTGCTGAATGCATTTTTCCTACTTTTGGTCATTTCACATTAGCCTCTGTGAACCCTGGATCACAAGAGTTATTGCTTTGTATTTTGCTTTGTCTGTGCTATACCAGCAGTTCTCCACCAAATCTAGCATTCAGAAATGACAAATCAGTCTCCTGCATAGTCATGAGACTGAATGTAATTGGAAGGAAAGAAGGGAAGGAAAAAGGTTCTTACCTGCTCCAGGACTTCTGATCTCATGAGACATCATTTTTACAGGCTTTTTCTCCATACCACAAGTGTCTGCAATATTTCTTAGAGAAGAAGGACTTTCTTTCCCTCAAACTGAAATTATCACTTGACACTAGAAACCAGCACTCTTGTTTTTAAAGTGTATTTTCTAAGGAAATAAAATGCAAAAAATCCCAAGCTCCAATGCTGTTAGTTAGGGAAATTAAAGAGAGAAAAGAAATATGTTAAACACTAAATTCATTCCTAGTTCAAATCAAGAGAAACCTCTGGATAAACTAGCTGTTCTGTCTGTTCTGTAAAGTGTGGTGTTAGCTACAATGCCAGCTCTTTAAAGAAGCTTTATATAAGTCACTTATCTTCCCCATCACGACATGTTGTAACTGTCCCTAACAGCTGACTGACCATTTATTACAGACTTTCATTTCTTAAATAAATACTAGTTGATGTAGAGGAGTTTGAGTGAATATAGGTAAATAGATATTTTTATGTACGTGTCTTATATATATCACAGAATATGTTGAATTGGGAGTGACCCACAAGTATTGAGTCCAACTCCTAGCCCTGGACAGGACATCCCCAAGAGTCACATCATGATATAAAAGCCACATGTGAGCAAGCAACAACCAATGTAAATTTTATGCATTTCTATCTAAGGTTATAATAACAGCTCTAGCACTTTCTCAGGGTTAAGGTTCATGAAAAAAACAGTGACAAAGGACTACTGCCTGTCACAGCTGCTAAAGGAAAAAAAAAAAGGAGAAAGAAGAAGAAGAAGAAAAGAAAAAAGAAAAGAAAAGAAAAGAAAAGAAAAGAAAAGAAAAGAAAAGAAAAGAAAGAAAAGAAAAAGTAAAGAAAGAAAAAAAATTATTGTTAATTAAAAGGATTTTGCCTTAGAATCAAAGAGGCTGTGGATGAAGAAATCTGCAGAAATTATCTAAGGCCGCCTCAACCTTAGCATTTATTATTCAACACCTCACTCATTGCCCTGATTATAAATATTTAATCACTCAACAACTGTAAGTGCTTGTGTCTTCCTGGAGGACCTGCAAGCATTAGGAAATAAAGGGATGGGGGGGAACAGGGAGGAGGGGGACTAGAAAGGCAGAGAGCCTAAAAGATGTGTAGAGATTATGCAGGGACATGTGAAAAGGTGTGAAGGACGCCACTGAATTGGGCCTTTGTAATCAGGTTGCACGAACACCTGAACGCTAATTCATTTTGTTTCTATTCACTGGACTTCAAAGCCGTATTTTTTTTATTGCGTGGCAGTCTCTGACAGAGGGTGCCCTTGGAGAACAGGCAGAAAATGTTCTTAATGAAAGCAGAGCCCCGAGCAGTGAGAGGTGCCATCCATGTACCCTCCTTTGTCTGTCACAAAAAAGCAGGCAAGCTTGGCAGGCTTTTGGGCCTATCAATAATGCATGAGAAGAATTACATCCACCCTGATGCCAGCAGAAGGGAACGGCAGAGGAGAGGGTTGTGTTACACTACCCTGAAAGTGCGTTCACTTCCTATCCATCCTCCCTCTCCATACAGAGCATGTGCTTCTGGAGTACAGGTTCATGATGCATGGCTAACATGCTCTCTGAAGGGATGGTGTCACTTTCTGTACCTGTAAGGGTCATACAGATTTCCATCACTGCTGCTGAGGTGCTTGGAGTATGCTGCCTCAGCCTGAAATCCCATCAGATTAGTTGTAAGACTTAGTTTAATATTATGAGGGGGAAAAAGACCTTAAAACATTGGGGGGGGGAGGGGGGTGAGCCATCTTTGCTTCCTCATACTTGGCATTGTTTGGAGAGTGCCCAATTTGCCTTCACTGCAAGGATTATGGTTTAGAGATGAATGCATTTCTTTTACTTTGTTGGGTTTTTTTCTGCCCAGCACCAGAAAAAAAAATAAATACCTTAAGAGGACTAAGTTTTGAATATATTTTCCTGTAAGAATAAGGAACCTCCAAAACCTCAACACATTCAAAGGTACAGCATAAAACTAAGGATACACACTGCAAACTACAATTCTTTTTTAGCTTTTCTCCTCTAAGAAGAGCTGCACCCTTGAGGGCTTATTTCTTTTAGACATTATTGTGCACTTTTCATAATTTCTTGTATAAACATGTCCTCCACAAGCACAGCCACCACTTATTTGGCAAAGTGCTCAGAGGTCTGTATTTTCTTCTCAGAGGTACAATGTGGGCATTCTGCAGTTTGTCCCAAGCAGCTGTAGGGCAGATTTTCCAAGAGATTTTTTCCTAAAGCACAGATGAGAGTTAAACGTTTACTTGCAGGGTCTGCTCAGCTCAGTTTGGTCATAGGACTACTCCTGGGGCCTGCGGA